>NC_086099.1:121710833-122045513 GCF_963921235.1 Mobula hypostoma | reverse complement strand
CACCCAGTCTCACCTATCACCCTCAGCTTCTCACAAACATCCCCGCTTCCCCACCCAGTCTCACCTATCACCTGCCAGCTTCTCACAAACATCCCCGCACCCCCACCCAGTCTCACCTATCACCCCCAACTTCTCACAAACATCCCCGCACCCCCACCCAGTCTCACCTATCACCTGCCAGCTTCTCACAAACCTCCTCGCACCTGCACCCAGTCTCCGCTATCACCCCCAGCTTCTCACAAACCTCCCCGCTCCCCCACCCAGTCTCACCTATCACCTGCCAGCTTCTCACAAACCTCCCCGCTCCCCCACCCAGTTTTACCTATCACCTGCCAGCTTCTCACAAACCTCCCCGCTCCCCCACTCAGTCTCACCTATCACCCCCAACTTCTCACAAACATCCCCGCACCCCCACCCAGTCTCACCTATCACCCCCAGCTTCTCACAAACATCCCCGCACCCCCACCCAGTCTCACCTATCACCTGCCAGCTTCTCACAAACATCCCCGCTCCCCCACCCAGTTTCACCTTCACCCCAGCTTCTCACAAACTCCCCGCTCCCCCACCCAGTCTCACCTATCACCCCAGCTTCTCACAAACATCCCCGCTCCCCCACCCAGTCCACTCACCTATCACCTGCCAGCTTCTCACCTCCCCCCCAGTCACCATCACCCCAGCTTCTCCCCACATCCTATCACCTGCCAGCTTCTCCTCCCCACCCAGCTCCCCCACCCAGTCTCACCTATCACCTGCCAGCTTCTCACAAACATCACCCCGTCTCACACCCCCACCCAGTCTCACCTATCACCTGCCAGCTTCTCACAAACCATCCATCCGCACCCCCACCCAGTCTCACCTATCACTTGCCAGCTTCTCACAAACCTCCTCGCACCTCCACCCAGTCTCACCTATCACCCCCAGCTTCTCACAAACCTCCCCGCTCCCCCACCCATCACTCACCTATCACCTGCCAGCTTCTCACCATCCATCCATCACCTACCTATCACCTGCCAGCTTCTCACTTCACCCATCCCCACCCATCACCTGCCAGCTTCTCACCACCCATCCATCACCTACCTATCACCTGCCAGCTTCTCACTTCACCCACCCCCACCCACCTATCACCTGCCAGCTTCTCACTTCACCCACCCCCACCCACCTATCACCTGCCAGCTTCTCACTTCACCCATCCCCACCCACCCATCACCTGCCAGCTTCTCACTTCACCCATCCCCGCTCATCTGGTCTCACCTAACATCTGCCAGTTTGTATTCTTGCCTCTCCCCCCACCTTCTGGCTTCTTCCTCCACTTCCCTTCCAGTCCCGATGAAGGGTCTCAGCCCGAAACATTGACTGTTTCATATTCCCCACAGATGCTGCCTGACTGCTGAGCTCCTCCAGCACTTTGCATTTTCTTGTGTGTACACAGCCCTGGTGGACCCACCCCTCTTCCGTGTGCGGTTCAACCCCACCGTCCCATGTGCAGATGAGCCCATCTACAGTGGGTGCCATCCAGGCAACCAGTAAAAGGGAGGAATTCACCCCCTGACCCACACACTACCTCATCCTGTACCACAGATGAGAGCAACCTTACCGATCAGCATCTCGTACATGATGACGCCCAGTGACCACCAGTCGCACAGCTTGTTGTAGCCAGTCTGCATGAACACCTCAGGCGCGATGTAGTCCGGGGTCCCCACCGTGGAGAAAGCCTGAGGGGAAGGTGAAGGAACAGGCACAGTGGTTACGAAATGAGGTTTCTGTGCCTTAAACATCCCTCCTTTTAAACTGATCCACAGATCACGCAGATGACAGCGCATCTCAGAGCAATCAGGCGAGTAATTTACCTCACCTCCAGTTCTCATGACAAGCGAGATGGAACTCTGCCTCTCACAATTGTTCTGCTAATGTCTCTCAGTCGCACAGCGGTCTGTGTAATGCCACGGACCCGGGTTCATTGCACCGCTGTCTGTAAGGAGTTTGTCTGCTCTCCCGTCCCAGTAACTGTGTGGCTCTGCTCCAGGTGCTCCAGTTTCCTCCCACATTCCGATGGGTTAGTAGATTAACTAGTCGCAGGGGTGTAATTGGGCAGCGGGGGCTCACTGGGCCAGAAGGCCCTGTTACTGTGCTGTATCTCTATATAAAATGGCCTCACACAGGAAGGCCGATGGAGAGCTAGCAACACTTAACAAAGCCTACATTTTCCAAAAACGGAATCATGTCCCCTCACTGAACAATGGAACCAATATAATACCAACATGGATTAGATGTTGTAGTGTGACGCCTTATGGGTTCAATTGCTGTGTCATCTACAAGGAGTCTGTAAGCTCTGCCTGTTTCCTCCAGGTGTTCCGGTTTCCTCCCACGTTCCAAACATGAACAGGTTAATAAAGACGTTAACGGTCACATTGAGCAGCGGGGGCTCATTGGCCCAGAAGGCCTGTCACCGTGCTGTATCTCTAATAAAATAACCCCGGTACGAAGCTGCTGAGCCCAGCCTGTGAACCCAGAGGGCAGTCCCTGTGGACATCTTGTTACTCCGTACTAGTCTGTCCTTCCCGCAGCCATGACCTGCTGTTACCATTGTATCCCTAATAAAATATAAACATAATCCCAGTCCAAAGCTGCTGCCTTCAGTCGGTGAGTCCAGAGGTCAGTCACTGTGCGCACCACACCACACCACTCCATTCCTGTCTGACCTACCCACAGTCACAGCCTGCACTCACCAATTGTCGTCTGTTCCGCTTCCAGGTCTCTGCTTTCCGCTTGGAGTTCATGTTCTGGAAAGCTGAAAGGGCACAGGGTTTAGTACACATCACAAGCCTTAATGGCAGCAAGGCCGATATTGAGCCTGAGAGACCATATTAAGCAGTCCCAGTGAATTGGGCGGAAAGCAGACTGTTGATCAGAAAGATCGGACCCCAGTTAAACTTCCTCAAGCCAGGGTGACAACTGTAGTTGCATTTATTCATGGTGAGAGGATAATTAGGTCTCATCCTTACTGACTGGGCAGCACTTGCCATTGTAGGATAAAGTGGCACCTGGCTCATCTCCTTTCTAACTAAGTGCAAAGGACCAATATTCCTTGCTTTGGTCAGGAGGAGGAAGACAGCCAAAATAAATGAGAGGTGCAGGGGAATCAGGCATATAAAAAAACCTTGAGCATCTGTAGAGATAGAAACAAGGTTGATATTCCAGGTTCATCAGCCAACCTGTTCATAGGATGAAAGACAGCTGAGCAGCCTGAAACATTAACTCTCTTTCTCTCTCTCTCCACAGATGCTAAGTGACTTGCTGAGTGTTTCCAGTATTTTTATTTCAGATTTCCAGCATCTGCAGCTCTTTATTTTGCTCAGAAGGCGGCTTTCTAGGCATTAGTTCAAAACACTGAAGCATTGAGTACAAAACCATGTCAAACTTTAACAAAAATCTGCTTTGTATGAATAACGTGTTTAATTCCGTGATACTATTTAGGATGGATGTGAAAGCGTCAGAATGAATACAGAAGTTTAACTAGAATACAACAGGATGACTAGGAAAGATGAGAAATTCTAGTATTATTATCCAAGATGGTGCTGGTGAATCATGGCGACTGCTTACAAAACTTCTAACTGCAATTTTTCTGAATTACTCTCACTGCAACCTGCAAATTCCCTACAAGATATTTGTTACTTAATTATTAATATTATTTCTCTTTTCTCATTTGCAAATTTTTGGGGTTCTTTTTGCACATTTGTTGTTGTCCACCCTGTTGGGTGCGCTCTGTCATTGATTCTCTTGTGTTTACTGTGAATGTTCACAAGAAAATGAATCTCAGGCTTGTACGTGGTGATGTCTGTGTACTTGATAATAAATTGTGGACTGCAATGTTCCGACAAGAACTGTCCTTTGTTATTCAAATAAAAAGCCATGGGTAACAAAGGACATTAAGGACATCCTGAACGCTAAAAAGAGGGCGTTTATAGATGGAAATAGGGAGGAGCTGAGGGCAATACAGAGGGACCTGAAAGCCAGGATCAGGGAGGCTAAAGACAGGTACAGGAGGAAGCCTGAGTGGAAACTCCAGCAGAACAACATGAGAGAGGTCTGGAGGGGGATGAGGACCATCACTGGGTTTTGGCAAACTAGCAACAGAGGAGCTGAAGGCAGTGTGGACAGGGCCAACGAACTTAACCTGTTCTTTAACAGATTTGACATTGTGGCCCCTGCCCATCCCCCACATGAGCCATCTGTTGTCGGCCCCCAACCAACACATATTCCACTCTCCCCTCCTACCCCTCCTCACAGTGCCCCACCCTGCTCTCATGACTATACCCCTTCCCCACATGAAACCACCACGGTGGGCTTCACAGCTGAACAGGTGAGAAGACAGCTGAAACGTCTCAACCCAAGCAAGGCTGCAGGCCCAGATGGTGTCAGTACCAGGGTGCTCAAAGCCTGTGCCCCTCAGCTATGTGGAGTACTTCGCCATGTATTCAACCTGAGCCTGAGGCTCCGGAGGGTTCCTGTGCTGTGGAAGACGTCCTGCCTCGTCCCTGTACCAAAGCTGCTGTGCCCCAGCGGCCTCAATGAGACCAGTGGCATTGACCTCCCACATCATGAAGACCCCGGAGAGACTTGTTCTGGAGCTGCTCCGGCCTATGGTCAGACCACACTTAGATCCCCTCCAGTTCGCCTACCAGCCCCGACTAGGAGTTGAGGATGACATCGTCTACCTGCTGAACTGTGACTGCGCCCACCTGGACAAGCCAGCGGGCACTGTGAGGGTCATGCTTTTTGACTTCTCCAGTGCATTCAACACCATCTGCTGGGGGAGAAGCTGACAGCGATGCAGGTGGATGCTTCCCTGGTGTCATGGATTTTTGATTACCTGACTGGCAGACCACAGTACGTGTGCTTGCAACACTGTGTGTCCGACAGAGTAATCAGCAGCACTGGGGCTCCACAGGGGACTGTCTTATCTCCCTTTCTCTTCACCATTTACCCCTTGGACTTCAACTACTGCGCAGAGCCTTGTCATCTTCAGAAGTTTTCTGATGACTCTGCCATAGTTGGATGCATCAGCAAGGGAGATGATGCTGAGTACAGGGCTACGGTAGAAAACTTTGTCACATGGTGTGAGCTATATGAATTATCTGCAGCTTAATGTGAAAAAGACTAAGGAGCTGGTGGTAGACCTGAGGAGAGCTAAGTTACCGGTGACCCCTGTTTCCATCCGGGGGTCAGTGTGGACATGGTGGAGGATTACAAATACCTAGGGATATGAGTTGACAATAAACTGGACTGGTCAAAGAACACTGAGGCTGTCTACAAGAAGGGGCAGAGCTGTCTCTATTTCCTGAGGAGACTGAGGTCCTTTAACATCTGCCCGACGATGCTGAGGATGTTCTACGAGTCTGTGGTGGTCAGTGCTATCATGTTTGCTGTTGTGTGCTGGGGCAGCAGCCTGAGGGTAGCAGACACCAACAGAATCAACAAACTCATTCGTAAGGCCAGTGATGTTGTGGGGATGGAACGGGACTCTCTCACGGTGGTGTCTGAGAAGAGGATGCTGTCCAAGTTGCATGCCATCTCCCATCCACTACATAATGTACTGGGTGGGCACAGGAGTACATTCAGCCAGAGACTCATTCCACCGAGATGCAACACAGAGCGTCATAGGAAGTCATTCCTGCCTGTGGCCATCAAACTTTACAACTCCTCCCTTGGAGGATCAGACACCCTGAGCCAATATAGGCTGGTCCTGGACTTATTTCCTGGCATAATTTACTTTTTACTATTTAACTGTTTATGGTTTATTACTATTATTTATGGTGCAACTGTAACGAAAACCAATTTCCCCCGGGATCAATAAAGTATGACTATGACTATTTACTTTCAACTTTCACAAGAACATGCCATGCTTTGATAGGTGCTCAAAACCAATGGGTTTTATTGGATGAATTAGGTGAAAATGATCCCAATGTTGATGGATCAGTGCTCAGGTTGCCGAGATCCATTATAATTGGCAAACGAGCTGAAGACGACAAGAAAGATCTTATTTTAAAAACGAGTTGTGATCACCATGTCAGAGAGGCTGGTGGAATTTTGTTTGGAAAAGGAGTTCATCAACATCTACAATAGCTCCTTGAGTAAGCTGCCTCTAAACCGTGCCTCACAAAACGCAAGTTCATGATAAAGCAGAGATAGAAACATACTTAATATTCTGTGATTGATATCGCAGCCCACCTGTAGAAAAGGCAACAAATGACCTTCTCCCACCACAGCGCTGCTCTGCACTGTGCATCAAGATCGAGCAAGATGAAGAGTCTCAGGTCCTCACAGAGACACCCACACTGTATAAAATTGACTGGTCAAATGAACTCGGCCACTTAATCACAAAATTTTCAAGCCTTCTATCACCGTGCCTTCACAAACATTCACCTTAACATACAGAGGTCATGAAATGACAGTCAGCCACGAGAAAGCACCCAGCAGCTGCGAATAGGTTACAACACCAAATGTTGATTCCATGCTGCTATCAACTTACTGAAGTCGCTCGGCAGACTGTGACTGAGGTTTCGGTAGAATTCCGTCCTATGAGCTTTCTTTAGACCTGTGCACAAGCCAAAGTCAGACAGCTTAACATGGCCCTGGAAGAAAAGCACATCAAGAGGCTATTACACCACTCTAAAGTACAGCCAACATCACCTACAACAGTCCTTGTTTACAGACTCTCTGCCGCCCCAGAGAGGTGCACTGGCTTCCTGGATGTCGGCTGGACGATGGGAGTTTCCAAATGTTTTTGTGATATACTGCAGACCAGGTGTTTTAAGCCTCCTTCACTGCATTCTTGCCATTTTTTTTTTATATATAGTTATGTTTCTGTTCTTTATTTCAGATGACTAACTCCAAATTAAATAGAATACTATTTCACTTTCTGCTTTTGCAAAACTCAGGCATTTATGTAGTTTGCCTGAGTAACTGCTTAAAGCAGAGATATGTGTGACCGGCAGGGGAGAGGTGGGTAAAATTCCTGGAAAAGCACATCACGGAAGGTAGTCGAGGACAGGTTTGCAGAGTATAAACGGGCCGGCATGGTTAGTGCAATGCTATCACAGCTCAAGTGAACATCAGTTCCTGCCGCTGTCTGTAAGAAGCTTGTACATTCTCCCTGTTGGCCGCATGGCTTTCCTCTGGGCACTCCGCTTTCCTCCCACAGTCTAAAGGTTAGGTTAGTGAGCTGTGGCTGTGCTATATTGGCACAAGAAACATGGCGACACTCGGGTACTGCCCCAGCACAATCCTCAGACTGTGTGGGATGTTGACACAACGACACATTTCACTGTAAGTTTTGATGTACGTGTGACAAATAAAGTACAGACTTTAATCTCTCATCTCCATGTCACAGTTGGGGTGCATTACCCGGACACACACCTTGCTGTCTAGGAGCAGATTGTCTGGTTTGATATCCCTGTGGATAAAGCCCATCTGGTGAATGGAATCGATGGCCAGCACAGTCTCAGCAATGTAGAACTGTGTCTCCTCTTCACTCAATGTGTCCTTCTTCATAAGCAGAGTCATCATGTCCCCTACAGAGAGGCAACAAACGTTTAGAACAGAAAACATGACAGCACAGATGAAATGTTTTAACCTAGAACATAGAATAGTACAGCACAGTAAAGGCCCTTCAGCCCACAATGTTGTGCCGACCCTCAAATACTGCCTCCCATATAACCCCCCACCTTAAGTTCCTCCATATACCTGTCTAGTAGTGTCTTAAACTTCACTAGTGTATCTGCCTCCACCACTGACTCAGGCAGTGCATTCCACACACCAACCACTCTCCGAGTAAAAAACCTTCCTCTAATATCCCCCTTGAACTTCCCACCCCTTACTTAAAGCCATGTCCTCTTGTATTGAGCACTGGTGCCCTGGGGAAGAGGCGCTGGCTATCCACTCTATCTATTCCTCTTATTATCTTGTACACCTCTATCATATCTCCTCTCACCCTCCTTCTCTCCAAAGAGTAAAGCCCTAGCTCCCTTAATCTCTGATCATAATGCATACTCTCTAAACCAGGCAGCATCTGGTTTTGACCCACAGTGCTGGATCAAACTTTTAACCGACTCCAATATCAATCTAACCCTTCCCTCCAACAGAGCCTTTCATTTTTAAATCACCCATGTGCCTATCCAAGAGTCCTTAAATGCCCCTACAGTATCTGCCTCTATTTGTTTTTCCACACACCCACCATTCTCTGTGTAAAACACTACCTCTGACAACACTCCATTACACTTTCTTCCAATAACCTTAAATTTATGCACCAACATATTAGCCATTTCCAGCCTGAGAAAAAGACACTGTCTATCTACTTGATCTATGACTCTTATCATCCAGTAGAACTCTATTGAGCCATCTCTCATCCTCCTTCGCTCCACAGGGAAAAGCCCTGGCTCACTCAGCCCATCCTCATTAGACACACTCGCTAATCCAGGCAGCATCTTGGTAAATCTCCTCTGCACCCTCTCTAAAGCTTCCACATCCTCCCTGTAATAAGGTGACCAGAACTGAACACAATACTCCAAATGTGTTCTAACTAGGGTTTTACAGAGCTCCAGCATTACATCGTGACTTTTGAAGCTCGATGCAATTGACAGTGAGGAGTAAAGCAGACGCAGTAGGCAGATACAATGGTCAGTTCAACAAGACAAAAAATTGTCCCCTCGAACCTAACCCAGCAATGTGCAAGGTCAGTGAATTCGGAAAATTGTCCTGCTGAACCTAACCCAGAAATGTGCGAGGTCAATGAATTTGGAAAATTCTCCTGTTGAACCTAACCCAGTGATGTGAGAGGTCAGCTAATTTGGAAAATTGTCCTGTGGAATGTACCCAGAAATGTGTGAGGTCAGTGAATTTAGGAGATGCAGAATATAAAGGGACATATAATAATGGCAAAAGTCTGATTGCTGAAGCGGAACTTTGGAGCAATCCACATCCTTAAAAGTAGCAGGACCTGTCAATAAGGTAATAAAGAAAATAAAAACACCAGATGTTTTTCTTTATTAGCCAAAGCATGAATATTAGAATGGCTGGGCTGAGGCAATATTAGATGCAGCACTACTTGGGCCACAGGTTGTGTATTGTATACGGCTCAGGTCAGAGATATTTAAGAAAGGAGGGATTACAATGGAGATCAGAGGAAAATGATGAGGATGTTGATGGGAACCGAAATATCTTAACAATGAGGAAAGATTCCTCAGGGCCACAATAGCATAGTGGTTAGTGTGATGCTACTACAGCTTGGCATTCCAGAGTTCAGGGTTCAACTACTGCACTGCCTTGTAAGGAGTTTCTTCATGTCCTCCCTGTGACCACGGGGGTTTTTTCCCGGGTGCTCTGGTTTCCTCCCACAGTCCAAAGACATACCGGGTAGGTTAACTGGTCATTGTAAATTGTTCCATGATTAGGGTAGGGTTAATCAGAGAAGTGGGGTTGCTGGGGTGACATGGCTCTGAAGGCCAGAAGGGCCTACTCCACACTATATCACCAAATAAAATAAGACTTGAGTTGTTTCCTCTAAATATGAAAGGAGGCTCAAATAAGATGTCAAGAATAATGTGGCTGGGACTAAACAGAAAGCACACATTTCCCTTAGCAAAGGAGTCAAAATAAAGAGGCTGAGATTTTGGGTAACTGTTTGAAGAATCAGCAGAAGTGGAGGGGGGGGGCGTCACGTGATGACGTGGGATTGAGATGTGTAAATCCAGCTCTCCCGCAACAAATCAGTAAAGTACCGTTTAAACAAAACAAAGTTAATAAATATTTTCTGAAAACTATTTATAAACTTTGTAAGACTACTTTATGATATGCCTCCTAAACCGCAACAAAACAAGTCTACTGTTGCAAAGCAGCCGCGAGAGGGGAAGAAAAAAGGGCCTACTGCAACGATGGAACCTCGGACTCAGGTTGGATCTCCTTCGGTAGAACAGGGAGCAACGGCCGTGGTAATGGGTTCTTCGAAGAAGACACCGGAAATGCGCATGTGCAAAGAAGAGCGCATGCGCAAATCGACACAACGCAAACTACAAGAACCGACAGCCACTGCAATTGAAAATGACTCAGAGTCAGAATTGGATTCTGCAGAGAACACAGATGAAGAAGAGGAGGAAGAATTGGAAGCAATTGGAAGTAAAGGAGATGATAGAGACATAAGAGAAGCTATATTGCAATTAACGGCTGAACTAAGAAAAGTAAGAGAAGAGCTTAGAGATACGAAGATGTGCTATAATAAAGTTATGGAAAGACAGGACAAAATGGATAAGAAGCTTCAAAAGATGGAAAGAGTAATGGGGCATATGAATGATAGAGTGGAAAAAACAGAAAATGATCTGCTTGTCTGGAACTCGGAAAGAAATCGACTCTTGGAGAAAGTGGACATGTTGGAAAATTTCAGTAGACGTAATAATATTAAAATTATTGGTCTTAAAGAAGGTACAGAGGGAGAAAAACCAATAGAATTTTTTCAAAAATGGATCCCGGATGTTTTGCAAATGGAAGAGGAGGTGCGACCAATTGAAATTGAGCGGGCACATAGAGCTCTAAGACCAAAACCAAAAGATGACCAATATCCACGATCGATTTTAATAAAATCTTTAAGATTTCAAGACAAGGAAAGGATTCTACAGGCAGCTGCTCGAGCTGCCAAGGATAGAAAAGGGCCATTGATAATTAAAGGGAACAAAGTTTTTTTCTACCCTGATATAAGTTATGAACTTTTGAAGAGAAGGAAGAAATTTAATCCAGTGAAAAAAACCCTATGGGATCATGGTTATCAATTTATACTGCATTATCCTGCAACCTTGAAGATTTTTTTGCCTGGTGGAGAAAAAAGATTTTTTGATGACTACCAGAAAGCAGAGCAGTTTGTGCGAGATTCTCTGAATATTCACCAGATACAAGAACAAATCCAGGGGAGCGAGATAGATTGAAGATGAAGATTGGGTTAAAGAATGGACTGATTGGATTTTTGAAGCTGGATGAATGTATAAATATATCATTAATTATACGAGGGGGGTAAGAAAGGTTAAAACTGGAGGAATATTAGTTGGGAATAGTAACATTAATTTTGCCTATATATATATATATATAATTTTTTTTTGTTGCGGGGGAGCTGGAAGAAGCACTGATCGATTGCTACGCTAGTCATGTGTGCAAGCGTGGCTTTTGCCACGACCCGCAAAATGGAGGGGGGTAGTGTTGTGTATCTTTTCATTCACAACATTAGTGGGGGGTATTTTGTTTTTTCTTTTTTTTGTACTCTTCCTATCTTTTTTTTTCTTTTTGCCTGGAAGGTTGGGAGGGAAACACATAGCAACATGGTGAAGTTTAAAGAAATTCCCCAAGGAACTACGAGAGTTGAGAAGATAAGTAATGTTTTAGATTGGAGTAACTTTGTTAAGAATAATGACTAATTTATTGAATTTTTTGAGTTTTAATGTTAATGGGCTTAATGGACCAGTGAAAAGAAAAAGAATCTTAACACATATTAAAAAAATGAAGATAGATTTAGCTTTTTTACAGGAAACGCACCTAACAGAAACAGAACATCAGAAACTAAAGAGAGATTGGGTGGGTAGTGTTGTTGCGGCTTCATTTAATACAAAAGCGAGGGGAGTAGCAATTTTGATCAATAAAATGTTACCAATTAGAATACAAAATGTAATAAGTGATTCTGCGGGGAAATATGTGATTATACATTGTCAACTTTTTTCTGAATTATGGACTTTTATGAATATTTATGCACCAAACGAAAATGATGCAAAATTCATACAAGAAGCTTTTCTGAATTTGGCGGATGCACATGAAAAAATATTAATTGGAGGAGACTTTAATTTTTGCTTAGACCCAGTCTTAGATAGATCAACCAAGGCTTCGATAAAATCGAAGGTAGTAAATTTAACTTTATCATTGATGAAGGATTTAAATTTGATTGATATATGGAGAAGAATCAATCCTAAAGAAAGAGACTATTCGTTCTATTCCCATAGACATAAAACTTACTCAAGGATAGATTTGTTTCTATTATCAATGCATATTCAACACAGAGTGAAAAATATGGAATATAAAGCAAGAATATTATCAGATCATTCCCCTTTATTAATGACAATAATAATGGCTGATAAGGAAGAAGTGGCTTATATATGGAGATTTAATTCAACATTATTAAAACGTCAAGATTTCTGTGATTTTATGAAAAAGCAGATTCAATTTTTTTTGGATACAAATTTTCATTCAGTAGATGATAAATTTATATTATGGGATGCGATGAAAGCATATCTTAGGGGCCAGATAATAAGTTATACGTCTAAAATTAAGAAAGAATATATGGCAGAACTAGATCAATTGGAAAAAGAGATTACAAAAATAGAAAAAGAATCTCAAAGATATATGTCAGAAGAAAAACGAAGACAACTTGTCAATAAGAAGTTACAATATAATACGCTTCAGACATATAGAACGGAAAAAGCAATTATAAGAACTAAACAAAGGTATTATGAGTTAGGTGAGAGAGCACATAAAATTCTTGCCTGGCAGTTGAAAACAGAACAAGCTTCCAAAACAATAAATGCAATTAGAACAAGGGCAAATAAAATATCTTATAAACCTCTTGAAATAAATGAAACTTTTAAAAATTTCTATTCTGAATTATATCAATCAGAATCCCAAAATGATGTTAATGAGATAGAAAGGTTTTTAATCACAAATTTCTCTTCCAAAATTGAATTTGAAAGAACAGAAGGGATTAGATATGCCTTTTACATTAAAAGAAGTTGAAGAAGCTTTAGGATCACTCCAAAGTAATAAATCTCCAGGAGAAGATGGTTTTCCACCTGAATTTTATAAAAAATTTAAAGATTTATTATTTCCTCTTTTTATGGAACTAATACGTCAAGCAGAAAAAATACATAAACTTCCAGAATCTTTTTCAACAGCGATTGTAATAGTATTGCCAAAAAAAGACAGAGACCCTATGAAACCAACGTCATACAGGCCTATTTCTTTATTGAATACGGATTATAAAATAATAGCAAAAATTTTATCGAATAGATTATCTAAATATTTACCAAAATTAATACATATGGATCAAACAGGATTTATTAAAAATAGACAATTGGCAGATAATGTAACCCGGCTACTCAGTATAATTCATTTGGCACAAAAAAGGGATGAGAAGAGTATCGTAGTAGCTTTAGATGCAGAAAAAGCATTTGATAGATTAGAATGGGATTTTTTATTTATTAAGTATTAGAAAAATATGGGTTAGGAACATCTTTTATAAATTGGATTAAAACTTTAAATTCTAACCCTAAAGCTAAAGTAGTGACAAATTCTCAAATTTCAACACCATTCCAGTTAAAAAGGTCAACTAGACAAGGTCCATTATCACCTGCTTTATTTGTACTGGCGATAGAGCCATTAGCAGAACTAATCAGAATTGATCCAGATATTATGGGTTTTAGAGTTAATCAGGAGGAATATAAAATTAATCTTTTTGCCGATGATGTTTTGATCTATTTAACAAACCCACAACATTCGTTACATAAATTATCTTCTAGATTGGATGAATATGGGAAGGTATCAGGTTACAAAATAAATTGGGATAAAAGTGAAATTTTACCTCTTACTAAAGGAGACTATAGTCAATGTCGATTAGTAACCCAATTTAGATGGCCGGTAAATGGTATAAAGTATTTAGGTATAAGACTTGATAATGATGTAAAGAATTTATATAAATTTAATTATTTGCCACTGCTGAAAAAAATTCAAGAAGATTTTGACAAATGGATGATACTACCAATAACATTAGTAGGTAGAGTCAATGTTGTAAAAATGAATATATTTCCTAGATTACAGTATTTGTTTCAAACATTACCAATACAATTGCCACAGAAATTTTTTCAAGAGTTAAATAAATGTGTGAGAAAATTTCTTTGGAAAGGTAAAATGTCAAGAATATCATTGGAAAAATTGACATGTAAATTTGGGTTAGGAGGGTTACAACTTCCAAACTTTAAAAACTATTATAAAGCAAATCAACTTAGATTTATTGCATCTTTCTTCGATGATCAAAAACCAGCATGGATTAAAATAGAACTAGACAAGATAGGAGAAAATAAACCTGAAGATTTTATATATAAATGGGAATCTAAATGGATACGGGAAAAGAAAGAATCTCCTATATTAACACATTTGATTGATTTATGGAATAAGATAAATGTTGATAATGAAACACAGAAATCTCTATTAGCAAGCAGACCTTTGTTTCAAAACAGACTTATTCCTTTTACAATGGACAATCAACTTTTATATAATTGGTACCAAAAAGGGATTAAATTTATAGGAGATTGTTTTGAACGAGGTATATTGATGTCATTTGAACAATTAAAGGATAAATATAAAATATCTAATAATACTTTCTTTTGTTACTTAAGGGCTTACTTAAAAGGTAAGCTGGGTCAAACAATGTTTTTGCCAAAACCTAATGAAATTGAAATTTTAATTCAAAAAGGGAAAATTAAAAAATTTATTTCTTGTATGTATAATTTGATTCAAGAACAGACAATTAAACAAGGAACCCATAAGTCAAAGCAAAAATGGGAAACAGATTTGAATATTAATATTGATGAAACAAATTGGTCAAGACTCTGTCTTGACAGTATGACAAATACAATAAATGTTCGACTTAGATTAGTACAATATAATTTTTTACACCAATTATATATTACACCACAAAAAATAAATAGATTAAATTCAAATCTATCTGATAAATGCTTTCGGTGTAATCAAGAAATTGGTACTTTTTTACATTCTACTTGGTCTTGTTTTAAAATTCAACCCTTTTGGATAAATTTAAGAGTCTTATTGGAACAAATTACTGGAACTCAACTTCTACATAACCCTGTATTATTTTTATTAGGTGATATTGAAGGGATAAAACTGAAACTTAAATTGAATAAATATCAGAAAGAATTTATAAAAATTGCATTGGCAGTAGCTAAGAAGACTATAGCAGTTAACTTGGAAATCTGATTCGTATTTAAGTATGGATCGTTGGAATAATGAAATGGCTAGTTCTATTCCACTCGAAAAAATTACTTATAATTTAAGAGATAAATATGTAACATTTTTGAATATTTGGCGCCCTTATTTACAAAAGATAGGATGGCATATTCATGTGCTCCGATAAAGACCTTGGTCCCTTGGGGAAAGTAATGAATAATTATACCAAATTTATTTTGAATCCCATGGAGCATGTGGAAACCTTCCAACACCCAGGCGGCTCTTTTCTTTTTTTTCTTTTTCTTTCTTTTTAGGTAGGACTATATATATGGGGGGGGAGGGTTAAAGGGGGGGGAGGGTAGATTTTATCTTTTCATGTATTCTTTTTGAAAACTCAATAAAAATTATATTACAAAAAAAAAAGAATCAGCAGAAGTGTTGGTGCCTGACAACACTTGTGGGCTGCCTCCAGCACGACCTTGGTTGTTAATAAAAATAACACATTTCCTTCTATGTTTTGATGTACATGTGATAAGTGAATCTGAAGGGAAAGCATTCTCAAGAAGGTCGGGGTCTGGGAGGCAGGTACAGGCAGATAGCTTCAGCACAATGAAATGGTGCCTGGGACAAGGGCTACAGTCTAAGTGCTAGAACTGGAATTAGGGTAATGCAGAGACACAATCCACCAAACAGCCACCTTCTGCATCAGAGATTTAAAATGACTGTTTGAGCTACAGTGGAAGTCCTCCTCAGTCCTGAAGGACTCACACATGAGAGAAGAGTAGAAGATATACTGGACAGAGAGGATGCAAAATTATGTCGGAATTTAATTCTGCTACTGACCCAATTTACCTCAGAGAAGCCATATTGTGAGATTGATTGTACACACTGAGGATAACTATAGTCTCAGAGAGCACAATGACAGTGTGAAAACAGGAACACCCCTTCACACAGAATACACAGTGGCAGTTCTTCCCATACCCAAATGACAAGTCTGGAGGTTGAAGCACGATGGCCAAAGCCCAGACACGGAAGGCCTGTCCTGGAGTTGGAGGACTGTGTGCGATGGTGGGTGGGAGGGAGGAAAGGGGTTTGTTTCACTGTTGTTGTTTTGTTGCTTGTTGTGCCGAGTATTGCCGGCATGTTATGTTGGTGCTGGAAATGTGCAGCCCATTTAGAGTCAGAGAATCACAGAGCACAGAAACAGAACCTTCAGCCCATCTAGTCCATGCCAAGCTATTAGTCTGCCTTAACCAATCCACCTGCACCTGGACGATTGCCTTCCTTACCCCTCCCATCCATGTACCCATCCAAACCCCTCTCGGATAGGTTGAAGCCAAACCAGCATCCACTGGCAGCTTGTTTCACGCTCGTACCACCCACAGTGAAAAATCTCCCCCTCATGTTCCACGTAATCGCTCACATTGACGACAACCGTAGTCTCACAGAACAGAGTGACTGTGTGAAGACAGGAATACATCTCCACATGGACCATACAGTGACAATTCTGCCCATGCCTTAACGCCAAGTGAACTGTTAGCCATTTTCACCCTCACTGATTTCCTTGCTACCTGCTAGAAGCAAAGAATGATGTCAACTCCCTCAGAGTCAGCTAGCTTGCCGAGTGACAATGAACTGCGGTTGGGGAGCAAACATCGGAGAATTGCCAATCAGATACAATGTTTTCCAGTCTAATACTATCATCTGGGTCTGTCTGAGGATGCCTCTCAACAAATACTGGAGTTAATTGTTCTCCAAGACCAGTACAGATTTCAAACTTATTGACAGGATAGAGGTAGGTGACTTGAGAAGAACCCAGAACATACTGGTGCAATCCTACACAGCCATCAGAGGACAGAGAGAATCCTCACATCAGCCATTACCATCTGGTTTGGTGCAGCATCTTCTCACAGTGTACAAACACTGCAGTGAACTGACAGGCCAGTAGGAAAGGTCACTGGCCACAGTCGACCATCCCTGCAAGACGTGTACATGAGCAGGACAAAGAAGCAGGCAGGAAAAATCATTGCACAGTACCCACCCTGTAAACTGTCTTTTCCAAAATCACCTTTCTGGAAGCACTTTAGGACTATAAAACAAAATCTTCAAGTCATCTCAAAACTTTCTTCCTCCCCCTGGTAGCTAATCTAATCATTCTAGTTATCCCCTCACCTCTCCTCTATCCATTACCTCTGCCACTGCACTGCTAATACTTTTTATTATACTGTTTACAATGTAAATACAAGCTGATATTCTTGCATGTTTTAAACCATATCTGTACTTAATGCTCTCTTTTTCATCGGAGTCTCCCTTCCCACCATTACAGACATTTGCATCCGCAAAGCAAACAGCATTATGAAGGACCTCACGCACCCCTCATACAAACTCTTCTCCCTCCTGCCATCTGGCAAAAGGCACCGAAGCATTCGGGCTCTCGCGACCAAACTATGTAACAGTTTCTTCCCCCAAGTCATCAGACTCCTCAATACCCAGAGCCTGGACTGACACCAACCTACTGCCCTCGACTGTGCCTATTGTCTTGTTTATTACTTATTGTAATGCCTGCACTGTTTTGTGCACTTTATGCAGTCCTGGGTAGGTCTGTAGTCTAGTGTAGTTTTTGTGTTGTTTTACGTAGTTCAGTGTAGTTTTTGTATTGTTTCATGTAGCACCATGGTCCTGAAAAACATTGTCTCATTTTTACTGTGTACTGTACCAACAGTTATGGTCGAAATGACAATAAAAAGTGACGACTTATATAATTCTTTATAATGCATTTATTATTTATCATGACAGCATCAAATAGGCCCTCTGAGCCACGCTGCCCAACAATTCCCCCTATTTAACCTTATAACCCGTATGTCGTTGGACTGAGGGAGGAAACCGAGCACCCGGACAAAACCCACGCGGTCACGGGGAGAAAGTGCAAACTCCCTGCAGGCAGTAGCTGGAATTGAACCGGGATCATCTGTACTGGAAAGCGCTGTGCTGACCACTGTGCTACTGTGCTGCCCTGTAATTGTTGTTTTTTTGCTGCATGTCAACACACCACAGCAAACTCCTAACACATATGGTGAACGAAGATGATCCTTGAAATTAGAGTTGAACCATTCACTAAGCAGCTCCTGACACAAAGGACAATGAACAACTGGAACACAGACATCATGCTCCCCCATCCTGAAGACCTGTAGAATCTGGCTCGAATTAGATTTTTTCAAAACATGAATAGATGCAATGATTAAAAGGTGTTACTGAGCAAAGCTGGCTAGTTGAGGCTAATCGGTATTTTGACTCCAGTGTAAGGTTGGAGAGGCTAGAAGGACTGCTAATAGCCCCAAGAGCAGCAAAGCTGTAGTTGCCCTGAAGATGTGAGTTATGTATCCACAGGACAAGAACAATAAGGGACCAGTATGATTAAATGTTTTGACTTTGTTACGATAATAACTACACGCTGGGCAACTTGCGGTGCGGGTGCTATGAACCAGGTCTGGGATGAAAGCCCACATCCAAGACAGTGTCTGCTACATGTAGGAGGCCCAATCAGAATCAGGTTTATTAGCACCGGCATGTGAAGTGAAATTTGTTAACTTAGCAGCAGCAGTTCAATGCAATACATGATCTAGCAGAGAGAGAGAAAAATATAAAACATAGTAATAAACAAGTCAATTATGTATATTGAATAGATTTTTTTTAAATGTGCAAAAACAGAAATACTGTATATTAAAAAAAGTGAGGTAGTGTGCAAAGCTTCAATGTCCATTTAGAAAGCAGATGGCAGAGGAGGGCAGCAGTTCCTGAATCGCTGAGTGTGTGCCTTCAGGTTTCTGTACCTCCTGCCTGATGGTAACAGTGAGAAAAGGGCATGCCCTGGGTGCTGGAGGTCCTTAGTAATGGATGCTGCCTCGCTGAGACTTCACCATGTGATCAATTGGCTGCAAGCGCACTTGCCACATTCTCGGAACAGATGTGATACAGGTCGTCTCCCAACCCCGCCACTCCCCACAGATGGAAACCGCGGAGGAAGGTAATGAGTGAGGTGAACTGAGATCTACAATGAAATGTCTAGGCACACCACAAGGGGGCAGCTTCTCCCTCTCTCTCTCTGCCTTCCTGGTTAGCTGATATGGAGGGCAGTGGGCTGAGCTTCTATTCTCATGTCACCGTGCTACCGATCAGCTAGCTGATGTGCACTCACCACATTCTCATAATTACTCTGACACAGCACAATGTGATAGGAAACACACGGGAATAATGGGGAATGGTGGTGGGGAGGAAGTGGAGGAGAACAGAGCACTTACCTCCAGGAAGGAACTCCATGATCAGGTAGAGATTGAGCTTGTCCTGAAAACTGTAGAACATTTTCACCACCCACTGACTGTCAGCTTCCACCAAGATGTCCCGCTCTGCACGGATATGCCCAACCTGCGGCAGAAAGGATGATGATAGTGTTACTCAAATTACACAAAGAGACACAAGGAGACACAATGTTCTCCATGTGACTCCTGAACACAAAGACAACTCCACAACCACTCAGCAAAACTGAAGTTCTATAGCCTGCGCTTCCTCTGAAAAGCAGCCCCAGTTCTACCCAGTGGACATTAATTGGTTAGATTCTTTCTATTTGGCGTGTGCCTGTGCGCGTGCAAGTCTGTGCGTGTGTGCGTGTGCGTCTGCTTGTCCGTGCGTGCATCCGTGATGATGTATTTTTCATGCTTTTACAAGGTGCGGAGTGGGAGAGAGAGAGACTGTGTGACCGCCAATCCTCACACAGACATTTCGCAGTATTTTCCCTTTATTTTACGAGGTCGAGTTGCGATCTCGACACTCAACCCGGCACAGATGGAAAGCGTACTCGGGAGCAGACCCGACTAGTTTTGAACCCAGGAACCTCCGCTCCCGGGTCCGGCGCCAATGTCGTTGCACCACCAGCCAGCCTTAATTGGTTAGATTCTAATTCTTCTATTCTCGTTATTGAAAAAGTACAAAGAAAATTTACAAGGATGTTGCCGGGACTGGAAGACCTCAGTTATAGGAAAAGGTTAGGACATTTTTCCTGTAAGAGAATGATAGAGGTATGTAAAATTATGAGAGGTATAGATAGGGTAAATGTATGCAGGCTTTTTCCACTGAGGTTGGGTGGGACTAGAACTACATGTCAAGGGTTAAGGGAGAAAGGTGAAATGTTTAAGGGGAACATGAGGGAGAACTTCTTCACTCAGAGGGTCATGAGTGTGTGGAGGGAGTTGCAGCAGAAGTGGTGGATGTGGGTTCTGGTTTGATTGCAACATTTAAGAGAAGTTTGGGTAAGTACAGGGATGGGAGGGGTATGAAGAGGACCAGGCAGATCAATAGTTCGATGTGGACTGGGTGAGCCGAAGGATCTGTTTCTGTGCTGTCGTGCTCTATGACTATTTCCAAGCTATTCAGACTCCCCTTTATCAACCCATCTGATAACTAAGTCAGCACAAAGGGATGAAACCCTCATGAGCCAGGCTGGTTAACAACTGCTCCAGCCGTGGGACTAGGAGAGACTAGATTTCCCATTCTAATCCAATGGCATGACTTGGGAATAGAGTTAGGCATTCTGAGTTGAACACCTACACTGACAGGAATGCCTTTCCCTGGGATAAAACCCAAGATTTAAGGTGGTGTTGGTGAAACACAGTGACAACTTGCTGGCAGCAAACAAAACTACTAACTACTTTATTAATCACACACTTTTCTGGAAAACTATCACTGCAATCAATAGCCTACAACTTCCTTTTCAGAGCTGAGGTTTTGAACCACCTATATAACCTGGCACTTTTGTGATGTAAACTGAAGCTATGAAGGTGCAGGACGGTCGCGGCATGGCGTGTACGGACTGAATTGAGACAGCAGGGCCCAAGCCCGAGAGTGAGGAACAAGACAACGTTTGCCTGATTTAAGCGTTTAGCTGGATTGGAGAGGTCAAGTGCGGCCCAATTCGAAGTGGCAGATCCTGGGCCGGACAGCGTATCAAAGTGGCAGGCCCTGGGTGCAGGAATGAGTAACAACCTGTTATTCAGCCAATTTAAACACTAGGCGGGATTGGAAAAGTCAGGGTGTCAGGGCCGGAGGAGAGGAACAGGCTGACTGCCCATGAGGTTTACTCATCTCTGTGCTGAACTGAGGCTGTGGTCTGCAACTAATGGGCCCCTGGATCAGCTGCAGTGATGACTGGCTTCGTGGCTGTGGGCTCACTTTCATGAACCTTAGTTCTGAATGAGCTTACTTTTATTGTTTGCACAATCTGGGGTTTTTTTCCTGCACATTGGGAGTTTGCCATCTTTTTTTAAGGGGTTCTGTTGGACTTTTTTTGTGGCTGCCTGTAGGGAGACAAATCTCAAGGTTGTAAATTGTGTACATATGTTGATAATAAATGTACTGAGAACTCCCCACATCGACAAGAAGTGCTACCACAAGAAAACAGCATTCATCAAAGATCCCCACATCCAGGACGTGCGCTCCTCTCACCACCACCATTGGGTAGAAGGTTCAGAAGCCCAAGGTCCCACACCATCAGGTTCAGGAACAACTATTACCCTTCTCAACTATCAGGCTCCTGAACCAGACTGCATTACTACAAATCACCTCAACACTGAACTGATTGTACGACCTGCAGAGTCACTTTCAAGGACTCTTTACAACTAATGTTCTCAGTATTTCTTTTATTTGTAGTTTGACTGCTTTTGCACACTGGTGGTTTGTCAGACTTATTCTGTTTATGTTAAGTTTTCCATGAAATTCTATTTTATTTCTTTTTTTCCCTGTAAATATCTGCAAGAAAATAAATCTCAAGATTATACATGGTTAGGTAATAACTTCTCCCCTTCTCTGCACACAGCTACACACCACAAAATGCTGGAGGGACTCAGCAGGCCAGGCAGCATCTATGGAGGGAAATAAACAGCTGAGGTTTTGGGCTCTGAGACCCTTCATCAGGACTGGAAAGGAAGGGGAAGAAGCCAGAATAAGAAGGTGGGGAGAGGGGAAGGAGTACAAGCTGGCAAACTAGTTAGGAGTACAAGTACCAGCAAACCCCGAAACCCCACACTCTTATTCTGGCTTCTTCCCTTTTCCTTTGCAGTCCAGTCCATTGTCTAATCCCCTCCATAGATGCTGCCTGAGCTGCTGAGTTCTTCCAGCATTTTGTCTCTTACTCTGGATTTCCAGAATCCACAGAATCTCATGTCTACCCACAACTACTGACTTCAGTTCACATCAATTCTGAATGTGCTTGAGGCTAGAGTGGGTCACGTCTACCCACAACTACTGACTTCAGTTCACATCAATTCTGAATGTGCTTGAGGCTAGAGTGGGAGGACAGTGGCGGAAGTGAAGTTGACACGAAAGTTAGTGATGCGGATAGCGTAGAAGGTTTCTTATGTTACAAAGGGACATTGAAAGAATGCAGAGCAGGGCTGAGAAATGGTAGATGGAGTTCAACCTGGTAAAGTGTGAAATGTTTCATAGAAACATAGAAACATAGAAAATAGGTGCAGGAGTAGGCCATTCGGCCCTTCGAGCCTGCACCGCCATTTATTATGATCATGGCTGATCATCCAACTCAGAACCCCGCCCCAGCCTTCCCTCCATACCCCCTGACCCCCGTAGTCACAAGGGCCATATCTAACTCCCTCTTAAATATAGCCAATGAACTGGCCTCAACTGTTTCCTGCGGCAGAGAATTCCACAGATTCACCACTCTCTGTGTGAAGAAGTTTTTCCTAATCTCGGTCCTAAAAGGCTTCCCCTCTATCCTCAAACTGTGGCCCCTCGTTCTGGACGTCCCCAACATCGGGAACAATCTTCCTGCATCTAGCCTGTCCAATCCCTTTAGGATTCTATACGTTTCAATCAGATCCCCCCTCAATCTTCTAAATTCCAACGAGTACAAGCCCAGTTCATCCAGTCTTTCTTCATATGAAAGTCCTGCCATCCCAGGAATCAATCTGGTGAACCTTCTTTGTACTCCCTCTATGGCAAGGATGTCTTTCCTCAGATTAGGGGACCGAAACTGCACACAATACTCCAGGTGTGGTCTCACCAAGGCCTTGTACAACTGCAGCAGTACCTCCCTGCTCCTGTACTCGAATCCTCTCGCTATAAATGCCAGCATACCATTCGCCTTTTTCACCGCCTCCTGTACCTGCATGCCCACTTTCAATGACTGGTGTATAATGACACCCAGGTCTCGTTGCACCTCCCCTTTTCCTAATCGGCCACCATTCAGATAATAATCTGTTTTCCTATTTTTGCCACCAAAGTGGATAACTTCACATTTATCCACATTAAATTGCATCTGCCATGAATTTGCCCACTCACCCAACCTATCCAAGTCACCCTGCATCCTCTTAGCATCCTCCTCACTGCTAACACTGCCACCCAGCTTCTTGTCATCCGCAAACTTGGAGATGCTGCATTTAATTCCCTCATCCAAGTCATTAATATATATTGTAAACAACTGGGGTCCCAGCACTGAGCCTTGCGGTACCCCACTAGTCACTGCCTGCCATTCTGAAAAGGTCCCGTTTATTCCCACTCTTTGCTTCCTGTCTGCTAACCAATTCTCCACCCACACCAATACCTTACCCCCAATACCGTGTGCTTTAAGTTTGCACACTAATCTCCTGTGTGGGACCTTGTCAAAAGCCTTTTGAAAATCCAAATATACCACATCCACTGGTTCTCCCCTATCCACTCTACTAGTTACATCCTCAAAAAATTCTATGAGATTCGTCAGACATGATTTTCCTTTCACAAATCCATGCTGACTTTGTCCGATCATTTCACCGCTCTCCAAATGTGCTGTTATCACATCCTTGATAACTGACTCCAGCAGTTTCCCCACCACCGACGTTAGGCTAACCGGTCTATAATTCCCCGGTTTCTCTCTCCCTCCTTTTTTAAAAAGTGGGGTTACATTAGCCACCCTCCAATCCTCAGGAACTAGTCCAGAATCTAACGAGTTTTGAAAAATTATCACTAATGCATCCACTATTTCTTGGGCTACTTCCTTAAGCACTCTAGGATGCAGACCATCTGGCCCTGGGGATTTATCTGCCTTCAATCCCTTCAATTTACCTAACACCACTTCCCTACTAACATGTATTTCCCTCAGTTCCTCCATCTCACTGGACCCTCTGTCCCTTACTATTTCTGGAAGATTATTTATGTCCTCCTTAGTGAAGACAGAACCAAAGTAATTATTCAATAGGCCTGTCATGTCCTTGCTCCCCATAATCAATTCACCTGTTTCTGTCTGCAGGGGACCTACATTTGCCTTTACCAGTCTTTTCCTTTTTACATATCTATAAAAGCTTTTACAGTCCGTTTTTATGTTCCCTGCCAGTTTTCTCTCATAATCTTTTTCCCCCTTCCTAATTAAGCCCTTTGTCCTCCTCTGCTGAACTCTGAATTTCTCCCAGTCCTTAGGTGAGCTAATTTCTGTGGCTAATTTGTATGCTTCTTCTCTGGAATTGATACTATCCCTAATTTCTCTTGTCAGCCACGGGTGCACTACCTTCCCTGATTTATTCTTTTGCCAAACTGGGATGAACAATTGTTGTAGTTCATCCATGCAACCTTTAAATGCTTGCCATTGCATATCTACCGTCAATCCTTTAAGTGTCATTTGCCAGTCTATCTTAGCTAATTCACATCTCATACCTTCAAAGTTACCCCTCTTTAAGTTCAGAACCTTTGTTTCTGAATTAACTATGTCACTCTCCATCTTAATGAAGAATTCCACCATATTATGGTCACTCTTACCCAAGGGGCCTCTCACGACAAGATTGCTAATTAACCCTTCCTCATTGCTCAAAACCCAGTCCAGAATAGCCTGCTCTCTAGTTGGTTCCTCGACATGTTGGTTCAAAAAACCATCCCGCATACATTCCAAGAAATCCTCTTCCTCAGCACCTTTACCAATTTGGTTCACCCAATCTACATGTAGATTGAAGTCACCCATTATAACTGCTGTTCCTTTATTGCACACATTTCTAATTTCCTGTTTAATACCATCTCTGACCTCACTACTACTGTTAGGTGGCCTGTACACAACTCCCACCAGCGTCTTCTGCCCCTTAGTGTTATGCAGCTCTACCCATATCAATTCCATATCTTCCCAGCTTATGTCCTTCCTTTCTATTGTGTTAATCTCTTCTTTAACCAGCAACGCCACCCCACCTCCCCTTCCTTCATGTCTATCCCTCCTGAATATTGAATATTCCTGAACGTTGAGCTCCCATCCCTGGTCAGCCTGGAGCCATGTCTCTGTGATCCCAACTATATCGTAATCATTAATAACAATCTGCACTTTCAATTCATCCACCTTATTACGAATGCTCCTTGCATTGACACACAAAGCCTTCAGGCGCTCTTTTACAACTTTCTTAGCCCTTATACAATTATGTTGAAAAGTGGCCCTTTTTAATGCTTGCCCTGGATTTGTCGGCCTGCCACTTTTACTTTTCCCCTTTGTACTTTTTGCTTCTACCCTCACTTTACACCCCTCTGTCTCTCTGCACTGGTTCCCATCCCCCTGTTGTGAACTAACCTCCTCACACCTCGCCTCTTTAATTTGATTCCCACCCCCCAACCATTCTAGTTTAAAGTCACCTCAGTAGCCCCCGCTAATCTCCCTGCCAGGATATTGGTCCCCCTAGGATTCAAGTGTAATCCGTCCTTTTTGTACAGGTTACGCCTGCGCCAAAAGAGGTCCCAATGATCCAAAAACTTGAATCCCTGCCCCCTGCTCCAATCCCTCAGCCACGCATTTATCCTCCACCTCATCGCATTCCTACTCTCACTGTCGCGTGGCACAGGCAGTAATCCCGAGATTACTACCTTTGCGGTCCTTTTTCTCAACTCCCTTCCTAGCTCCCTATATTCTCCTTTCAGGACCTCATCCCTTTTCCTACCTATGTCATTGGTACCTATATGTACCACGACCTCTGGCTCCTCACCCTCCCACTTCAGGATATCTTGGACACGATCAGAAATATCCCGGACCCTGGCACCAGGGAGGCAAACTACCATCCGGGTCTCTGGACTGCGTCCACAGAATTGCCTATCTGACCCCCTTACTATCGAGTCCCCTATCACAACTGCCCTCCTCTTCCTTGCCCTACCCTTCTGAGCTACAGGGCCAGACTCTCTGCCAGAGGCACGGCCACTGTCGCTTCCCCCGGGTAAGCTGTCCCCCCCGACAGTACTCAAACAGGAGTACCTGTTGTTAAGGAGCACAGCCACTGGGGTACTCCCTATTACCTGAATTTTCCCCTTCCCCCTCCTAACCGTGACCCACTTGTCTGCCTCCCGTGGCCCCGGCGTGACCACCTGCCTGCAACTCCTCTCTATCACCTCCTCACTCTCCCTGACCAGACGAAGGTCATCGAGCTGCAGCTCCAGTTCCGTAACGCGGTCCCTTAGGAGCTGCATCTCGATGCACTTGGCGCAGATGTAGACGTCCGGGAGGCTTGGAGACTCCAGGGCCTCCCACATCCGACACCGAGAACAGCAAACTGCCCTCACACTCATAATGCCCCTCTCCTCAAATAACAACAGAAAATGAATGTCAAACCTTCCTCGCCTCACCCGCTTCCGCCTAAGCCCGTTGAGCCGAAGCCCTTAGGTCTTCACTCTGCTCCCGGCTCACTCCGCAGCCCGCAAACTACGCTGCCTGCTCTATGAGGCTTTGTTCCTTTTAAATCTGCCGCGCTGCACAGCCCAACATCACACGCCTGCGCAGTCCCGTCTCTCAGAACGCCGTTGGAGAAAAAAAAAACGAAAATTTCAAAAATGTCTTTCTCGGCACTCCCACTCAGACTCCTTCTTCGAAACATTCCTCTTGAAACATTGAACTTGAAGGCAGAATGCAAGATTAATGGCAAGATCCTTTGGTGTGTGAAGGGACAGTGGGATCTTGGTGCCTCAAAGTTGCTGTGCAAGTTGATGGGGTGGCTAACATATATGATGTTGGCCTTACTTAGTTGGGTGATTGTGTTCAAGAGCCATGAGGTAATATTGCAGCTCTTTAAAACCCTGGTTAGACCACACTTGAAATAGTGTTCAATTCTAATTGCCTCGTTATAGGAGGGATGCGGAAGCTTTAGAGGGTACAGAATAGATTTACCAGGATGCTTCCTGGATTAGAGAGCATGCGTTATGAGGATAAGATGAGTGAGCCTTAAGTGAAGGAGAATGAGAGGTGACTTTATAGAGATGTACAAGATAATAAGAGGCATTCATTGAGTGAACAGCCAGAGGTTTTTTCCCAGGGCAGAAGTGGCAAATACAACAGTATAGGATGATGACAGAGGTAGGTGTTGTTTTTTAAAATATACACAGAAAGTGGTGGCTGCGAGCAACACGCTGCCAAGGGTGGCGGTAGAAGCAGATACGTTAGGGATAATTAAGACACTCTTAGATAGACACATGGATGACAGAAAAATGGAGGGCTGTGAGGGAGGGAAAGGGTAAATTGATCTTAGAGTAGGTTAAAAAGTCAGCACAACACTAAATGTACCAAAGAGCCTGCAACATGCTGTAACATACTATGATCGACGCTTGCAGTTTGGTGACCTGTCATCGGCAGTCCTGGGGTCAACACTGAAGGTTAAAGCCCAACGTTCAATTGGAAGTTCAGATGTTCGGTCCCGATGGCTGGAGTCTATGAGTCCATTAGAGGCTGGAGGCACAGATGCGTGCAAGAAAGGAAGAGAGAAATACACAGACACACGGGGACTGGGTGACAGGAAGGAAGGGGGCTTGTTGTTCTTGTTCTGATGAACATTGTGGACATGCTATGTTGACACTGAATGTATGGAGACACTTGTGGACTGCCCTGAGCACATCCTTAGATTGCGCTGTTAATGCAGACAATGCATTTCACATATGTTTTCATAAGACTTTAAAACATAGCAGCAAAGTTAGGTCATTCGGCCCATCAAGTCTGCTCCATCATTCCATCATGGCTGGTTTATTATCCCTCTCAATCCCATTTTCCTGCCTTCTCCCTGTAACCTTTGATGCGCCGACTAATCAAGAACCTATCAACCTCTGCCTTAAATACACCCGATGACTTGGCCTCCACAGTTGCTGTGGCAATGAATTCCACAGATTCATCATCCTCTCGCTAAGGAAATGTAACGTACCTGTGATAAATAAATTGATCCAATCTGTGTTCTGTGTGGAATTGAATGAGTTAACAAGGGATGAGACTCCTTTGGGAACAGGATGGACTAAGAAGCCCCTGCATATTCAAAGATCTACGAGGGGTGGCCTAAGGTAGGAGTCAATTTTAGAAAACCTAGCATATTTACTTTTCAACATCGTCCCCTCCTACATTTACACTTAGTCCAGCGGTCGTGGAGCATATGGATCTTGGACCTCCAGAAAGTGCCCACAGCAGGGGTGATTGATAAGTTTGTGGCCTAAGGCAGAAGGAGATGAGTTATACAGCTCTCGTTACATGCACATATGCAGTTCAATGCTTTGAGTGATTATGCAGAAAATGTGAAGTTAATAACTCATCTCCTTCTACCTTAGGCCACAAACTTATCAATCACCCCTGATGAATCATTAACTTCAAACTTTCTGCATAATCACTCAAAGCGTTGAACTGCATGTGCATGTAATGAGAGCTGTATAACTCACCTCCTTCTGCCTAAGGCCACAAACTTCTCAAGCACCCCTGCTGTGGATACTTTCTGGACGTCCAAGATCCGTATGCTCCACGACCGCTGGGCTAAATGTGTAAATGTAGGAGGGGACTGAGTTGAAAAATAAATGTGTTAGGTTTTCTAAAATTGACTCCTTCTACCTTAAGCCACGAACTTATCAATCACCCCTCGTATTCTCTCAAAAATATTACATTACCTCCTTGCTCAGATTTTATAAGGCATTGGTCAGACTGCACTTGGAGTACTGTGAGCAGTTTTAGGCAATATCTACGAAAAGATGTCCTGGCATTGGAGAGAGTCCAGAGAAGATTCACAAGAATAACTCCTGGAATGAAAGGGTTAACGAATGAGTTGAGTTTGAGGATGGCTCTGGGTCTGTACTCACTGGAGTTTAGAAAAATGAGGGTGTATCGGATTAAAACCTATCAAAGATTGAAGGCCTTAATAGAGTGGATGTGGGGAGGATGTTTCCTATACTGGAGGGAGTCTGGGACCAGAGGACACAGACTCAGAATAGAGAAATGTTCATTCAAAACAGATTAAAAGGAATTTCTTTAGCCAGAGGTTAGTGTATTAGTGAAATTCTTTACCACAGACAGCTATGGAGGCCAAGTCACTAGATCTTTTTAAAGCAGAGGTTGTTAAGTTCTTGGTTAGTAAGGGCATCAAAGGTTACAGGAAGAAGGGCAGAAAATAGGGTTAAGAGGGATAATAAATCAGCCGTGATGGAATGGTGGAGTAGACTCAATGGGCTGAATGGCCTATATCTGCTTCCATCTCTTATGGACATATTCAGCATAATGGAGCACGCATTTATTTCACAGATACAACCAGCAGCTCGACTTCAGGGAGAGGGCTGGTGGTGGAGACATGGTGTGAAGAGCTCTTCACAAGCCCCTCGCACCTATAAGAAAGAGGGAAAACAGCCTCTGGAAGTGAGAGAGTCATCTACCTGTTCCTTCTCCAGCATGTCAGACTTGCGCAAGATCTTCATGGCATAGATGTGACCCGTGTCTTTCTTCTGTACAAGACGCACCTGCAAACGGCAGAATCCACTCACTCATTAGATCTCAGTTTAGCTGTTAACTACAGCACAGCTTACCCAGTCCATTATAGAGATTCAAGTGCAAATTCAGGGCTGACCCAGCCAAGACATGACCCACAGGAAATAGCAGTACAGAAAAAAAGTTAATCAAGTCTGCCCGCTCAGGTTACTACCAGAAATCGATAGAGTATTTGATGAAAAATGCAGAGGAAACTGCCCACTGTTTTGGCCACTATTTACCCCTCTAAGAGTACGATTAGAACAGGTTACAAGTGCTCGTGGGACCGTGCTATGTGAATACTGTCCTCATGCATACAACAGTTCAGTGGCAGCTGCAAGATTTAAAAACAGCAGATTCTCCTCCACTGGACCATTGGTTAATCCAGGCAGCCGCTTATTTGAGACACATCTTAAAGAACATAAATTAATGGAGAAAATAGCTGGGATTCCCTTCATTTATCTGAGACACTTTGCCACTTAATTGGGACAAGAGACTGTAGATGAACAGTTTCTAACTAACGTCAGTTGCATGCACTTGTGTGATTGTTGGACACTACGCAGTGCTTAGAGCAAACAGTTTACAAATGGTGTCAGTTGTGTGTGCTTGTGTTTTGTAATCCAAGTGGACCAACGAAAGACCTTGACTGAAAAAGCAGTGTTTTTTGATCATTTTGATCTTTATTTTGACTTTAAAAAGTCAAGTCGATCAAAGAACATGGCAGCATACACTGGATGAATTCTTCTATTGATAACTATTAGGAAATACTACAGTTTTATGGTACTGTAGGGTTCTAATTGTTTCTGTATTTCATTTAAATATATTATTTATTACTCAGAAAAACGGTAGCTTGCCTTTTTTATACTGTTTTAAATGTTTTCATGAAACTTCAACTAATGCCCATTCTGATATTTGGTCTGAACAACAACTGAACCTCTTGACAATGCCTGCATGCTTTTATGCATTGAGTTGCTGCCACATGATTGGCTGATTAGATATTTACATTAACGAGGTGTACAGGTGTACCTGATGGTCACCAGGTATAACTCATGAAATTTATTGTTTTGTGGTAGCAGTACCATGCAGGAATAATAAATTACTACAAGTTGCAATAAAAGATAGAAAATTGGTCAAAGCTGTGCCAAAATGCATCCTCAGCCATGGTATGAGCTGAGGTTTGATAAGACAGTCCCTCTCTTGTTGGTCGCCTCATTACAGGAAAGATGTGAAAGCTTTCAAGAGGAGATTTAATAGTTGCTGTCTGGATTACAAAGCATGTCCTATCTGTAAATGTTGAGTTAGCTTGGGCTTTTCTCTTTGAAGCAGAGGAGGATGAGAGGTGACCTGATAGAGCTGTACAAGATTATAAAAGGCATAGATAGAGTGGACAGCCAGAGACTTTTCCCCAGGGTAGAAGTGGCTAAAATGAGGGGGCATAATTTTAAGGGAAAGTATGGGGGTGATGTCAAAGGTATGCTTTATTTTTTTTAAAGCACGCTGAGTGGTGGGTGCATGGAACATGCTGAGGCAGATACATCAAGGACATTTAACTGACTCTTATGTGGACACATGATTAAAAGAAAACTGTTGGGCTGTGAGAGGGAAGGGTTAGATTAATCTTAAAGTTGATTAAAATGTTAGCACAAAATCGTGAGCCAAAGGGCCTGTAATGGGCAATAGAACATTGAAATCTACAGCACATTACAGGCCCTTCGGCTCACAATGTTGTGCCGAGCATGTTATAATGGTATATTTTCTATATGTCTATAGTTTGTATATTTCTATAAGGCTATGTTCTATTTTCTTTAAAATGCATCAGGAAAGTTTGTAGAGGGACTCACTGGCCTTCAGAGGTTAGACTCAGTACACATCTTAGGCCAGGACAGACTTACCTCACCAAAGGCTCCTCGACCTATAACCTTCAAGGACTCAAAATCATCCAACCCTAGTCTGGTCCTCTTGAGCCGCAAGAACTCAGTCTCCTTCCTGGCGTGTTGGGACCTTCTCATCCGCTTCTAGACAATTAATAGAGAACACCGAGTTCAAACCAAATTCCATGTATTCTATACAATACCATTCCTACATAAAATTAAGGGATACAGTTCAAGTGAAGGCAAGCAGGCTTTTTCCACTGAGGTTGGGTGAGGCTACAACTAGAGGTCATGGGGTAAGGGTGGAAGGGGAAATGTTTATGAGGAACTTGACAGGGAACTTCTTCACTAAGAGGGCAGTGCAAGTGTGTCATAGAGTCATAGAACACTACAGCACAGAGAAAGGCCTTTTGGCCCATCTAGTCTGTGCTGAACCATTAATCTGTCTAGTCCTATCGACCTGCACCCAGACCATAGCTCTCCGTATTCCTACCATCTGTGTACCTATCCAAACTTCTCTTAAATTTTAAAATCAATCCTACATTCACCACTTTCACTGGCAGCTGTTCCACACTCTCACCACCCTCTAAGAGAAGAGGATAGAAGTATAATTTCGTATACCTCTATCAAATCTCCCCACAATTTCGCTATAACTCAGGTCGTCAAGTCCCGGCAACATCCTTGTAAATTTTCTCTGCACTCATTCAATCTTATTTGCATCTTTCCTGTCCATTGGTGACCAAAACTACACACAAAACTCCAAATTAAGGCTCAATGTCTTAAACAACGTCAACATCCCAACCCCTTTACTCAATACTATGATTTATGAAGGCCAATGTGACAAGAGCTCTCTTTACCACCCTATCAATGTGTGATGCCGCTTTCAATGTATTCTGAGATCCCTCTGTTCTAGCACACTCTTGAGTGCCCTACCACTCACCTGGTTGGTCCTCCCAAATTTTATCACCTCACACATACCTGCATTAAGCTCCATCTGCCATTTTTCAGCCCCTTTTTCCAGCTGATCCAGATCCTGTTGTAAGTGGAACGAGCTGCCAATTTCAACATTTAAGAGAAATGTGGAAAGCTACGTGAATGGGAGGGGTGTGGAGTTATGGTCCAGGTGGACTAGGCAGAATAATAGCTCAGCAAAAACCAGACGGGCTGAAGGGCCTGTTTCTATGCTGTAGTGTACAATGCCTCTTCTTTGACAACTGCCCCGAGTTCACTATCAAATGGTCCAATGGGATACCATTATTACCTGGGCTGCATTAGTTTAAATGCAGAGCCCAACATCTCCTCTGGATGAGCAGCCACTGCTGTCCTCAGCAGCGATGTCCACAGCTCAAAGAAAAATAAATCAGTAACCCCTCAAACTGTTTGACAGCGACAGCAGGACATTTCAGTTGGCTAATTTAAACAGTGTAGAAACCAGAACTAGATGGGCTGAAAGGCCTTGACATATGCACTGTATGTTTAAAAATCATTAATGTGCTGTATTAGAGTGTACAATTGTTATTTTTCCCCAAAGTTTTTAAACTTTTCCTATGCTTGCTTGTATCTTTATATAATCACCTATATACGTGAAATTATTAAGTGAATTTTCCAGTAATTGCAGTACAACTCTTTTTGTATTTTTCTGGAAGCTTCTGAGTTCTTCTGCAGGTGTCACACCATTTGAATCGAGCTATTTGATAGGTTCTTTGTTATCATGGAATGTCTTGTCATCTTACCCACCCCAAACAGCTCCGAGTGATTCGGAGCCAGCGTCAAGGAAGACTAAATTTGAACTCGCTCTCTGTTTACGTTGTTAGAGCCATTGCGCAAATACAGCTGCCATTCAGCTGAGATGATCGAGGCCAAGCCAAGACACCACAGCAAACAAAATTACCTCATCATCGCCAAGTCCTTCTTCCTCCATCACTTTTTCCAGTTTTCTTTGTCTAGAAGAGAAACAAAGATGCCTGAATATATGAAAATTGTTCATGCTCTAGGCAAAATGTCTGGTTTAAACATGTGTCCTAGTGAGCATTAGGAAAGTAGCCGGCCAAAATTGTAGAAACATAGAAACATAGAAAATAGGTGCAGGAGTAGGCCATTCGGCCATTCGAGCCTGCACCGCCATTTATTATGATCATGGCTGATCCTCCAACTCAGAACCCCGCCCCAGCCTCCACAAGGGCCATATCTAACTCCCTCTTAAATATAGCCAATGAACTGGCCTCAACTGTTACCTGTGGCAGAGAATTCCACAGATTCACCACTCTCTGTGTGAAGAAGTTTTTCCTAATCTCGGTCCTAAAAGGCTTCCCCTCTATCCTCAAACTGTGGCCCCTCGTTCTGGACTTCCCCAACATCGGGAACAATCTTCCTGCATCTAGCCTGTCCAATCCCTTTAGGATCTTATACGTTTCAATCAGATCCCCCCTCAATCTTCTAAATTCCAACGAGTACAAGCCCAGTTCATCCAGTCTTTCTTCATATGAAAGTCCTGCCATCCCAGGAATCAATCTGGTGAACCTTCTTTGTACTCCCTCTATGGCAAGGATGTCTTTCCTCAGATTAGGGGACCAAAACTGCACACAATACTCCAGGTGTGGTCTCACCAAGGCCTTGTACAACTGCAGTAGTACCTCCCTGCTCCTGTACTCGAATCCTCTCGCTATAAATGCCAGCATTTATTCACCGCCTGCTGTACCTGCATGCCCACTTTCAATGACTGGTGTATAATGACATCCAGGTCTCGTTGCACCTCCCCTTTTCCTAATCGGCCACCATTCAAATAATAATCTGTTTTCCTATTTTTGCCACCAAAGTGGATAACTTCACATTTATCCACATTAAATTGCATCTGCCATGAATTTGCCCACTCACCCAACCTATCCAAGTCACCCTGCATCCTCTTAGCATCCTCCTCACAGCTAACACTGCCACCCAGCTTCGTGTCATCCACAAACTTGGAGATGCTGCATTTAATTCCCTCATCCAAGTCATTAATATATATTGTAAACAACTGGGGTCCCAGCACTGAGCCTTGTGGTACCCCACTAGTCACTGCCTGCCATTCTGAAAAGGTTCCGTTTATTCCCACTCTTTGCTTCCTGTCTGCTAACCAATTCTCCACCCACACCAATACCTTACCCCCAATACCATGTGCTTTAAGTTTGCACACTAATCTCCTGTGTGGGACCTTGTCAAAAGCCTTTTGAAAATCCAAATATACCACATCCACTGGTTCTCCCCTATCCACCCTACTAGTTACATCCTCAAAAAATTCTATGAGATTCGTCAGACATGATTTTCCTTTCACAAATCCATGCTGACTTTGTCCGATCATTTCACCGCTTTCCAAATGTGCTGTTATCACATCCTTGATAACTGACTCCAGCAGCTTCCCCACCACCGACGTTAGGCTAACCGGTCTATAATTCCCCGGTTTCTCTCTCCCTCCTTTTTTAAAAAGTGGAGTTACATTAGCCACCCTCCAATCCTCAGGAACTAGTCCAGAATCTAATGAGTTTTGAAAAATTATCACTAATGCATCCACTATTTCTTGGGCTACTTCCTTAAGCACTCTAGGATGCAGACCATCTGGCCCTGGGGATTTATCTGCCTTCAATCCCTTCAATTTACCTAACACCACTTCCCTACTAACATGTATTTCGCTCAGTTCCTCCATCTCACTGGACCCTCTGTCCCCTACTATTTCTGGAAGATTATTTATGTCCTCCTTAGTGAAGACAGAACCAAAGTAATTATTCAATTGGTCTGCCATGTCCCTGCTCCCCATAATCAATTCACCTGTTTCTGTCTGCAGGGGACCTACATTTGTCTTTACCAGTCTTTTCCTTTTTACATATCTATAAAAGCTTTTACAGTCAGTTTTTATGTTCCCTGCCAGTTTTCTCTCATAATCTTTTTTCCCCTTCCTAATTAAGCCCTTTGTCCTCCTCTGCTGAACTCTGAATTTCTCCCAGTCCTCAGGTGAGCCACTTTCTCTGGCTAATTTGTATGCTTCTTCTTTGGAATTGATACTATCCCTAATTTCTCTTGTCAGCCACGGGTGCACTACCTTCCTTGATTTATTCTTTTGCCAAACTGGGATGAACAATTGTTGTAGTTCATCCATGCAACCTTTAAATGCTTGCCACTGCATATCCACTGTCAATCCTTTAAGTGTCATTTGCCAGTCTATCTTAGCTAATTCACGTCTCATACCTTCAAAGTTACCCCCCTTTAAGTTCAGAACCTTTGTTTCTGAATTAACTATGTCATTCTCCATCTTAATGAAGAATTCCACCATATTATGGTCACTCTTACCCAAGGGGCCTCTCACGACAAGATTGCTAATTAACCCTCCCTCATTGCTCAAAACCCAGTCCAGAATAGCCTGCTCCTCGACACGTTGGTTCAAAAAACCATCCCGCATACATTCCAAGAAATCCTCTTCCTCAGCACCTTTACCAATTTGGTTCACCCAGTCTACATGTAGATTGAAGTCACCCATTATAACTGCTGTTCCTTTATTGCACACATTTCTAATTTCCTGTTTAATACCATCTCCGACCTCACTACTACTGTTAGGTGGCCTGTACACAACTCCCACCAGCGTCTTCTGCCCCTTTGTGTTACGCAGCTCTACCCATATCGATTCCACATCTTCCCGGCTTATGTCCTTCCTTTCTATTGCGTTAATCTCTTCTTTAACCAGCAACGCCACCCCACCTCCCCTTCCTTCATGTCTATCCCTCCTGAATATTGAATATCCCTGAACGTTGAGCTCCCATCCCTGGTCACCCTGGAGTCATGTCTCTGTGATCCCAACTATATCATAATCATTAATAACAATCTGCACTTTCAATTCATCCACCTTATTACGAATGCTCCTTGCATTGACACATAAAGCCTTCAGGCGCTCTTTTACAACTCTCCTAGCCCTTATACAATTATGTTGAAAAGTGGCCCTTTTTAATGCTTGCCCTGGATTTGTCGGCCTGCCACTTTTACTTTTCTCCTCAGTACTTTTAGCTTCTACCCTCACTTTACACCCCTCTGTCTCTCTGCACTGGTTCCCATCCCCCTGTTGTGAACTAACCTCCTCTAAATTGTAGAGGGAGTCTTCTCCTCCAAGCTTTGGGTGAGAGCTGGAGGGAATTATTTACTCTTTTTATTCAAGATACAGTGTGGAACAGGTCCTTTCAGTCCAACGAGCCGCACTGCCCAGCAACCCACCTATTTAACCCTAGCCCAATCACACGGCAATTTACAATGAACAACTGACCTACTAACCCATACGTCTGCGGAACGTGGAAAGAAACTAGCGCACCCCTAGGAAAGCCACACAGTCAAGGGGAGAATGTACAAACTTCTTACAGACTTCTAACTGTTTATATTGAATTATTGTTAATCTATGCTAATTACAGGCAAAGCACATCATATTACTGACTGCTCACAAGACCTATCACAGAGTTTTTCCATTTCCTCATTTGCAATACTGCTTTACAGCAAATGCTGCGCATGTTGCGCTGGGAGCCACGGTTGCACAGCTGGGTGGCCACGGTACCATAGCAGTTAGCATAGCACATTACAGTGTCATCGTTCTTGCGATTGCCAATCGATTCCCGCCATTGTCTGTACATTCTCCACATAACTGCATGAGTGCTCTGGTTTACTCCCACATTCCAAAGATGTACGGGTTATCATTAGTGAGTTGTGAGAATGCTTTATATTTATTCATTCAGAGATCTAGCACAGAATAGGTGCTTCCAGCCCTGTGAGCCACACCACCAACAGCTGCTCCTAATTTAACCCAAGCGTAATCGTGGGACAATTTACAATGACCAATTAACCTACTGACCACAGTGTCTTTGGACTGTGGGAGGAAAGCAGAGCACTCAGAGGAAGCCCATGCAGTCACGGGGAGGACATGCAGACTCCTTAAAGATGTTGGTGCTAGAGTGTGTGGTGGCACCTGCGGGCTGCCTCCAGCACATCCTTGGGTTGTGCAGGTTGTAATACAAATGAGGGAGAGGCAGGAGTGGGGAGACACATACATTCACACACAAAGGGAAGGTGCTGCAGAGGGATAGACAAAGGAAGAGGCACTGTCAAAGGAAACAGAGAGCAAGGAAAGCAGCAATGGGGAGGTGGGTGGACCACAGGGAGAAGACGGTGCAAGAACAAGTGGTGTAGGAGGGGCTGGGAAAAATGGTCCACAGGAAGCAGTATAATCACTCCAGTCAAGTATGATGTTCTCCTAAAGGGTTGTCTTTTAGTAGGTCCTCAAGTGGATGTAGAGTCCGATCTGGGATCCACATATTCTGTTGTAGTGCAGACAAGAGCAAGTTGTAGCTGTGGTTAGTGGTTGGGTCTTTCTGTTGTTCAGTCTCTCCTTTCACAGATGCCGCTTGTTTTCTGCGGCACAACGGAGACGCTCACAGGTAGCGCAGATCCCTCTTGGACAGATTTCCTCCAGGTGTATCTATCGAGTGCAATGTCTTCTCGGGTTTTAGGCATAATGTAGAATTTCTTCAGACTGATTTTTGATTTATCTTTGAAGTGTTCCTTTACCCACCAGGGTCTCGCTGATCATCCTTCAACTGGAGTGAAGGATCAGTTTGGGGAAATACAAATTAGGCATCAGGATGACATGACCATCTATCAGAGTTGGTGTTGCTTTATCATAGTGGAGATGTTCACGTTGGCCTTCCCCAGTATGCTGGTGTTAGAGTTGTATGTGTGCTGTTGCATGCACTTGGCATAAGCAGATCACTTTAAGTTGGACATGTAGTGTAGCAGTCAGTGGGGGGGGCATGGAGGGGGCAAGTCATCATACACCATGAGGTACAGGTACACACATACCATGGGGCATAGGGCGGGTGAGATGGGGAGTTGATCTGAAGTGTGAAACTCCAAACAAGAATCAGCACGAGTGACTAGTAGTAAAAGCACAAATCAATGTCTGAGACAGGGTGACTTACTCAGGGAACTTGTCAGTTCCTGACTCAGTGTGAGACGCTTGGAGGAGGCGAGTTCAAAGTAAATTTATTATCAATGTATACACATGTCACCAAATACAACCCTGAGGTTCATTTTATTGTAGGTATTCACAGTAAATACAAAGAAAGGGGATAGAATCATTGAAAAACCGCAACACAAAGCAGACGAACAGCCAAAAAAATAACAAATGCAAAAGATAACAAATTTTGCAAATAAAAGAACACAAAATAATAATAATAATATTACCATAAATTAAATTACAACTGATCAGTTATTACATATAGGAGAATCCATAATAATCATCTGAATATAATAATATAGGATAAACAAGATCAATTTATTTAATAGATATAGCCATTCCAAGCACACATAACTTACAGAAATCAATAAGTGGAAAACACCAGAAATATGCTGAATTAAAAGAGGAAACTTAAAGACTTTGGAACGTGAACAGGGTATACAGTGTCCCGACAGTAATATCTACAACTGGTATCACCCCAAAGTCACTACAGAATAGCATTAAACAATTAGGCCTACATAGCAATATTTAAGTAAATCTTCAGAAAGCCCCAATACTAAACACTGCTAGAATAGTCCAAAAGTTCCTAGCAATTGAAAAATGAGCAGGCTTGGTTATGTCTGTACCTCAGGTTTTACTAGCTTGAGCTGAGAGAAAATAAATAGAAATTGTAATATTATTATTAAGTAATAATAATGATAATCTTATTATTAAGAAATAAAAATTGGAAATGAGTTGTACAGTCCAGGTTGTGGAATGAATTCCATGTTGGGGTGATTGAAGTTATCCAAGCTGGTTCAGGAGTCTGATGGTTGAGGGGTATAAATGTTCCTGAACCTGGAGGTGAGAGTCCTGAGGCTCCTGTATCTTCTTCCTGATGGCAGCAGTGAGAAGACAGCATGTCCTGTGTGGTGGGAGTCCTTCATGATGGATGCTGCTTTCCTGCAACAGCGCTGCATGTAGATGTGCTCAGTGATGGGGAGAACTTTATCTGTGATGATCTGGGCTGTATCCACTACTTTTTGTAGTCAGAAGAGTGGGAGGAGAGAGTTTACAGAGATCTCTGGCGAGTGTGTTCAGACCTGCAGACAGACATTAAGTAAGCACACAAATATCCCCACCCACTTACCTCATTTCTCTTTCTTCATGCTGTACGATCAGGTTGCTGTAAAAGTTTTCCAGAGTAACCTTCGTGATAGTGACCCGTTCCTTCGTATGGTTGCTCATGGTTGGGTAGGAGGTTGCCTGCCCAGTCATTGCCATGGTTACCTGCCTAGTAAAGACAAACAGATGTGAATGGAGGTGTTTATAAGATGTGGCTTTCACACAGCCGTTGTGCGCACCCTTTCAATGAGTCACCAGTAAAGCTGCCTTCAACAGACACAACTACCAGCTTCCTTGTCTCCAGCTTTTCCCTAACCTGTCAAGGATCTTTTTTAAAATTTTATTTTTATTTAACGATACAGGGTGGAACAGAACTTTCAAATTCGACAACCTAGCAAACCACTGATTTAACACTAGCCTAATCACAGGACAATTTACAATGACCAATTGATCTACTATCTGCTACATCTTTGGACTGTGGGAGAACGCTGGAGTATCCAGAGGACACACGTACAGTCATAGGGAGAACATACAAACTCCTTACAAATGGTGCCAGAATCAAACTCTGAACTCAAATGCCCCAAGCTGTAATAGCGTCATGCTAACCGCTACACGACTTTGACACCCTGATTTTTGAACACAAAACTTGCAGAGAAAGCCATTTCACTTTTGAAGGACAAGGTTAGCATTTACAAAATAGCACAGAAAGTGCAAAAGAAAGAACTGAGTGAATCAATTTAACCCCAGATTCAGATTTATCACATACACATGGAAACATCGAGTGGAGTACATCATTTAATTAACAACCAACATACAAGGGTATGCTGGGGGGCAGCCTGCACATTCTGGCATCAACATAGCATGCACATAGTGCTCGACAGAACAACACAGAACACAACAAGCAACAACAGGAACAAAACAGTCTGTTTTACATACACACTGCTCTAACCCCAGGACAGGCGATCTTCTTCAGCCTCCATCGGAATAGTGAATTCACAGGTATTTCCCAGTGGCTATCAACAGCAAAAGCTGAATTTTTTGACTATTTTATACCTTCAGTGACCACTTTAATAGGTACAACTGGTCGTGAATGTAAATATCTAATCAGCCAATCACGTGGCAGTAACTCAATGCATCAAAGCATGCAGACATTGTCAAGAGGTTCAGTTGTTGTTCAGACTAAACATCAGAATGGGGAAGAAATGTGATCTAAGTGACTTAAACTGTATAATGATTTTTGGTGCCACATGGGGTGGTTTGAGTACCTCAGAAACTGCTGATCTCCTGGGATTTTCATATATAACAGTCTCTAGAGTTTACAAAAAAAATCCAGTGAGCAGCATTAGCAGCATTTGCAGCATTTCTATGGATGAAAACACCTTGTTAATGAGAGAGGTCAGAGGAGAATGGCCAGACTGGTTCAAGCTGGCAGGAAGGCAACAGTAACTCAGATACCTACACATTGCAACAGTGTGCAGAACAACATTTTCAAAAGGCGATACCTCAAAAAAGTAGCACCCATCTGGAAGGACCCCATCCAGGCCATGCCCTCACCTCGCTGATGCCATCAGGAAGACGGCATACGAGCATCAGGTCCCACACAACCAGGTTCAGGAACAGTTATTACCTGAATCATGAGAATATACAAACTGCTTGCAAACAGCGGAGGGAAATGAAACCCAATCCCAATGCTGGTGCTGATATGATAGCTGCTGTACGAATATTCTTTGCCAGAAAATTGAAATATCATTGCTCATCTGGCAAAATATAGTTATCATTGCCTCCACATCCAGAAAGCAGGAACTGACAACTCAAAAAAAACGTATCTTTTCCATATGTTTGTATTTGCACAGTCTGTCTTTGCCACATTGGTTGGTTGTCAGTTTTTGTTTTTGTATGGTTTTTCATAGATTCCGTTATATTCTTTATTTCTTCTGTAAGGAACTGAATTCCAAAGTAATATATAGTCTTTTGAACTTTGAGAACCAGAGCTAATCTCCAACTGAACAGAGCAACTTTGCATCAGTCTCAGAGAGAATACTCACCGATGGGACGAAGCCCAACAATAAACTAACCTCTCACTGGATTCAGGTCCTCTAGCAGTCGTTCACTCAGATCCCCAAAACAATGGTGCCACCCACGCTGCTTACTGGGCTTCCCTCTCACAGGCTTTACACAAGAACTAGTTCTACAACTTCAAATTCTTCTGAAATTGTCAGCCATGGCTGTTGTTCTACACTAAACCATAAATCGACAGATAACAGGTTCAAAGCCCACTGCAGTGACAGGAATCTATCATTAGGCCATATTTACCTGCACTGTACTTTTTCAGCAACTTTTACACTTTTTTAAAAATTGTTATTCTTTTTACCTTATTATAGCTCAAAGTTCTATGTAATGATTTGATCTGTGTGAAGAAGTCAAAGCAAATTTTTAATAAACGTATATACCTTAAGATTTCCTTGAAATTCATTTTCTTGCAGACATTCACAGTACAACAAAGAAATACAAAAAAAATGAACTATACATAAATAAAGACTGTCAAATAACCAATATGTAAAAGTTTGCAAGACAAATTTTTGACTGTATCGAAGTACATGTGACAATAATAAACCATTTCCAATATGTCAGCAGGGTACTGAGGGAGCACCAAATTGTCATGAGAGATCCCAAAGTACCAACTGGAAAGCAGGCAAGCTTTCCTCTCTCTCGGCCCGAAACGTCGATTGTACCTCTTCCTAGAGATGCTGCCTGGCCTGATGTGTTCACCAGCAACTTTGATGTGTGAAGCTTTCCCCTATGCCTTGGTTAAATTCAATCCTTCAATTACAAAGTAGAATTGGGTTTAAAAGTGCACGTGACTTCCTGAGGTTGGACAGCATTTCATTTACTGCCACTCAATTCCTTGGCCTTCTTGAACACACTTGAGAACTCTTTGTTCAAACATCAAGATCAGAACAAGAGCTAATTAACTAATTGGCCATGGCTCAGAGTGCTGCACTTGCGCCTGTGGTAATTGTTGGTGCGAGTGTCATTTCAAAGTTCTGAGCACAAATATCCACTGGTTGGAAAAAGTTGCATCATTAGATCACAACCAGTCTGTCCTCTCTAGTGGGTGTAAAATATCCCATTTTGAGCATGAGAGTGTAACGAGTATCTTGGCCAATAGTTATTCTCAATGTCATTTAGATTGGCTGCCCAGTCACTTGTGAGAGCTTAACAGTGAGAAAGTTTCCTACATTATAACAGGGACTACATTTTAAGACTACTGAGTTATAAATCTCTTTGGTCTGTATGCCACAGGCATGAAAGAGGTTATTTAATTGCAAGTTGTTTTACTCCCAGGAACAAAATGTATAAGTGAACTCTGGAGGCTTTTACAACCAGCAAGACCTCGCTCTGCACTGTCCCCACTGCTTTGGCAAGATGTGTTTATTTACCATGTCTATTTCAATTACAGTAATTTAATGAGGAACTCATTTTTTGTCCCTGTGGGATAGTGGCTGTGCGTGTCTGGTCCAATGGTTCTGATATAGCTGCTGCTACCTGGCAGCTACAACCACAGTGCTCACACATTACAAAACACAATACATTCAGATCAGGTGCCAGCAACAACAGCAACACATTGACTGTTCCTACCTAACTGCCACCAGGAAGACCACTGTTCTTCAACACACTGCAGCTTATATGCAGAGCTTACACCCCCGCTGCCATTTGCTAGGATGATAAGACCATAAGACAGAGGAGCAGAATTAGGCTATTCAGCCCAGAGCCTGCTTGACCATTCCATCATGGCTCATCCCTGTCAACCCCATTCTCTTGCCTTCTCCCTGTAACCTTTGATGGCCTTACTAATAAAGAGCCCATCAAACTCTGTATTAAATATCCCCACTGACTTGGCCTGCGCAACTATCTCAGACAATGAATTCCACACACTGACCACCCTCTGGCTAAAGAAATCCCTCATCGCTGCTCTAAAGGGACAAGCCTCTTTCTGAGGCTGTCCCCTCAAGTCTTAGATTCTCTACTATAGGAAGCGTTCTCTCCATATCCGCTACCTCGGTCTTTCAATATTCAATAGGTTTGAATGAGACACCTCCCCCACCCCCGGCCCATTCTTCCAAACTCCAATGAGTACAGGCCCAGAGCCATCAAAGGCTCATACACTAACCCTTTCGTTCCTGGGATCATCTTGTAAACCTCTGGACCCTCTTCAATGCCCAAAAATGCTCACAATATTCCAAGTGCTGTCTGACCAATGCCTTATGAAGCCTCATCATTACATCCTTGCTTTTATATTCTGTTACCCTTGAAATAAACATCAGCATTGCATTTGCCTTCTTTACCACAGTCTCAACCTGCAAATTAACCTTTACGGAATCCTGCATGAAGACTTCCAAGTCCCTTTGCACCTCTGATTTCTAAATTTGCTATCCGTTTAGAAAATAATCTACACTTTTAGCTGTTATTCATTCCACCAAAGTGCAGGATTGTCCACTTCCCGACACTGTATTGCATCTGCACCGCCCATGTCCATTCTCCTAATCAGTCCAAGTCATTCTGTAGACTCCCTGCTTCCTCAACACTTCTTGCCCTTCCACCTTTCTTCGTATAGAAAAGTACAGCACGGAAACAGGCCCTTCAGCCCATCTAGTCCATGCCAAACCATTTAAGCTGCCTACTCTCATCAGCCAGTACCTAAACCATAGCACTCCCTACCCCTACCATCCAAACTTCTCTGAAACGTTAAAATTGAGCTTGCATGCACCACCTGTGCTGGCAGCTCATTCCATACTCTCACGATCCTCTGAGTGAAGACGTTTGCCCTGATGTTCCCCTTTCACCTTTCACCCTTAACCCACGACTTGACCACAAAGTGGATTTGGTAGCCCCACCTTAGGAAGAAGGAAGTTCTCAATTCAGAGCGGCTGTGTTTAGGGGAATTAACTTGTCCTGTGGATGAATGGACTGAGGCCATCTCCTACTACCAACTTCAATCTTACATTATGCAGAAATCACGCAACTGTATCCTTCATAAGGTCTGTGTGTCAAGATTCAGGATTGTTTAATGTCATTTCCAATACTCAAGTGTAAGGAAGAACAAAATAATTGTTACTCTGGACCCGACGCAGCACAAAACAAACATAAGATAAAGAACATAATAATAAAAAAATAAACATGTAAGATAGCTTATATACATAGATTGATTGTATGTCCATAGAGTGATGCTAGGCACAGAAGCATCTGTACATTACGTGGCTCTGACAGAAAATTATAAAGTAGTGGTGGTTGGGGGGTGTGGAGGGTGGGTTAGTGGGTGAAGGTGTTGATCAGCCTTATTGCTTGAGGAAAGTAATTGTTTTTGAGTCTGGTGGTCCTGGTATAGATGCTAGTTCCAAGTTCTGTGTTCAGCTCTCTGGAGATGGATTTGAATACAGAACCTTACAATTATGGGTGAGAGTTCTCTGGTAATCTGAAGAAGAACGCTTGAGGGTCAAAACCAGCTCAAAGTTTAAGGTCCACCAGGCAGCAGTGATCCACACCTGCCGGTAGAACTCATACATAGAACATCAAACAGTACAAATAACATATTTCACAACATTTTTTTTGATAGACAGACAGGCATCGAACAAATAAAAGGTAATCTTTATCAACCTACCCACCTGGTGACCCTGTCAAGCACCTGCAACAAAGTTTGTGGGGCCCCAACCGGCCTCAGCTTTCACCTCAAACTGTACAAGGAAAGCAAATCTTCCTCAACCCTACTTTCTTATTGACTTCATCCCCCTTCTTTTCCAGTCCCGATGAAGGGTCTTGGCCAGAAACATTGACTCTATTCTTCTCCATAGATGCTGCCTGACCTGCTGAGTTCCTCCAGCATTTTATGTGTGTTGCTCTGGATTTCCAGCATCTGCAAATCTCATGTGTTTAATATTTTGGCCACCTGTTCATTGTCTCTTCGGGCTCTGAGAGGGTTTTTTCAGATAATGCAACTGTAAAAGGCCTGGGAACAGTGTAGCACCCCTAACCATCGCTTTATAAATACATGTTATTGTTTTTGCAAAGAGCACATTTGGATTCTGGCTCTTGGCGATGACTCCTACAAGTGATGCAAATAGAGGGAAAGGGCTTGGCACAGTTAAACATGTTGCTGTTGAGGCTCACAGAACACAAGATATTGCAAATACAAAATTCCTACAGAGAAATGACAGATTCAAGAGGAGTACAAAATTAAGTACAAAAGAAAAGAATGCATTAGCAATTGTGGAAACTGGCTAACTGGATTTGTAAAACTGGAGGGACAGATTAGAATCAGGTTTATTGATATTCTGTAGCAGCAGTACAGTGCAAGATATTTAAGAAATGCCAGTTACAATAAGAAATACACTCAAGTGGCCACTTCATGACAGGAGGTAACTAATAAAGTAGCCACTGAGTACAAGAGGTATGATTAATGCAAGTTAGCTCTTTTCAGCAGTCAAATAATTAACCTATTAAACCATAAAAGATAGGAGTAGAATTAGGCTATTCATCCCAATTCTTCTCCGCCATTCCATCATGGCTGATTTATTATTACTCTCAACCACATTCTCCAGCCTTCTCCCCATCAACCTCCACTTTAAAAATACTGAATGTATAATATATCGTGCTATACTTTTAGGCAGTAAAACAAGGCAGGCCCCAGGAGCTAAAATATTTTTGTAGTCTGCTTTAATTTTAAAAAGGCCCTGAAATCATCACAGGCTTTGTAAAATGGATCCCATCTTTAAGAAGAATTTGTTAAAGCTCAACTTGAATCGCCAGCAACCACTCTTCCCCAAACTAACAAGGAAGCTTTAAAAAAACGTAAACACAAGAGATTCTGCAGATGCTGAATTCCAGAGCAACGCACACAGAATGCTGGAGGAACTCAGCAGGTCAGGCAGCATCTATGGAGGGGAATAAAATCGATGTTTCAGTCCAAGACTGTCCATCAGGACTGGAAAAGAAGGGGGAAGAAGTCACAGGAAAATAAAACTTTAAAGCAAATGTACTCTCTATTGTGACCTGTCAGTTTCACTTCATTGACAATTTGTCATATAATATTTCTGGTGGTGTCACGGTGCTATTTTTACTCACATGCGTCTTAGCAATGATTCAATAATCAGTCATCAAGGAAGTAAAGACAAAACATTGTCTAACTTTGTTGGTTTCAATTTTTGCCAAATCATTTCACAAACAAAAGCTATGAAAAGGCAGATGTACTGTGAATATTGAGATCACATCCCCAACAGTGGTGCCTGTGACCTAGTATTTATTTACTGGTCAGGAAATAAGTACATCTGGATTCCCAATTAGTTGCGTAGTGAGCAGCAAATGTTTGGGACATCCACACAATGAGATAAATGTCAGCTTTATCAACTGAATGTGCCAGAAATTGTCTTCCCCTTTTCCAGGAACTGCCACAGAATTTAGCTTCATTATTCCTTATGTGTACTAAATTTTCCCTCTGTCCCCGACATGTGTTTAAACAAATTCACAAGGGAATCTTGTGAAGGGCACAGTAGTTCACAACTCCACACATGCCTCTCCCATGGATTTCCGGCCAAGGCAGCCAGTTCCAAAACAGGGACTTGCAGAAGGACTTGAACAGTTTAGCAGAACAGCCAAAGAAATTGCAATGGAATATAATGTAGGGAACTGTATGATCATGCACTTTGGTAGAAGGAATAAAGGCATAAATTGTTTTCTAAATGGGGTGTGTTACGTACCCCGTAACTGGGTTGCCAAACCAGCAGAAATGGATCACTCAGTTGGAGTCTGGAGTACTAGAACTAAGAAAGTTTTATTAAAGAAACAAGCAACACAGTAATCGAAAGGATAATAAATGCAACAGTTCAGTGATGATAAACACACATGTGCACAGAATTAAGATAACAGCATCAATCAAGCTCTATCGTTGTCTAGGGGTAAATGACCAATTTCAAAATGACTCAAAGTTCAGTCCAGTTTAGTAGTTCAGTTCGCAGTAATCGTTGCCATGGCGGTGGACAACGTGGGGGAAGAGAGAGATAGAATAGGAACAACTCATCATTCAGAACGGCTTCACTCACAGACCAGCAAGATGGCTCACAGACCAGTGAGATGGCTCACAAACAGCTTTTGGGCGGGTCCTTGGTGATGTCACCTGAGGTCACCGACTGTGACCCCTCCTCCAGATGCGGTCGATCCTCTGCAGTGAACCCGGCACCCAGGCAAGGGCGGACACACACCGGGTTCCCGCTGATCGTACCTTTCCACCCTGGTCGTTGTCTGGCACTTCTCACCCACTCGTGAGAAGCGTACCGCTTCCAGGGTCTCGTTACCTCGGGTGGCGTGTGTGTCTGTCTTAGCGAACCTGTCCCTTTTTATCCCCCTGCTGGGGTATCGCCTGTCCATCACTTCAAACAGTTCAGGGTTCAAAGGGGGGAGCCGCTCCAGACAGCTCTTCCTCCCACATCCCTTCATTACACATCTCCAGACGCTGCTCCATTGTTCCTTATCTCTCCTTCCCCTGAGGGCAGGTGGCAGACCAACTGCTGATGCCACTGATGCTAGCCCAGGCCAGCAAACATCTTAATTTTATGTGTATTCTCGTAACAGGTGCAAATTCAGAAAGATGAGCAAAAGGACTTTAACTTGCAGGTTGAGTTGGTGGTGAGGAAAGCAAATTCTATGTTAGCATTAATTTCAAGAGGACTAGAATATAAAAGCTAGCATGTGATGCTGAGGCTTCATCAGACCGCACTTGGAATATTCTGAGCAGTTTTGAATCAGAGAATCATAGAAATCTACCGCACATTACAAGCTCTTTGGCCCACAATGTTGTGCCAACCATGTAACCTCCTCTTGAAACTGCTGAGGATTACCCTAGTGCATAGCCCTCTATTTTTCTAAGCTCCATGTACCTATCTAAGAGTCTCTTAAAAGACCCTATTGTATCCGCCTCTACCACGGTCGCTGGCAGTGCATTCCCACACCCACCACTCTCCGTGTAAAACAACTTACCCTGACATCTCCCTTGTACCTACTTCCAAGCACCTTAAAACTACGCCTCCTCCTGTTAGCCATTTCAGCCCTGGGAAAATGCCTCTGGCTAGCCACACAATTAATGCCCACCATCCTCCTATACACTTCTATCAGGTCACCTCTCATCCTCCATCGCTCCAAGGACACAAGGCCAAGTTCACTCAACCTATTCTCATAAGGCATGCTCTCCAATCCAGGTAACACCCTTGTACAACTCTTCTGCACTCTCTCTATAGTATCCATATCCTTCCTGTAGTGGGGTGCCCAGAACTGGCACTGTACACCAAGTGGGGTCTAACTAAGTTCTTATATAGCTTTAACATTACCTCATGGTTCTTGAACTCAATCCCACGGTTGATGAAGGCCATCATACCATATGCCTTCTTACAACACTGCCAACCTGCACAGCAGCTCTGAATGTCCTATATACACAGAACCCAAGCTCTCACTGATCCTGCACACTGCCAAGATTCTTACCATCAATATTATATTCTGTCTTCAAATTTGACCTACTGAAATGAACCACTCCACACTTATCTGGGTTGAACTTCATCTGTCACTTCTCAGCCCAGTTCTGCGTCCTATCGATATCCCGCTGTAAACTCTGACAACCCTCCAGACTATCCACAACACCCCCAACTTTAGTGTCATCAGCAACCTTACTAACCCACCCTTCTACTTCCTCATCACAAAGAGCAGGGGCCCCAGAACAGATCCCTGTGGAACATCACTGGTCACCATCCTCCATGCACGATACAAACCATCTACAACCATCCTTTGCCTTCTGTGGGCAAGCCAATTCTGGATCACAAAGCAAGGTCTCCTTGGATCCCATGCCTCCTTACTTTCTGAATGTGCCTTGCATGGGGAACTATCAAATGCCTTACTGAAATCCATATACACTACATCAATTGCTCTACCTTCATCAATGTGTTTTGTTACACCCTCAAATAATTAAATTAGGCTCGTAAGGCACACCTGCCCTTGACAAAGTCATGCTGACTATCTCTAATCAGATCTTGGACCCCTTATCTAATGAGGGTTGCGCTGGGCATTGGGCAGGGTCCAGATGAGATTCATGAGAATGATCCTGGGAGTTAAAGAGTTAACGTAGGAGGACCATTCGATGGTTCTGGGACTGTATTCGCTAGAGTTTAAAAGAATGAAGGGCAATCTCATTGAAACCTATCAAATATTGAAAGGCTTAGACAGAGTGGATGTGGAGAGGGTGTTTCCTACAGTGCCAGAGTCCAGGACAAGAGGGCTCAGCCTCAGCCTCAGGATAGAAGGATGTCCCTTTAGAACAGATGAGGAGGAATCTCTCCAACCAGAGGATGGTGAACCTGTGGAATACATTGCCAGACTGCTGTGGAGGCCAATTTAGTGGGTATATTTAAAGTGGAGGAGACAGATTCTTGATTAGTAAAGGCATCAAACATTACAGGGAGAAGGCAGGAGAATGCGGTTGAATCGGCCATGATGGAAGGGCAGAGCAGGCTCGATGGGACAAATAGTCTAATTCTGCTCCAATGTCTTAAGGTAGTATGAAAGGAAAATACCTCTTCCTCACTGACTCTCTCCTTGTCAAGGTGCCTTTTATCCCCAGTCTCCCTGCCTGTGAGGATGCATAAAATACTGGAAATACTTTGCTTTTATTTCATATTTCCAGCTTTTTCACTTTGCTCGGGATAGATGCAACAGTCTGACTCTGACAGCTGCACTCTCTCAGTGTACACTGCTCCATCTGGAAAAAACTGCTGCACTGCACTGCTGAAGGTGGATCCTCCGGAGATCTTTAATCACTACCCTCTTGGGTGTGTGAAACGATCCCACAAAATTACTCTGAATAAGTTGTGTTCTCTTCCCATTGCCTGGCTATTATTTAAATTGAATCAAGTCACTTAAATCACTGCTGTGTGGGATTTTGCTATGTGAGCATAAATCAGCTGCTATAAAAGGGAATGTATTTTCCTAAGTATCATTGCAGATGCAACGATTTGACATTGGTGAGAAATGCTAGAGAAAAATGAATTAGACCACAGGACACAGGCGCAGAATTAGGCCATTCAGCCCATTGACTCTGTTGCACCATTCCATCATAGCTGATTTATTATCCCTCTCAACCCCATTCCCCTGCCTTCTCCCCATAGCTTTTGATGCCCTGACCTATCAGCCTCCACTTTAAATATATCCCCAATGACTTGGCCTCCATAACCATCTGTGGCAATGAATTCCAGATTCACCACCCTGTCTTAAGAAAATCCTCTTCATCTCTGTTCTAAATAGATTTCCCTCTATTCTGAGGCTGTGCCCTCTGGTCCTAGACTCCAACCACTATAGGAAACATCCACACTATCAAGGCCTTTCACTATTTCATAGGCTTCAGTGCGATCCCCCCCTCATTTTTTCCTCTCTCCGTGTTGTGATAGTCCATGGTAGAGTACTCATCTTAGGGCAGCAGCTGTAGATCAGGATTTGATTCCCACTTCTGTACGTTCTCCTCGTGACCGCGTGGGTTTCCTCCGGGTGCTCCGGTCTCCTCCCACATTCCACAGACATACAGTTAGGGTTAATGAGTACTGGGCTTGCTATGTTGGCACCAGAAGTGTGGCAACACTTTCTGGCTGCCCCAGCGTAATCCTTGCTGATTTGACTTAACGCAAACAACATGTTTCAATGTACGCGTGAAAAATAAAAGTAATCTTTAATCACACTGCATGTGTCGCATGCTTAAAATAAGAAGGGGCTGATCTGAAGATGCAGTTGTGTGTCACATGGCAGTGAGGCTTGGTAACCGATACTTCGCTACATCTTCAAAGCACGCGGGGACGAATGGTAGTCTTAAGTGTGTAATTTGCTTATCTGAAGTTAAAGATTAGTTAATGTACTCCAGAACATAGAGGTGTCAGATCTTCTTTTGAGGCACAGGAAAATTAGAGCTTAAAACTGAGGTATTTGATGTTCTGTGCTCTCTGGATTGCTGACTTACTGATAATCCAAAGACTCCATGCAGAATGTACACTGAGTAGCCACTTTATCGGGTACAGGAGGTACAGGCCACTGAGTGTACATACTTTGATAATAAATTTACTTTGACTTTGTGGTTTAAACATTGGCAGCTAATTTAAACAGTAAAAAGTGCTTCCAAATTAAATTTTCTAATTGTGTGGTGTAAAACAAATGCATTAATACTAACAACTGTTTCTTATTCTTACACAGCCTGGTATGGAAGTTCCAATGCACAGGGCCAAAAAAGCCACAGAAGATTGTAGACTTAGCCAGTTCCATCACAGGCACAACCTTCTCCATCATTGAGGACATTTTTTAAAAGGTGGTTGCTCAAGAAGGCACCATCCATCATTAAGGACAATAGAACACTATGGACCACCTTTGGCACTTCCATGGTCTTCTCTTTGATTGCGTCTTTATGTGTTTTGCACAAAATCCTGTTTATGCAGTATTTTCACCCCCCCCCCACCCTGCCCCCGGCACTCTATGAGATGTGGTATGTCACTAAAAAAACTCTAGCAGATTTCTCCAATTGAGGGAGAAATACCGGTAATGACTGCATCGATATGAATTCTGTTCTTCAAGAGGGAGGACACCTTTGATGTTCTGGAAAGACACCTCCTGAAAGTAGATGAGGCAGAGATGGAGGAACTGATAAAAGGGAATAGCATTCATAACAGGATTCATATCGATGCAGTCATCACCCTTATGCCGCAAGGAAGTTAATGCCAGGGTTGTTAAAGGTGACATGTATGTACTTTGAAATTATTTCTTTTTTATCTTCTCTTTCTTTTTGTATTTACATAGTTTGTATTTTTTTGCATATTGGTTGTTTGTCCGTTCTGTTGGGTGTGGTCTTACATTGATTCTATCGTGCTCTCTGAATGCCTGCAAGAAAATGAATCTCAGGGTAGTATATGGAGAACATATGTACTTTGATAATAAATTTATTTTGAACTTTGATTCTCACAGCTGTCTTGCCTACACCTCTTCCCATCCTGTCACTTGTAAAAATGCGATTCCCTTTTATCAGTTCCCCATCTCTGCCTGATCTACTTTCAGGAGGTATGTTTCTTTTCCAGAACATCGAAGGTGTCCTCCCACTTGAAGAACAGGATTCATGCTGATGCCATCATCACCTGTAACTCCTTCACTGCCTGGGCATCCAGTCTCAACCGATCTTACCTCTTGTCTTCATGGCCACCCCATAAGCCTCTGCATCTAGCACATGATCCTCTCCAACCATCTTCTATGGGATCCTACCACTAAACACACCTTCCCCTTCCCACTCTCCGACTCCATTCCGGGCTCGTCCCTCCCCACTAATCCCTCTCCTGGCACTCCTCCCCCTCCTCCAACCTTCCTACTCTAGCTTCTGCTTCCTTCCTTTCCAGTCCTGATGAAGAGTCTCAGCCTGAAACGGCGACTGTTTATTCCTCTCTGTAGAGGTTGCCTGACCTGCTGAGTTCCTCCAGCATTTCGGGTGCACTTCTCTGGATTTCTAGCATCTGCAGGATCTTGTGTTTAAAAATCTACCCCATCACATGAAAGGAATGGGGAATCGCAAACACTCTGAGCTCCAGTCAATCAGAACTACTGGGAACTTGGAGCAAGGTGACAATGCAGACGTATGGGACATGCCAAGCTGCAAGGAGCACATTGTCAGCCAATAGTTCCCTTCCAAGCCACTGACAAAAGGCAAATACAGTCGGCCCTCCTTATCCGTGGGTTCCGCATGTACGGATTCAACCAACTGCGGATCGGGAAAACCTGGAAGTTCTCTCTCCAGCACTCATTGTTTGAGCATGCACAGGCTATTTTTTCTTATCATTATTCCCTAATCAATACAGTATAACAACTATTTACATAGCATTTATATTGTATTAGGTATTATAAGTAATCTAGAGATGATTTAAAAGTACATTCAGTCCCCGGGTTAGAACGAGTTCCGTTCATGAGTCCGTCTTTAAGTTGGATTTGAAGTCGGAACAGGTACATCCGGTATTATTTAGTGTCAGTTAGTCAAACGTTTGTCTTAGTATATAGTATATATTTTACCTTTCTATGCATATAAAACACAGGCATGCTGGCCTTCATAACAAGGGGAATTGAGTATAATAGCAAAGAGGTCCTTCTGCAGCTGTACAGGGCCCTGGTGAGACCACACCTGGAGTACTGTGTGCAGTTTTGGTCTCCAAATTTGAGGAAGGACATTCTTGCTATTGAGGGAGTGCAGCATAGGTTCACAAGGTTAATTCCCGGGATGGCGGGGCTGTCATATGTCGAAAGATTGGAGCGACTGGGCTTGTATACTCTGGAATTTAGAAGGCTGAGAGGGGATCTTATTGAAACATATAAGATTATTAAGGGATTGGACACGCTGCAGGCAGGAAGCATGTTCCCGCTGATGGGTGAGTCCAGAACCAGAGGATTAGGGGTAGGCCATTTAGAACAGAGTTGAGGAAAAACTTTTTCACCCAGAGAGTGGTGGATATATGGAATGTTCTGCCCCAGAAGACTGTGGAGGACAAGTCTCTGGATGCTTTCAAAAAAGAGATGGATAGAGCTCTTAAAGATAGTGGAATCAAAGGTTATGGGGATAAGGCAGGAACTGGATACTAATAGTGGATGATCAGCCATGATTACAGTGAATGGCAATGTCGGGTCGAAGAGCCGAATGGCCTACTCCTGCACCTATTGTCTATTAAGAAATGTATGTATTTCAATAATTAAACCACAGTGTTGCTTAGTAATAATTGTGGCTTTCATCAAGGCGGGCCTTTCTTTTCAAATCTTTTTATTATTTTTATCCAAAATAAACACCAGTACATCGAAGTAAACAACACTTACAATGTCTCAAGAAAAACATTATATAAAGATTGAAAAAATTTTCTGATGAAGGGGCAGGGCCTGACTTGCAGCTTCTGTTTTTGTTCATGATTTTTAAAACTTCCCCCCAAGCAGTTCCTCCAACAGATTGGGAAGAAACTAGAAGCTCAAACTTGGCCAATGATCCCATCAGACATTGTAGTGTTGCCTTCCGGGTCAAATAACTGGAATAAATAACTTCATTGTGACAAATGTAGATTAAAGTTTACATCTAAACATCCAGTGAAATGTGTTGGGATGTGCTAAGGGCAGCCCACAAGTGTTACTATACTCCAGTGCCAACATAGCATGCCCACAACCTCCTAACTAATCAGTACGCCTCTGATATGAGGGAGGAAACGAGAACACCTGGAGGAACCCCACATGGTCAAGGGAAGAACGTACTCCTTGACTGCATGGAAGTAGAAAGCAGAGCTGGAATAACCTCCAGTATATCACAGTAGGTCCCCAAGGGAGTTCCACTACATCAGTCTAAGTATTCAAACAGTTTTCAAAAATTTACTGAAGTCACTTGTCAGGCACAGACAACACAATAAAGATCTTGAGAATACAAAGGGCCTCTCACAACTCAGGGCAAGAGGTTCACTAAAATTAAGCAGGTATTCATGAGTGAGTTACAAATAGACAACTCAGACTGATTTTTAGTGACTAGACCACATCCCCAAATTAAAACTTCCTCAAAGTTTACAGTAAAAAGTAAATTTAATATCCAAATACATGTACATCACCATATTCTATCCTGACATTCATTTTCTTGTGGGCATTCACAGTAAATACAAGAAACAATAGAATCAATGAGAAACTTCACACGAGTAAAGATGGACAACGAACATGCAAAAGGCAAACTGTGTAAATACAAAAAAATCAAATAACAAATAGCAGCAATCATGTTAAACTAGGGAGAGATGTAATGTACTAGTGTGGTTTAATCCTGCAGAATGAGCCCTACTCCTGTGACCTCAAAACTAAACAACACAACAGGTCACAAAGACCTGTTCCCACTACCCCTCTCTCCCATTTGCCAGTGTCAAAACACTGGCCCAGCCAAACTGAAGCTTCAGCTCTAACTACATTCACAGTCAAATGAACACTGATCCATTCACAAACAAGAGAAAATCTGCAGCTGCTGGAAATGCCAAGCAACACACACAAAATGCTGGAGGAACTCAGCAGGTCAGGCAGCATTTATGGAAAGAAGTACAGTTGACGTTTCAGGCCTGCTGAAGGATTTTGGCCTGAAACATCGACTGTATTCTGTTCCATAGATGCTGTCTGGCTTGCTGAGTTCCTCCAGCATTGTGTGTGTGTTGCATGGCTGTCATACTTGTAAAATACTTTGAGAAACCTGCTCTGGGTCCCATAAAGCCACATGGTTCCAAACTGGAATGTGAAGCTTGTGAATCCCAAAACAAAACTGGAAGCAATTGTCAGGAAAAAGATGTCACAGGTTGAAAATGAAGAGAGATAATTATTGCTGCTGGCTTATATCAACTGAAATATTAAGACTTATTATCAATTACTTCTCCTGCAATTAGACTCTATTTTATGTCATGCCAGTCCTTAGAAAGTTGCTTGATGTTTGCTGGGTTCAGTGCCTAAACATTCTCCGGCCAGCCTTTGGTCCTGCTGTGGCAGGCAGCCAGATGGAAGTTCTGCACCCAGTGGCCCGACTGTTGGCACCCTCGACATGTGCTCAGTATCCCAACCATCAGCACCCTCGGCGTACACTCTGTGGCTCGACTGTTGGCACTTGAGACATACACTCGGTGTCCCAAGCATCAGCATCTGAAACGTACACTTTGTCGCCTGACTGTTGGCATCTGAGACATACACTCTGTGGCCCGACTATCATCACCTTCAATGTGCGCTCGGTGTCCTGACCATCATCATCTGAGACGTGGTCACTTGATTAGATACAGAAGATATCTGGTAAAGAGGCTACTGCGTGTAAAAGCAAGATTATCCCCTAACAAATATTTTAGTTTTGACTAAAGTACTACCAAAGAAAGACATTGCATAAAACCCGATATCACTTGCGGCTTTAATCAACAAGTAACACTTCTGACAACACAGTAATATTGCATAGGTTAGCAATCTACATTGTAGAAGTCGATAGAAAGGCACGAATTCACGTGAGCGTAGCATGGTCCCAACAGAGCCAAATTAACTAACTATTCCAAATAACATCCTTTATTATATGATGCCAATCCTATGCCCAATATCTGCAAAGCAAAACCTTCTCTGCTGTCCACTTAGGATCTCAGTCTGGATGTCCCTCAAACTAAAAAGTTATTTTCAAATCTTACCAACAATTTCACTTTTCCCTTATCACAATTATCTCCTCAGACTTGTACCCCCTGGGATATTGCTTCTTCAGTACCTTCTGAGTCCTTCATTCCACACATTCCGAAGCCTCACACCCTCGCTCAACAACTCCATCCTTTAAAATCTCTCAGCTGTTTCATTTCATCACCTTGACATAGTCTTCATTATCTGCCCTCATTTCGAAATGCAGACCACGACCCTTCATCAGGACTGGAAAGGAGGGAGGAAGAAGCCAGAATAAGTTGGGAAGTTGGGGGGGGGGGGTGGTGGTGGTGGAGTACAAGCTGCTAGGTGATAGGTGAGACCAGGTAAAGGGGAAGGTAAGTGGGTGGGGGAAGGGAGGATGGTGAGAAACTCAGGTGATAGGTGGAAAAAGTAAAGAGCTGAAGAAGAAAAAAAATCTGACAGGAGAGGAGAGTGGACCAATGGAGAAAGGGAAGGAGGAACAGCACCAGGGAGAGGCGAGGGGCAGGGGAGGAAAAGAGAAGAGGTAAGAGGGGAGCCCGAATGGGGCATGGAAAAGAGAGAAGGGGGAGGTGGATGTTGGAGGACACCCAGACAGAATATGAGGTGTGGCACCTCCAATGTGAGAGTGGGGCCATTGTGGCAGTAGAAGAGTCCATGGTCCAACCTGTTATAATGGGAATGGGAAGCTGAATCGAAATCGGTGGCCACTGGGAAATCCCACCTTTTGTGAATTGAATTGACTTGACTTCATTCACAGCCTTCATATACGTGAGTAAAATTCTTTACATTATGTCTTCGTCTAAATGTGCAATTTATAGTAATTTATTATAAATAGTATGTACAACAAGACAGTCAATACAATTATACAACTGTGTCAGCATGAGTTAATCAGTCTGATGGCCTGGTGGAAGAAGCTGTCCCGGAGCTTGCTGGTCCTGGCTTTTATGCTGCGGTACTGCTTCCCAGATGGTAGCAGCCGGAACAGTTTGTGGTTGGGGTGACTCAGGTCCCCAATGATCCTTTGGGCCCTTTTTACACACCTGTCTTTGTAAATGTCCTGAATGGTGGGAAGTTCACATCTACTGATGCACTGGGCTGTCCGCACCACTCTCTGCAGAGTCCTACGATTGAGGGAAGTACAGTTTCCATGTAGATGCGGATGGAGCATAGGGTGCTCAGCGGATTGTTGAGTGCTTCATAAAGCCTTTTGGGAGGAGGAGGAAGAGATTTAAAAGGATGCTGCTTGGATTAGAGGGCGTGTAATATAACAAGAGATTGGACAAACTTGCGTTGCTTTCTCTGCAGCAGCAGAGGCCAAGGGGAGATCTAATGGTGGTTTATAAGATTATGGGAGTCATAGATAGAATAGACAGAGAATATAGCTTTCCATGGTTGAAATGTCTAATACCAGAGGTAAGAGGAGTAATTTCAAATGGAGATGTGAGAGGCACGTTTTTTTTAAAAAAAGAGTACTGGGTACCTGAAATGCACTGCCTAGATTATTGGTAGAGGCAGATATTAGAGACTTTTAAGAGATGTTTAGATAGGCACATGAATGTGAGGGAAATGGAGGGATATGGACATTACGTAGGCAGAAGGGATTAGTTCAGCTGGCCATTTACTTACTAATTTAATTGATTCAGCACAGCACTGTGGGCCGAAGGGCCCGTTCTATGTTCTCCTTTCTGGAAAAGATATTCTCCAACATTACACTCTGAACCAAAGCCAAAACATCACCTGGTTCATCAGCATGATTTGTGGTAGCATGTCATAACTGTTGTACACATCTCCTCTGAAACTACTTTCAGGTGCTATTCAAATGCAAGTTCATTTCCTAAACGTTACAAAACAGGATGTTACTAAAATGTGACGGTTAGGAGAACTGCAAATTGAGATTACAACAGCCCACAAGCTATTTGAACAAACAGCCACAGTTTGGAGAAGTACTTCATGCCTGTTGCAATAGATAACACACACTTGCTAAACTTAGTTTCCTGCATAGTTTTATAATGACATCTGAACAAAAGGCAGGCTTCACAGGGGAGGAATTCTGCAGCAACACTCTCCACCTCTGGGATCTAGACACACTGGAGCACCTCTCATCTGCTATTAGATCTGGGTCAGCTGATCATGCCACACAAACATAATTAGTGGCCACTTTATTAGGTACACCTGTACATCTGCTCATTAATGCAAGTATCTAATCAGCCAATCACGTGGCAGCAACTCAATACGCAAAAGCATGCAGACATGGTCAAGAGCTTCAGCTGTTGTTCAGACCAAACATCAGAAAGGGGGAAGAAATGTGATCTAAGTGACTTTGACCATGAAATGATTAAGTATCAGATAGCAAACATGAGGAAATCTGCAAGATGCTGGAAATTCAAGCAACACACACAAAATGCTGGTAGAACCCAGCAGGCCAGACAGCATCTATAGGAAGAGATACAGTCAATGTTTTGGGCCGAGACCCTTTGTCAGGACTAACTGAAAGAAGAGATACTAAGAGATTTGAAAGTGGAGGGAGGGAAGATCCAAAATCATAGGAGAAGACAGGAAGAGGAGGATGGAGCTAAGAGCTGGGAAGTTGATTGGCAAAAGGGATACGAGGCTGGAGAAAGGAGAAGATCATGGGACGGGAGGCCTAGGGAGAAAGAAAGGGGGGGCGAAGCCCAGAGGATGGGCAAGGAGTTATAGTGAGAGGGACAGAGGGAGAAAAAAGAGAAAAAAGGGAAAAGAAAAAAATAATAAATAAATAAATAGATAAGGGATAGGATATGAGGGGGAGGGGGGGCATTAACGGAAGTTAGAGAAGTCAATGTTCATGCCATCAGGTTGGAGGTTACCCAGATGGAATATAAGGTGTTGTTCCTCCAACCTGAGTGTGGCTTCATCTCGACAGTAGAGGAAGCCGTGGATAGACATATCAGAATGGGAATGGGATGGGGACGTGGAATTAAAATGTGTGGCCACTGGGAGATCCTGCTTTCTCTGGCGGACAGAGCATAGGTGTTCAGTGAAACGGTCTCCCAGACTGCGTTGGGTCTAGCCAATATATAGAAGGCTGCATCGGGAGCACCGGACGCAGTATATCACCCCAGTCGACTCACAGGTGAAGTGTCGCCTCACCTGGAAGGACTGTCTGGGGCCCTGAATGGTGGTGAGGGAGGAAGTGTAAGGGCATGTGTAGCACTTGTTCTGCTTACAAGGATAAGTGCCGGGAGGGAGATCGGTGGGAACGGAAGTGGGGGGGAACGAATGGACAAGGTAGGGAGTGATCCCTGCGGAAAACAGAAATGGGAGGGGAGGGAAAGATGTGCTTAGTGGTGGGATCCCGTTGGAGGTGGTGGATGTTATGGAGAATTATATGTTGGTATATGAGGCTGGTGGGGTGGTAGGTGAGGACAAGGGGAACCCTATTCCTAATGGGGTGGCGGGAGGATGGAGGTCAGACAGGGTGGTTTGAGTATCTCAGGAAATGCTGATCTCCTAGGATTTTCACATACAGTCTCCCAGGTAGAATCTGCAGCTTTCACCAAAATTAGTGTCAGGCAGACATTTAAATTTCCAATCCATAAGGTAGAAACAGTGAGATGGAAAAGGAGAAGGAACGTTCTGGCTGTCATTGACATTGGAGATAAAACACATAAAATGCTGGAGGAACACAACAGTCAGGCAGCATTTTGTGTGTGTTCCTTCATCTGCAGAGTGTCTTGTGTTTGTGGTTGACAAGAGGATTTTCACTCTTACCATGAGAGGTAAAACTGCTCCAACAATACTGAATGCAATGCCCAACAATTACTTGCACGTGCATGGTCCATGATGGCATTTTTCATTCTGAAAGCACATTCCACAATGCTGTGCTCTATCACTTTCACAGGTCAGGCCAGCTTTAACCTCGCAGGGGACCAAGATAGTATTCAAAGAGTAGGGAAAGGCTTTTTTCAGATGAGATCATAGACACAGCATCCCAAAACACACAATGGATCACACTCACAACAAAGGTCTTGCAACAAGTGTAGGAAAACGGGACTCCCATGGAGTTAGAAGGACCAAGTTTCTTGGAGTGGACATTATGGATGATCTCACCTGGTCCCTCAACACCACCTCTTTAGTCAAGAAAGCAGAGCAGTACCTCCACTTTGAGGAGATAGAGGCAAGCGAGGCTCCCCACCCTTACTCTACCAGAGCACCATCGAGAGTGTCTTGACCAGCTGCATCACCATCTGGTATGGGAAATGCAAGGCACCTGACTGCAAGACCCTGCAACACATTGTGAGGACTGCTGAGAGAATTGTCAGGATCCCTTCCTAACCCCAATCCAGGACAGGACATTTACCCAAGACACTGTTCGCAGAGCCCTCGGCACTGTCAAAGAGCCATCCCGTCCCATCCGCCCCAAAATCAGTTTGACCTCCTACTATCGAGCAGAAGGTACCACAGTACAAGAACAAGGACTGTCAGGCTGGGTAACAGTTTCTTCCCCCAGGCTGTGAGACCTCTGAACACCCTTAATACCACCCAGTAGACAATATTTATGACATCTTAGCATCCTCCTCAGAGCTAACACTGCCGCCCAGCTTCGTGTCATCCGCAAACTTGGAGATGCTGCATTTAATTCCCTCGTCTAAGTTATTAATATATATTGTAAACAACCAGGGTCCCAGCACTGAGCCTTGCGGTACCCCACTAGTCACTGCCTGCCATTCTGAAAAGGTCCCGTTTATTCCCACACTTTGCCTCCTGTCTGCCAACCAATTCTCCATCCACATCAATACCTTACCCCCAATACCGTGTGCTTTAAGTTTGCACACTAATCTCCTGTGTGGGACCTTGTCAAAAGCCTTTTGAAAATCCAAATATACCACATCCACTGGTTCTCCCCTATCCACTCTACTAGTTACATCCTCAAAATATTCTATGAGATTCATCAGACATGATTTTCCTTTCACAATTCCATGCTGACTTTGATAATTTCACCGCTTTCCAAATGTGCTGTTATCACATCTTTGATAACTGACTCTAGCATTTTCCCCACCACCGATGTCAGGCTTACCGGACCATAATTCCCCGGTTTCTCTCTCCCTCCTTTTTTAAAAAGTGGGGTTACATTAGCCACCCTCCAATCCTCAGGAGTTTTGAAAAATTATCACTAAAGCATCCACTATTGAATGAATTACAGTGACAATGATCAAAGTAAGTATTATAGTATTATAGGAAAGAACATACCATATCATACTTTCCCTTTCTCCCAGGGTCCACGATCCTCCCCAATAAAATTCCTTCTTCCTCAGCCGTTTATTTCTTCCACCTATCACCTTCTAGCTTCTTACTTCACCAGCAACCTCCCCCGCCCCCCCCCCACTTGCCTGGTCTCACCTATCACCTGCCAGTTTATACTCCTTCCTCTCCCCCCACATTCTTACTCTGGCTTCTTCCCCCTTCTTTTTCAGTCCTGATAAAAGGTCTCAGTCTGAAACGTCAACTGTTTATTCCCTTCCATAGATGCTGCCTGACTTGCTGAGCTCCTCCAGCATTTTGTGTGTGTTGCTTCGCGAATTCTATTATGATTCTTTGTTTTGTGGCTGCCTGTAAGAAGATGAATCTCAAGTTTGTATATGGTAATACATAATTTGATCATTAATCTACTTTGAACTTTATAAAAAGGCAAAATGTCAAAGGAGGTAAAAAGAAAGGTAAAAGTTTTAATTCAGAGATCCAGTGCAGAACTGAACTTTCTGGTCCAAAGAGGCACATCTCCAGGCAACTCATATTTAACATTAGCCCACTTATTTATCACAGGGCTATTTACAATGAACAATAAAACCTACTAATCGGTAAGTCTTTGGAATGTGGGAGAAAACCAGAGCACCTGGAGCAAACCCACAAGGACTCTCCATCTCATTCTCAATATTCACTGCACATTTATTATTATTTCTTTATTATTGTATTTGCATTTTGTTGTCTTTTGTACACTGGTTGGACATCCAGTTGGTCTTTCATTGATTCTATCATGGATTTTTGGAATATGCCCACAAGAAAATGAATCTCGAGGTTGAATATGGAGACGTAGAACATAGAAATCTACAGCACATTTCAGGCCCTTTGGCCCACAACGTTGTGCCGACCAAGTAACCTCCTCTAGAAACTGCCGAGGATTACCCTACCGCATAGCCCTCTATTTTTCTAAGCTCCATGTACCTATCTAAGAGTCTAATAGGCCCTATTTTATCCATCTCTACCACTGTCACAAGCAGTGCATTCCACACACCCACCCTGTGTGAAAAACTTAACCCTGACATCCCCTTTGTACCTACCTCTAAGCACCTTAAAACTATGCCCCCTCATGTTAACCATTTCAGCTCTGGGAAAAAGCTTCAGGGCTGGCCACACAATCAATGCCTATCATCTTAAACACCTCTATCACATTACCTCTCATCCTCCATCGCTCCAAGAAGAAAACGCCAAGTTCACTCAACCTATTTTCGTAATGCATGCTCTCAAATCCAGCCAACGTCCTTGTAAATCTCCTCCGCACTCTTTCTATAGTATCCACATCCTTCCAGTAGTGAGGTGACCAAAACTGAACACAGTACACCAAGTGGGGTCTGACCAAGGTCTTATAAGTCTGTAACATTACCTCATGGCTCTTGAACTCAATCGCAAGGTTGATGAATACCAACACACCATACCCCTTCTTAAGAACACTGTCAACCTGCGCAGCGGCTTTGAGTGTCCTATGGACACGGATGCCAAGATCTCTCTGATCCTCCACACTGCCAAGAGTCTTACCATTAATACTATATTCCATATTCAAATTCGACCTCCCAAAATGAACCACTTCACACTTATCTGAGTTGAACTCCTGCCACTTCTCAGCCCAGTTCTGTATCTGATCAATGTAGCACTGTACCCTCTGACACGCCTCCAGACTATCCACAACAACCCCAACTATTGTGTCGTCAGCAAACTTACTAACCCACTCTTCTACTTCTTCATCCAGGTCATTTATAAAAATCACAAAGAGGAGGGGTCCAGAACAGATCTCTGCAAAACATGTATGTACTTTGATAATAAATTTACTTTGAACGTGGTCATGGGGAGAATGTACAATCTTCTTACAGGCAGCAATGGAATTGATCTTTGAACTCCAACATCCTGAGCTGCAAGTGTTGTGCTAACTGCTACACTACTGTGACGCACTACGGTAAAGTAGGGCTCTCGTGGTAGATGAAAGGTTTAGTCTGAATTCCAGAAACACATGTAACATAGTAGATAGCACAAAACAGAGGAAAAAGATATTTGATCTACTAGCCATTACAAAGATGCTTGGTTGCAAGATGATCTAAGCTGCAAGCTGAATATTCAGAGTAACATGCACAAAATGCTGGAGGAACTCAGCAGGTCAGGCAGCGTCTGGAAATCCAGAGCAACACACACAAAATGCTGGAGGAACTCAGCAGGTCAGCTGATATTTTATTCAGGAGAGGCAGGACAGATAAAGAGGCAAACTAGCTCTGAAAATAAATATAAAGACAGTAGCAAGAAACATTTACTGCTCAGAATGTGTGAGGGACAGAAGAATTAAGGAAGAAAAATTACAGTAATCAATAAATCAAATGGGTAAACATTAAACTCACATTTCCTAAACCTGTCCTCAACCATTTCCTTGAACAATATACACTCAGTGGCTACTTTATTATGTACAGGAGGTACCTAATAAAGTAGGCACTGAGCGTTTTTCTATACGTTTGCGGTCTTTTGTTGCTGCAGCCCATCCACTTCAACATTCAAAGTGTTGTGTATTCAGTGATGCTCCTCTGCACACCACTGTTATAACACATAGCCCCCACATCTCCTCCATTTCCCGGACATCTGCACTCACCCCATCTTCCCACTGCCTTGGCAGGGGTAGTTTCTCTCATCCTTATTTACCACCTCCCAGCCTTCACATTCAACACACAATTCCCCACAGCTTCTGCCACCAAACATATCTTTACCTCACCCCACTCTCTGCTTTCTGCAAGGATCACTCACTCCATGATTCCCTTGTCCATTCATCCCTCCTTACTAAAATCCCTCCCAGCACGTACCCCTACAAACAACCAAAATGCTTCACTTGCCCATTCACCACCTCCCTCACCTCCATTCAGGGCCCCAAACAATCCTTCCAGGTTAGGCAGCACTTCACCTGTGAATCTTTTGGGATCATCTATTGTACCTGATGCTCCCAATGTGGCCTCCTCTACTTTGGCGAAACCCGATGCAAATGTGGAGGAAACCTACGTGCTCGCAGCGAGAACGTACAAACTCATTACAAACAGCAGCAGGGACTGAACCCAGATCTCAATCTCACAACTGGCACTGCAATAGCATTATGCAAACTGCTACGCTATCCTCCTGCTCCAAAACAAACACACAATTACCATTTCTGCATTAAAAACAAGTTATTAAGTTGTGGCAACGTATATACTGCATTCAGTTCATGGTGCAAAACATTTGGTAACATTTACTTGATTGCGCAACTTCAGCCTTAGAAGATAAATGCAATGTTATCGCAACAATTCCAAATTGGCTAAACCAGTTTTTCCACAGCAGCCAACTGCCACGCTCTACAGGAAAGCTCGCCCACACCTCCACTTTCTGAGGAGGCTGAAGAAAGCTGGACTTTGCACGTCTATATTCATGTCATTCTACAAGTGCAGTGTAGAGAGCATCCTAACAAACTACGTCACTGCATGGTACGGAAGCTGCACTCCGACAGACAGGAAGACTCTACAACGGACAGTCAAAACTGCCCAATGCATCACTGGCACCAGGCTACCTGCCACCAAGGACACATATACAGAAAGGTGCCAGAAAAGGGCCAGCAATATCATGAAGGATCCCACCCGCCCTGCTCAGGGACTGTTTGTCCCAATCCCATCATGGAGGAGGCTACATAGCATCCACACCAGGACAATCAGACTCAAAAACAATTACTTTCCCCGAGCAGTAAGGCTAATCATCACCTTCACCCACTAACCCACCACTCCACCCCTCCACATCTCCAACCATCACTACTTTTTATTTCCAAAGATAATCCTGTGCCAAGCATCACTTTATGGACATACAATCTATGTATAGAAGCTATGTTATGTATTTACAGTGGCATGCAAAAGTTTGGGCACCCTTGGTCAAAATTTCTGTTACTGTGACTAGTTGAGTAGAAGATGAACTGATCTCCAAAAGTCATAAGGTTAAAGATGAAACATTCTTTTCAACATTTTAAGTAAGATTAGTGTATTATTTTTGTTTTGAACAATTTTTAGAGTGAAAAAAAGGAAAGGAGCACCATGTAAAAGTTTGGGCACCCCAAGAGATTTGAGCTCTCAGCTAACTTTTACCAAGGTCTCAGACCTTAATTAGCTTGTTAGGGCCATGGCTTGTTCACAATCATCGTTAGGAAAGGCCAGGTGATGCAAATTTCAAAGCTTTATAAACACCCTGACTCCTCAAACCTTGTCCCAACAATCAGCAGCCATGGGCTCCTCTCAGCAGCTGCCTAGCACTCTGAAAATTAAAATAAATGATGCCCACAAAGCAGAAGGCTATAAGAAGATAGCAAAGCGTTTTCAGGTAGCCATTTCCTCAGTTCGTAATGTAATTCAGAAATGACAGTGAACAGGAATGGTGGAGGTCAAGTTGAGGTCTAGAAGACCAAGAAAACTTTCCGAGAGAACTGCTTGCAGGATTGCTAGAAAGGCAAATCAGAACCCCTGTTTGACTGCAAAAGACCTTCAGGAAGATTTAGCAGACTCTGGAGTCGTGGTGCACTGTTCTACTGTGCAGCGACACCTGCACAAATATGACCTTCGTGGAAGAGTCATCAGAAGAAAACCTTTCCTGCGTCCTCACCACAAAATTCAGCGTCAGAAGTTTGCAAAGGAACATCTAAACAACTTCTGATGCATTTTGGAAACAAGTCCTGTGGACTGATGAAGTTAAAATAGAACTTTTTGGCCACAATGAGCAAAGGTATGTTTGGAGAAAAAAGGGTGCAGAACTTCATGAAAAGAACACCTCTCCAACTGTTAAGCATAGGGGTGGATCAATCATGCTTTGGGCTTGTGTTGCAGCCAGTGGCATAGGGAACATTTCACTGGTAGACGGAAGAATGAATTCAATTAAATACCAGCAAATTCTGGAAGCAAACATCACACCATCTGTAAAAAAGCTGAAGATGAAAAGAGAATGGCTTCTACAACACTATAATGATCCTAAACGCACCTCAAAATCCACAATGGACTACCTCAAGAGGCGCAAGCTGAAGGTTTTGCCATGGCCCTCACAGTCCCCCAACCTAAACGTCATCGAGAATCTGTGGACAGACCTCAAAAGAGCAGTGCATGCAAGGTGGCCCAAGAATCTCACAGAACTAGAAGCCCTTTGCAAGGAAGAATGAGCGAAAATCCCCCAAACAAGAATTGAAAGACTCTTAGCTGGCTACAGAAAGCATTTACAAGCTGTGATATTTGCTAAAGGGGGTGTTACCGAGTACTGACCATGCAGGGTGCCCAAACTTTTGCTTCGGGCCCTTTTCCTTTTTTGTTATTTTGAAACTGTAAAAGATGGAAATAAAGTAATCTTGCTTAAAATAACTTTATGCCTTTTGGAAATCAGTTCATCTTTTACTTGCTTAGCTATTCACAGTAACAGAAATTTTGACCGGGGTGCCCAAACTTTTGCATGCCACTGTATATTTATTATGTTTTTTCTATTATTGTTTTTTAATGCCACATTAGATCTGGAGTAACAATTATTTCATCCTCTTTTCACTTGTGTACAGAAACGATTTAAATAATCTTCAAACTAAAAACAATGCAGTTGAAAGCTATTTGATTTAGTGCTGTCTCTGGTGCAGGGTACGAACCTATTTGTTGCCAATAAATGAGCAACGTTTTTATGCTCCCAATCACATCCCCACCACCTCAAACATGTTACATTATACAATTTACCACTTTCTATCTCTTCCCAATCAAAAACTTCATGCCCGATTAATTATTAACAGCGAGATCTAATCCCCATCTCCCCCTAAATCCACCCCACATACGGTCAGTATTTCTAATACAAAATGTGTGTCTTCAGGCTCCTGTACCTCCTCCCTAATGGTAGCAATGAAAAATGGTGGTGGGGGTCCTTAATAATAATGCCGCCATTTTGAGGCATCCCCTTATGAAGATGGGAGTAGATAGTTTAAATGGGTCGGCATAGACTAGGTGGGCCAAAGGGCCTGTTTCTGTGCTGTACTTTTCTATGACTATATGACCTCAAAGCTGAGGAATCTAGTGCCCATGATGGAGTTGGCTGAACTTACAACTTTCTGCAGCTTTTTCCCGATCCTGTGCAATGGCCCCTCCATACCAGACAGTGTTGCAACCAGTTAGAATGCTCTCTGCCATACATCTGTAGAAATTTGTGAGAGTCTTTGGTGACATACAAAGTCTACTACTCAAACTTCTAATGAAATATGGCCATTGATGGGCCTTCTTTGTAAATGCATCAATATGTTGGACTCAGGATAGATCTTCAGGGATGTTGACACCAAGGAACTTGAAACTGCTCACCCTTTCCACTGCTGATCCTTCGATGAGGACTGGAGTGTGTTCCCTCGACTTCCCCTTCCTAAAGATGCTGAGGATTCTGTGCCCCGTCACAATCCAGCAGCTCCCCTTACAAAGGCATAGCAAGTGACAGTGACTCCGTTCCAATGGTAACTCAGCTGATGCTCATTATCCAGTGTTACACATGCAGAATCCTGGAGTCAAGGAGTCCAAAAAGACACCCCCGCAGTATCAACCAACTCCCAGCCAGGAAAAGAGAACAGATTCTTCTATTAAAATCATTCACCCTTGTCTGCTTTCGTTGCATAGGCTGTTTCTTTTCACATCCCGGTGTGGTTTGGCCACAGGAAATATAACTCAGTCAGTGATCTGGAAATGTTTTAGAGTATAGACTATGCAGTGTTGATACTCCTCTTCTGTCTGTTTGATTTGGCAATCATTGCCACACATTTCAGAGCAGAATTGGAGTCACACCCACATTCTTACGTACCTTGTGTAACACAGTTCAGTGAATGCATGTTTTATTTTTAGACTATGCGCTTGAAGAAATCTCAAACAGCAGCACACAGTCCCACTGTTAAACACCTTTCTGAGCCCACAACTCCAAACCACTTGCTCAGATCACATTAGTTATAGAAAGGGGAGTCCATTTCCTCATTTGGTCGGTAGGAATAGTTCTCACAGGACTATACAATAAGACTGCCAACTACTCAGTTGCCACCTACGTCCCTTCCCAAACTCTAACTTAACTCCACCCTGCACAGATTCTTATGAATCATTCCAGAAATAACTTCATTTTCTTTCCCCTCCTGCTGATGTTGATGATCTGGATAACTTTCCAAATGTGACAGCAAATTTGACAGACTGAGCCATGGCTCAAAGTTGGGGGCAACAGTAGCATAGCAGTTAGTGCGACACAATTACTGCTCAGGGCATCAGAGTTCTGAGTTCAACCCCGGCGCTCTCTGTAAACTCCACATGGAATATGTGGGTTTCCTCCCAATCCAAGGTAGGTTCATTGTTCATTGTAAATTGTCCTGTGGTTAGGCTAGGGTTAAGTCAAGGGCTGATGGGTGGATTGGCTTGACGGGCCTATTCCGTGCTGTAACTCCAAATAAGCTAAAAACAGAAACTACTGCAACTGAGCCTCAGGATTGTGGTTTACATCAAAGACCATCTAACACAGTACCAAGACTGCAGTGGTAGACTTCTCGTGTGAAGTAATGAACCAAGAACTAGATACCCTTCAAAATGGATGCAAAAACATCCTGTGCCATTACTTTCCTTTGGCATCCCTCCTCCTTCCCTTTCTCCCACGGTCCACTCTCCCCTATCAGCTCGTCACCTCATCTTCTCACATTGTCTCCCTCCCAGTTACCTTCCCCTTCACCTGTTACCTGCCAGCTTGTACTCCTTCCCCTCCCCCCACCAGCATCTACGGAAAGGTTAAACATTCGATGTTTCGGGCTGAAACCCTTCATCAGGATTGGAAAGGAAGGGGAAGCTGGAGGGGGGGAGGGGGGGAAGAGGGAGAAGTACAAAGTGGCAGGTGATAGGTGAGACCAGGTGAGAAGGAAGGTAATTGGGTGGAGGGAAGAGATGGAGGAGTACAAGTTGGCAGATGATGGGCGAGACCAGGTAAGGGGAAAGGGGAGGATGAACCAAGTACAGACAACAACTGAGCACTGAATATAACCAAAGGTTGGTTAAGGCAGCATTCGGGTCTCAGCCCGAAACGTCGACTGTACCTCTTCCTAGAGATACTGCCTGGCCTTCTGCGTTCACCAGCAACTTTGATGTGATATGCCATGCTTGCTTTTATTAAGCAAGGCATTGAGTTCATATGTCAGAAAATTATGCTGCATTTGGAGTATTTCATACAGTTCTCATCACCCTGTTATAGGAAGAATGTTTTGGCTTTGGAGAGGGGGAAGAACAGATTTACCAGTATGCTGTCTGGATTAGAGGGCATGTACTATATAACATGAGATTGAATAAAACTGGGTTATCTTCTCTGGAATGGCAGAGACTGAGGGAGATCTGATAGAGGTTTATAAGATTATAGAGAGGCCTAGATAGAGTAGACAGATAGTATCTTTTTCCCAAGGTTGAAATGTCTAACACCAGAGGGCTTACATTTAAGGTAAGAGGGGCTAATTTCAAAGGAGATGTGAGGGGCAAGTTCTTTTTTTTTCTAAGCAGAGTCATTGGCAACTGGAATGCACTGCCTGGGTAGTGGCAGAGGCAGATATATTTTAAAATTTTTAACAGATGTTTAGATAGGCACATGAATGTGAGGAAAATGGAAGGATATGTATGGACATTGTGTAGGCAGAAGGAATTAGTTTAGTTAGCCATTTGATCGCTAATTTAATTGGTTCAGCAAGATATTGTGGGCTGAAGGGCCTGTCCTGGGCTGTACTGTTCTATGTTTTGTTTTATGTTAATATTCCCTCCCTCTTTGAAACAAATGAAATAATCTCACCCGGTTGTTTCTACAAGTAAAAGCCACTTTACAACACCATTGCAGAGAGACAGCACAAACTAACTGCAATTCATGATCACACAATTAAAAGGTACAATTAATTTAATGGAAGCATCAGGTTCCCAGCCCCATCCGTATGTGCGGTTACCACAAAGCTGTCCCTAAGGCACAACTTTGTCTGAATTCATTGTCCCCTGAGATAACACCTGCCCGATTTCACTCTGGATGGCCCTATAATGCAACAGTAAACGGCCACAGATAAAATGCCACAATCCTTGTTGTCCTTGGGCTTTCTCCCAAGGCCTTGGAGTTACAGGAGTGAGGACATGACAACTATCCACCTCTGGCCTTTGATCCTTTGCACTTCATGCAGCACAGGAAGAGGCCTTTATTCTGTGTATTATTAATCCAACATCCTCTCCACATAGCCCTGAATGCTGCTCCCATCAGGCAGGAGCTACAGGAGCCTTAAGTCCTATGCCACCAGGTTCAAGTACAATTATTACCCTACCACCATCAGGCACCTAAACCAGTATGGATAACTTCACTCACCTCAACTTTGACTGCTTCCACAGCCTAAAGATTCACTTTCGAGTCCTCCACAACTTACATTCTCAACATTCTTTATTCATTTATTCATTTGTATTTGCACAATTTGTCGTCGTTTGCACTTCGGTTGTCTGTTCGTCTGTGTGCGATCTTTCATTGTTTCTATTGTTCTTCCTTGTATTTACAGTGAGGCCTGGAAGAAGACGAACCCCTGGGGTTGTATATGGCGACATATATGTACTTTGATAATTAATTTACTTTGAACATCAACTCCCTTTTCGAAGTTACATTTGAATCTCTTCCTACCATCTTTTACGTAGTGCATTCTGTGACAATTCACTGTTTCAAAACTTGTTTGTTTACTGAACCATTTCAAACTATTCTCTGACTGAAACCACCACTGAAAACAACATCTATTTCTGCAAAGGCTACTGGCTATTTAAAATTTCATCCATCATCCCTCCTGCTGCAAGGAGAACAAGCCCAGCGTTTGTACTACCAGCCTGGCCCACAGGGCCTCAACATGCTATGTAATACCCTCACAGAGAATTGAAAGGCTCCCACAGGTTTAACTATGAGAGCAGCAATAACATGGAGAAAGAATGAGTTAAGAGTCTGGGAGTGATACATGAACACTGGTAAACAGGTGTCACCACACCAAGCCACACCAACTCCACAAAGATAACGAGGCCGAGGTTCTGCTCTAGTTTCAATGGACTATTTATGATGCAGTCCATTAAAAGAACATAGAACTGTACAGCACAGTACAGGTCCACATCGTTGTGCTGACTTTTTAACCTTACCCTAGATCAATCTAACCCTTCCTTCACACATAACCTTCCATTTTTCTATCATCTATGTGTCTATCTAGAAGTCTGTTAAATGTCCCTAATGTATCTGTCTCTACTATCACCCCTGGCCAGGTATTCCACACACCCACCACTCTCTATAAAAAAAAACTTACCTCTGACATCCTCCTATACTTTCCTCCAAACACCTTTAAAATGATGCCTTCTTGTGTTAGCCATTTCTGCCCTGGGAAAAAGTCTCCGGATGTCCACTCTATCAATGCCTCTTATCATCCTGTACACGTCTATCATATCTCCTCTCATCCTCCTACACTCCAAAGAGAAAGAGCCCTCGCTCACTCAACCTATCCTTATAAGACATGCTCTCTAATCCAGGCAGCATCCTGGTAAACCTCCTCTGCACCCTCTCTCAAAGCTTCCACACCCTTCACATTTGGGCGCCATGAAGCACAGCGGTTACCGCGACGCTATTACAGCGTGGGGCATCTGAGTTTGGAGTTCCATCTGTGAGTTTTATGCTCTCCTATGAACTGCATGGGTTTACACTGGGTGCTCTGGTTTCCTCCTACAGTCCAAAACGTACCAGTTAGTAGGTCAATTGGTCATTGTAAATTGGAATTAGGCTAGGGTTAGCTGGACAGTAGGTTGCTGGATGGTGCGGCTGGTTGGGCCGGAATGTCCTATTCCATGATGCCTCTCTAAATAAATAATGTGATGGCCAGAACTTCAAGATATCTTGAAGTGGGAAGGAGAACAGCCAGAGGTCGTGGTACATATTGGTACCAATGACATAGCTAGGAAAAGGGAGGAGGTCCTGAAAAAAGACGACAGGGAGTTAGGAAAGAAGTTGAGAAGCAGGACCTCAAAGGTAGTAATCTCGGGATTACTGTCTGTGCCACGTGACAGTGGGTATAGGAATAGAATGAGGTGGAGGATAAATGCGTGGCTGAGGGACTGGAGCAGGGGGTAGGGATTCCGATTTCTGAATCATTGGGACCTCTTCTGGGGTAGGTGTGACCTGTACAAAAAGGACGGGTAGCACTTGAACCCGAGGGGGACCAATATACTGGCGGGAAGGTTTGCTGAGGCTATTGGGCAGAATTGCTGGTGGGTGGGAACCGAACTGAAGTGATGGAGGAAAGGGAGGTTGGCTCACAAATACAGAAAGCTTGGAGATGATGGACCCCCAATCCCCACCCCTACATTCTTCGATACTCAGCAAGTACAAGCTCAGGACCATCAAACGTTCCCCATACAGTAACCATTTCATTTCCAGGATCATTCTTGTGAACTTCCTGTGGACTCTCTCCAATGCCAGCATTTGATATTCTGTACAGAAGTTAAAAACATGAAAATGTTTGCTTTGTGAATTAGCCCTTCACACAGTCTCTTAGAAAAAAGCTGTTACCTATAGGCCGGCACCAAAGTATAGTGACACTTTACAGCACCAGCTGTAATACTGGGGTTCAAATCTGTAAGGAGTTTGTACATTCTCCCTGTGACCACGTGGGTTTCCTCCAGGTGCACCAAAGACAAAGGTTAGGGTTAGGAAGTTGTGGGCATTCATGTTGGCTTCAGAAGCGTGATGACACCTGCAGGCTGCCCCAAATCATCTTGGACTGTATTATTGACGCAAACAACGCACCTCACTGAATTGTTTCAATTAACATATGACAAATAACAAAAGCTTTAAAAAACTCTACTTTTTTGGTTTAAGCATAAAGAATAGCTTCTGACAGAGGTAAGATCAGCCTTTAAAATGATGAGATAACAGAGAGACAGAATTGAAAGACCATATTAAAATGTAAACTATCCACGGATTATCAATTCACGGGGCATCTAAATCCAGTGAAAGTTTTACATACTTTTTACCAGCTATCTAAACAAGCAGCACCCAAGTGCAACAGCAACAGTACTCCAACCGGGACCAACATGCCCTGGAGGGTAATCCGACTCTCTCTGTGAAGGTCGCTGACGAACAAGTTTAATCCTGTTCACTTTTGGCTCAGCCGGTTAAAAACTTACTAGTAAGCATTGACAAAACATCACATGGAGAAAACATGCCAGGAAGACAATAACGTGAGATATGAGCAGCTCAAGGTCACCATTCTCAGTTTGGCCAGAACACAAATGTAACTCAACGTGTCAAGGGATCTAATTCACCTGCTCTCTGAGCTGCAAAAGCTTAATGTTAGAGGACTACATACAGACTAGTTATAAGAACATAAGACATAAGGAGCAAAATATAGACATTTGGCCCATCAAGTCTGTTCCTTCATTCCATCATAGTTGATTTATTATCCGACTCAACCCCATTCTCCTGCCTTCTCCCTGTAACCCTGACTAATCAAGAACCTAGCAATCTCTGCTTTAAAGATATCCAATTACTTGATTTCCATAGGCAAGTGTGGCAATGAATTCCACAGATTCACCACCTTCTGGCTAAAGAAATTCCTCCTCATCTCTGCTCTAAGGGGACATGCAAGTATTGATGTGTTGCCCTCTGGTCCTAGACTCCCCCCACCATAGGAAACATCCTCCCCACATCCAGTCAATCCAGATCTTTCAAAATTCTAAAGGTTTCAATGTGCTCGCCCCTCATTCTTCCAAACTCCAGCGAGTACAGGCCCATACAGTACAATCAGGCAACATCTGTAGGAAAACAGTGTTCAATCCTTCATCGCGCCTCTACCCCTCAATGCATTCCCTATTCCATCTACAGCTGGAATTCACCGAACACTTGAAAGAATAATGGAAAATGCAATCAAATAAATTAAATTGCACAAAATTAAAAGAATTGTAGGGTTAAAAGGATTGGGAGGGGGTGGGGGTCCATCATCAAGGGCCCACACCATCTAGGCCACGCTCTCGTCTCACTGCTGCCATTGGGAAGGTGGTGTAGGAGCTTTCGGTCCCACACCACCAGGTTCAGGAATAGTTATTACCCCTCAACCATCAGGCTCCTGAACCAGCGTGGATAACATAATTTATCTTAACTCTGAACCGATTCCACAACCTACAGACTCACTTTTAATATTTTTCCCTTCCTTTTCACATTTGCACAGTTTGCTTTCTTTTGCACATTGGTTGTTTGTCCATCTTGGTCATGTGTAGTTTTTCCATTGATTCTATTGCATTTCTTTCTTTTTATGATAAATGCCTGGAAGAAAATAATTTCAGAGTGCTATGAAGTGACATATATGTACTTGAAGATAAACTTACTCTGAATTTTGCAAGCCAGTTCTCCCGTCAATACTGCTCTCCATGCGCCATCAATCTACAGGCCATGCCGGTCAGGGACCTGTGCCAATATTATTTTGTGACTCTGCTCTGCTTTATCTTAAACTACATCTGCTGTGTGTTGCACCTTGGTCCCAGAGAAACAATGTTTCGCTTAACTGTATACATGTGTATGGTTGGAGGGCAACAAACTCGAACTTGAAGGGTAGGAGGTAAATTTGATAGCTCATTCAAACAACCAGCGTAGTAACAACAGACTGAATGGCTGCTCGTGTACAAGGAATTAAAAATCGTACAACGTATTTTCTTTGTTACGAAGCGGTACAGAACTTAACAGCAGGGAGGTTATTTGCAAACTGTGTGCAACAGTAGCTAGGCCACATCCCCAGTATAATCCTGTGATCATATTACAGGAAAGATGTGATCATGTTGGAGAAAATGCAGAGGAAATTTAAAAGAAGTTTGCCAGAACTCTGAAATTTTCAGCAGCAAAACTAGATCAGATGGGTTAGTTTTCTTTGGAACAGAAAAAACTGAGGGGAGAGTTAACTGAGATGTATGGGAAATGTAGAAAGGATCTATTCCTTGATGGAAGGAACACACACCAACCCTCAAGGAGGGATCAGCAATGGAAAGAGTGAGCAATTTCAAATTCCTGGGCATCGACATCTCTGAGGGTCTATCCTGGGCCTAACATATTGATGCAATATAAATTACAGTACAATATATATACACACACAAAAAATTAATTTAAATTAGTACAAAAAGAAGCAAAAAGTGAGGTGGTGTACCTGCATGCTCCAACTCTGAACCACTCATCAGGTGGCATACCATCATGCCCTGCATCTGTACTGTATATCAGGAGGCATACCTCAACGCTCTGCCTCTGTACCCCCACTCCCTGCAACTGTACTGTGTATTAGGTGGCATAACCTCACGCCCTGCCTCTGTGCCGTGCATCGGGTAATGTACCCTCACGCCCTGCCTCTGTGCCGTGCATCGGGTAATGTACCCTCACGCCCTGCCTCTGTACCGTGCATCGGGTAATGTACCTTCACGCCCTGCCTCTGTACCGTGCATAAGGTGGCATACCCCCACTTCCTGCATCTGTACTGTGTATTACATATGCATGACACATCAGTCCACAGCCTCCTCTACTGCCCCAATGTGGCCACGCTGAGGTTAGAGACACAATATCTCAGATTCCATTTGGGCAACCTCAAGCCCGATGGCATGAACTTCCTTGTGCTTATCAAGCATTTGCTTTGAACTCTACTCCCACAGGTATCAAGTTCCACACAGTTTCCACTGGAACAACAGTCACGGTCCACTTGGAAGAACAGAGCATCATACTTAGCTAGAAGGAGTGCGTGGTAGGGGGTGCTGTAAACAGGTGAGTGTGGGGGTGGTTACGATCTAGACCTGTGCTCCTTTAGCCATTGGAGTAGCAAAGCTGTGGAGCTCAGGAGGCGATCAGCCCCAAGGACTACAAAATGAATTGGTGACTTACAAGTCCTTTCGAAACCTCTGTCATAATACTTACTGATACATTAGGCACAGTATCACATACTCAGGAAACAAGAACAATGAAGTGGTAGGATTTTACAAAGCCACGTTAGTAATGGTGCATACTGAGCAAACTCAAGTGCACAAGTAACGAACCAGGCCCAGCCAAAATGAAAATGCACACTCTCGAAAGCCCGAGCAAAAAGACAGAGCCTTTCTTGTGCAGGAGTCCCAACTGATACACCGCGTAATTAGTGTAATTCACATTCTCAGAATCGGTCCAACATGGTTCACACCGAGCAGCCAGACTATTTTCTTTGCCATCTCCATTTAATTATCAATAAGTGTTCATATTTTCTTTTGTCACCATCCACATGCAAACCACTGAGCACTCTAATGGCAGTGCATCATTAATCTGCGACCAGCACATGTATATCAGCACCTGCCGTGCTACATCAGCTCTGCAACAACATACAGAATATGCCGCAAGTTGAGTGAGCTGGAGACTTTCTCTTTGCAGCAGAATATGAGAGGTGACAAAATAGAGATATACAACATGACAGGGCAGAAATGGCTAATACAAAGGGGCATTATTTTAATATGACTGGAGGAGTCTACAAAGGGGAATGTCAGAGGCTAAATACACCGACTGATGGGTGTATGGAACAGCCTGACCGGTATGGTGGTAGAGGCAGATACATTAGGGACATTTAAGAGGCACATGGATTATAGAAGAGTGGATTGCATTGAACTGCTCCTGATAAGTTAACAAATTTCACGTCACATGCCACTGACAATAAACCCAATTCTGAATCTGATTCTGATTCTGAAGGGCTCGAGGTAAGGAAGCATTAAATTGGTCTTGGAGTTGGTTAAAAGGTCAGCACAATATGATGAGCTGAAGAAGTCTGTACTGTTCTATGCTCTATTAAGTAAAGTGTACAGCAATAAAACATTCAATGACTCTCAGCACATTCACTACATTTTGTCATCCAGAAACGTTTCCACGTTTCCCACACCTAGATGACCCTTCTCTTACCTCATGTTTAAAGTGAATATGAATAAAGTATTAGTTTCATACATAAACGAGCTAGCTGACGAAGAGTTAAAATGGAAGAACCAGGATATGGATATCTTTAAGCCTAGTGTTATCAGCACACCAGGCCTGATCATGTGCCTTATCATGCAGACTAAAGAGAGCAGCGCACACAGACTCCTGAACTCTGCTGGACCTGGCAGCATTCCCAAGCAGGAATGATTGGTACTCATCACCAAGCGAACTCTGAGGAATCGCAGTGTACGTCACTCCGAGTGATGCAGTCACTGTTCTGTAAGAACATAAGACATAGATTCACCACCTTCTGGCGAGTTCCTCCTCATCTCTGTTCTAAATGGACATCCCTCTATTCTGATGCTGTGCCCTCTGGCCCTAGACTCACCGACTATAGGAAACACCCTCTTCAGCTCGATTCATCTAACCTTTCAACATCCAATCGGTTTCAATGAGATTCCTCCTTGACATTCTTCTAAATTCCAGCGAGTACAGGCCCAGAGTGATCAAATGTTCCTCATATGCTTACCCTTTCAAGCCCAGAATCATTCCTGTGACCTTCTCTGGACCCTTCCCAATGTCAGCACATATTTTCTCAGATATGGGGCTGAAAACCACTCACAATATTCCAAGTTCAGTCTGACCAATGCTGTGCTCCCACCCCCGGCTGACAATTTAGTGGGTAAAAGTCCTCAAGGTGGATAATGTAGAAAAGGAGACGAAAGTGCCCGCTAAGGATGGTCTCTGTCTTTTGTGGGAGATCCAGAGCACCTATAGATCTGTGAAAATACTCAGCCTGATCCCTCTGCTTGAGGGAAAGATAGTGCACAGTATTTAAGAATAATAAGATGGTTTCGCCCGCCACAAATGCTGCCCACTTTCACCTACTAAAGATCTGCAAAGCTAGTTCAAAAAGGTAAATACACAAGTTCATCAGATGCAGAAAATCCAGAGCAATGAGCAACGAGTAATACACAAACTATGCAGGTCAGGCAGCATCTCTGGAGAGGAATAAACAGTTGATGTTTCAAGTTGAAACCCTGTGTACTTATTCAAAATGCCAGAGTTTATATACGCCCAAGTTTTGCCTCAGGTCTCAGCCATAAACGTGTTCTGCAGGATCATAGCTCGGTTGCAATCACTGGGCACCTTCCTCCATCAATCCTTACAATGCCAATGTACTATAGCAGGGGTCCTCAACCTTTTTTGCACTGCGGACTGGTTAATATTGACAATATTCTTGCGGGCAGACCAGCCGACTGGGGTGGGGGTGTTCAAGTAGGGTTAAACTCACCTCAACATATCTTTTACAGTTAGGGTTGCCAACTTTCTCACTCCCAAATAAGGGACAAAAGTAGCAGTCAAATCCCAGGACACTTTACCCCAAGAAAGACTACCATGGCCATGAAGCCTTGCGCGGGCACCTGTGTGCACATGCGTGACGTGCGCATACGATGTGCCCATGCGCGTACGTGCCGATTTTTCTCCAACAAATCGGCTTTGCCTTCATCTTCCCGACTATATTGTACATACATTATTTCTAATTTATATAGGCTGTGTATTTATCGTATCATTCCTGCTTTTACTATATGTTAGTATTATTTTAGATTTGATGTGTTATTTGGTATGATTTGGTAGGTTATTTTTTGGGTCTGGGAACAATCAAAAATTTTTCCCATATAAATTGCTTCTTCACTTCACGCCATTTCGGCACGAAAGGTTTCATAGGAACGCTCTACCTTAGCGGGGGAAATACGGGACAAGGGCAGTCCCATATGGGACAAACCAATTTAGCCCAACATACGGGATGTCCCGGCAAATACGGGACAGTTGGCAACCCTATGTTCAAGTTCAACAGTGCGTGACAGGGAATGAGGAAAGGTGCAGCTGACTCATATCGTTTCCTCACGGCCCAGTAGCACATGCTTTGCGGCCCGGTGGTTGGGGACCGCTGTACTATAGTGAGCTGTCACACATTTTAAAGGCCAACTATTGCAGCTCAAATTTTAACCCTGATGGACCCTCACCCCCAATGTTTAAAACAAATTTTAACAATAGCTTGCATTTATACAATGAGAGATTGGGCAGAATTAGGCACCCTTGATATAACAAAATGTGATGATGTATGATATCTTGAGCCAATCGGACAAATACTGACACAGAAACAAAGGAAACCTTTGAAAAGTGACTAAAAGGTTTCAAAGTTCAAAAAATGAAAGTTCAAAGTAAATTTATTATTAAAATACATATATGTCACCATATACTGCCCCAAGACTTATTTTCTTTTGGGTATTCACAGCACAAGAAATAGAACAGAATAAGTACTGTAAATGTAAACGTTAAGAAGCATTTTAGGGTAAGACAGAGATTTGGAACTGGACTTGGTTATACACATGGGCTCTCTGAGAGAGCAGTTAGTGAAATCTGAGATTCTGGGCTTCATCTGTAGAACGAGTAAACAGCAGGCAGATTAGGCAATGTTAACCAGGAACTCACTGCCTGATGAGTTGGTGGAAATAAGCCAACTCAAAAGCTGCACTTGAAACAAATAATAAGCCGGGTGGCTACAACACGCCAGCCAAAACGGTTGGTAGAATGGCCTCTCTCTGGGCCACCGGTGCTTGGGGGTGGGGGCAGATGGAGGGCTATCTTTGTAGCACGCTTGCATCTCACTGGTGGGATTGGTCATCAACATCAGGTGGGAAGAATGAAGAGAATAGCACAATCTGCAGCAATGACCAGAATTCATGATTTCAGTTGAAACCATTCTTTATAACCAGGAAAGAGACAAAAATGTTGTTTTACTGGTTCCATAGAGCTGGATTGCTGAGATTATCACTGTGGTGCAACTGGCAGGTGTGTTATATTAAGATATTTATTGCTTTAAATTTCAATAACAAAACATTCTCAGTTTAATTGATTCACATTTGAATAACTGATGAGAATCACATAGTCATACAATATTATAAGCATAGAAACAGGCCCTTTGGTCCATCTAGTCCATGTCAGTCTATTATTCTGCCTGGTCCCGTCATTCCACAGCCAGACCGTAGCCCTCCTATCCAAGTACCTATCCAAACCTCTAGTTGTAGTCTCAGTGCTTGCATTAACCCTGTCCATACCCCTCATACATTGTTTTACATTAGGTCGGATTTGAATAGTCAGGTGTGGGGTGTGGGGAAATATCACAGCTAAACACTTGGGTGAGAAGTGGGTGCTCACTTTTAACTTTACACTGGACCTGAGCCTTTGCTCGTAATTGTATTTGGTAATGTATCAGGAACATCAGGACAAGAATGGTTGGAGCTATCTACCTCGACATCTGAGGAAGAACTAGATGAGATGAAACCTGTTCAATGCCAGAATTGAAAATGAGTCCTAGGAAAGGACTCCATGGTCAGAGGTCATAAACACAAAAGTTTTGCAGATGCTGGAAATCCACAGCAACGCAAACAAAATGCTGGAGGAACTCTGCAGGTCAGACAGCATCTACGGAGGGAAATAAACTGCTGAAGTTTCGAGTCGGCAAGTGACGTGCAACGAGGGCAAAATCAAAAAGGATGATGAATACAGGAAGGAAGGTGTTATAATTGAATGCACACAGAATACAGAATAAGGTAGATGATTTTGTCGCACAGTTAGAGGTTGGCAGGTACGACATTGTGGGCATCACTGAGTTATTACCAAATGAAGGTTATATTTGGGAGCTTAACATCCAAGGATGCACCTTGTATCAAAAGGACGTGCGAACAAGCAGAGCGGGAGGTGCGGCTCTGTTGGTTACAAAAGTGTAATCAAATCATTGGAAACAGGTTTCATAGCATAACATGTAGAATCCTTGTGGGTAGGGTTAAGAAACTGCAAGGGTAATATAATAAGACACTGATGGAAGTTATATACAGACTCAAACAGTAGCCAGGATGTGTGATACAAATTACAATGGGAGATAGAAAAGGCTTGTCTAAAGGGCAAAGTTACAATTTTCATGAGGGATTTCAATAAGCAGGCAGACTGGTGCTGGATCCCAAGCGAGAATTTGTAGAATGACTACAAGATGGCCTTTTAGAGCAGTTTATGATTCAGCTCACTCGTGTTTCAGCTATTCTGGATTGGGTGTTGTGTAATGAACCAAATTTAATTAGGGTGCTTAAGGTAAAGGGACCCTTAGATAGTAGTGATCATAATATGATTGAACTCACCCTGCGTTTTGAGAGGGAGAAGATAAAGTCGGATGTATCAGTAGGAGTAAAGGGAAATACAGAAGCATGAGAGAGGAGCTGGTCAATGCTGATTGGAAGGGGACACCACCAGTGATGATGGCACAGCAGCAATGGCTGGAGGTTCAGGGGACAATTCAGAGGGCGCAGGATAGATACATTCCAAAGGGAGGTTGAGGCAACCATGGCTAAGAAGGGAAGTCAAAAACAGCATAAAAGCAAAGGAGAGGGCATACAATATAGCAAAAATCAGCGGGAAGTTAGAGAATTGAGAAGGTTTTAAAAACCTACAGAAGGCAATTTAAAAAGCCATAAGGAGAGAAAAAATGATATATGAAGGGAAGCTAGCCAATAATTTCAGAGAGGATACCAAAAGTTTTTACAAATACATAGAGCAAAAGAGACGTGACAGTGGATTTCAGACTGCTGGAAAATGACACTGGAGAGGTAGCAAAGGGGAACAAAGAAATGGTACAGGAAATTAATAAATATTTTGTGTTAGTTTTCACTATGAAAGATACTAGCAGTATGCCAGAAATTTGAGAGTGTCAGGGGACAGGAGTGAGTGTAGTTGCTATTACTAAGCAGAAGGTGCTTGGGAAGCTGAAAGGTGTGAATGTAGATAGGTCACCTGGACCAGATGGACTACACCCTAGTCTTCTGAAAGAGATAGCTGAAGAGACAATGGAGGCATTAGTAGTGATCTTTCAAGAACCACTTGATTCTGGAATAGTTCCAGAATACTGGAAAACTGTAAGTGTCACTCCACTCTAAGTAGGAAGGGAGACAGAAGAAAGGAAATCATAGGCCAGTTAGCCTGACCTCAGTGGCTGGGAAAATGTAGTCCATTATTAATGATGACATTCCAACACAGTTTCCTTAGGGGAAATCTTGCCTAACAAATCTGATGGAATTCTTTCAGGAAATAACAGGTAAGATAGACAAAGGAGAGTCAGTGGATGTTATTTACTTGGATTTTCAGGCAGCCTTTGACAAGAACTAAACAAGGGCTCATGGCTTCACAGGGGCGATACTAGCACGGATAGAAGATTAGCTGACTGACAGGAGGCAAAGAATGGGAAAAAGGGGTCTTTTCCAGTTGGCTGCTGGTGACTAGTAGTGTTCGGCGGGCTCGGTGTTGGGAATGCTTCTTTTCACATTATATGTCAATTATGGAATTAATGGCTTTGTGGCCAAGTTTGTGGATGATACAAAAATACATGGGGGGCAAGTGGTGTTGACAAAGCAGGGAGTCTGCAGAAGGACTTAGATTGGGAGAATGGAAAATTGTAGTGTAGGGAAGTGCATGGTTATTCACTTTGGTAGTAGGAATAAAGATATAGACTGTACTTATTCTAAATAGGGAGAAAATCTTTTAAAAATCTGAGATGCAAAGAAACTTGGCAGTCTTTGTGCAGGATTCCCCAAAGGTTAGCTTGCAGGCTGAGTCAGTGGCAAGGAAAGGAATGTAATGTTAGCATTCATTTCAAGAGTACAAGAACGTAAAAGCAAGGATGAAATGCTGAGGCTTTATAAGGCATTGGTCAGACCGCACTTGGGAGTATTTGGAAGCTGTTTTGGGCCCCATATGTAAGAAAAAAAGGTGTTGGCGTTGTAGAGAGTCCAGAGGAGGTTCACGAGATTGATTCCAGAAAGGAAAGGGTTAACATAGGAGGAGTGTTTGATGGTTCTGGCCCTGTACTCACTGTAGTTTAGAAGAATGAGGGGGGTATCTCATTGAAACCTATTAAATATTGAAAGGTCTATATAGAGTGGATTTAGGGAAGATGTTTCCTGTAGTGGATTAGTCTAGGACCAGAAGGCACAACCTCAGACTAGGACAGAGGTGCCCAACCTTATTTTAATGCCATGGACCCCAACCATTAACCAAAGGGGTCCACGGATCCCAGGTTGGGAACCCCTTGACTAGAAGGACATCCCTTGAGAACAGAGATGAGTTGTTCTTTTGGCCAGAGAGTGGTGAATCTGTGAATTCATTGCCATGGATGGCTGTGGAGGCCATTGGGTGTATTTAAAGCAAATGTTGATATGCTATTGACTAGTCAGGGTGTCAAAGGTTACGGGGAGAAGGCAGAAGAATGGGGTTGAGAAGGATAATGAATCAGCCTTGATGGAATGGCAGAGCATACTTGATGGGATGAATGGCCTAATTCTGCTCCTCTGTCTTATGAGGACACGTTGTCAGAGCCTCAACCCTGATGAAGAGCCTCGACCCAAAATGTTAACTGTTTGTTTATTTCCATAAATGCTGCCTGACCTTCAGTATTCTGTGTGCGCTATTCTGGCTATGTTTAGGTTTACACTTCTGAAGATGGTAGGCCAGACTGAAAACATTTAATAAATCACATGGGATTTGGGCTTTCCTAAATAGACACAAACAAAGAGCATTAATTTGGCTCCAACAACAGTAATGTGCCCAATTAAGGGCATCACACTTCCAGAAGTGTACAAGGGCTTTGGATCAGGTTTCAACTGCACTAACTCAAATATTCTGGAGAACAAGGACACAAGCATAGCCTGGAGAAACCAAAATTGTGGAAGATTTCAGATTGATTTGACTTCCTTACCACTGCCTGAAAGGCCAATTCCAAGGATTGATAGTGATACAGAATAAAACAGTTTTGACTATTTTTCTGATGCAACAATGTACAATAAAGGTAGAGGAAAAGGCAAGGAGAATGACCAAAGAGTAGGGAGAACCAAAAGGCAGCACATATATTTTTGACTCTATGACACGCTGGAGAATTTTTGGAGAGCGAACATCAAATGATTGCACTATTTAAGGGCCATAACCTAAATGCCAGCAGGTTATGCTAGTGGGTAAAAGATGGTAATCTTTACTGGGCCCTCAAGGAGTCTGATGTCCACACAATGTGGAGTGTACAAATGTCACCCAGTACAATGGGAGCGTGGTCACCTGAACAGCCAAGCAGATTGGTCACATATCCCGCGTAGCCTGATCAACAGCCAGGCCAGTTTTCATTTAAATTAAAACAAGGGGGTGGGAAGGGAAAAAACCTCTCCTCTTGATCCCTCAGCAAAGTGCTCAGTACTCAAAAGAGTCTGTGGAAACAAGTCTACACAGATAGGCAATACTGGGCCTTTGCAATGCAACAGCTGAGCATACACTTCAGAACAGTATCCTAAATGTATACATTAGTCAAGTTTATTGTCATTTAATGATATATATGTATACCGTCAAACGAGACAATGTTTCTCCGAACCAGAGTGTAAAGCACAGTAGTACACATAATATAATACACAATAACTTATGAAAGTCAGGATAAAATCTACAAATTAATTATGGCATAAATAAAATTAAATATTGTCAGGTACAGAACAGATTAACCAGTGACACTTCAAGTGCTATGCAGCAGAGAGTTCAGAAGCCTAATAGCCTGGGGGAAGAAACTGTTTCTCATCCTCACCATTCTTGCTTTTATACATCAGAGTATCCTGTCTGATGGTGTTGGATGGATGGGTGGGATCCTTAATAATACTAAGGGCCCTGCATATGCAGCACTCCTGCTAAATGTCCCCGATGGATAGAAACATAGAAAATAGGTGCAGGAGTAGGCCATTCGGCCCCTCGAGCCTGCACCACCATTTATTATGATCATGGCTGATCATCCAACTCAGAACCCTGTACCAGCCTTCCCTCCATACCCCCTGATCCCCGTAGCCACAAGGGCCATATCTAACTCCCTCTTAAATATAGCCAATGAACTGGCCTCAACTGTTTCCTGTGGCAGAGAATTCCACAGATTCACCACTCTCTGTGTGAAGAAGTTTTTCCTAATCTCAGTCCTAAAAGGCTTCCCCTCTATCCTCAAACTGTGACCCCTCGTTCTGGACTTCCCCAACATCGGGAACAATCTTCCTGCATCTAGCCTGTCCAATCCCTTTAGGATTCTATACGTTTCAATCAGATCCTCCCTCAATCTTCTAAATTCCAACGAGTACAAGCCTAGTTCATCCAGTCTTTCTTCATAAGAAAGTCCTGCCATCCCAGGAATCAATCTGGTGAACCTTCTTTGTACTCCCTCTATGGCAAGGATGTCTTTCCTCAGATTAGGGGATCAGAACTGCACACAATACTCTAGGTGTGGTCTCACCAAGGCCTTGTACAACTGCAGTAGTACCTCCCTGCTCCTGTACTCGAATCCTCTCGCTATAAATGCCAGCATACCATTCGCCTTTTTCACCGCCTGCTGTACCTGCATGCCCACTTTCAATGACTGGTGTATAATGACACCCAGGTCTCGTTGCACCTCCCCTTTTCCTAATTGGCCACCATTCAGATAATAATCTGTTTTCCTATTTTTGCCACCAAAGTGGATAACTTCACATTTATCCACATTAAATTGCATCTGCCATGAATTTGCCCACTCACCCAACCTATCCAAGTCACCCTGCATCCTCTTCGCTTCCTCCTCACAGCTAACACTGCCGCCCAGCTTCGTGTCATCCGCAAACTTGGAGATGCTGCATTTAATTCCCTCATCCAAGTCATTAATATATATTGTAAACAACTGGGGTCCCAGCACTGAGCCTTGCGGTACCCCACTAGTCACTGCCTGCCATTCTGAAAAGGTCCCGTTTATTCCCACTCTTTGCTTCCTGTCTGCTAACCAATTCTCTATCCACATCAATACCTTACCCCCAATACCATGTGCTTTAAGTTTGCACACTAATCTCCTGTGTGGGACCTTGTCAAAAGCCTTTTGAAAATCCAAATATACCACATCCACTGGTTCTCCCCTATCCACTCTACTAGTTACATTCTCAAAAAATTCTATGAGATTCGTCAGACATGATTTTCCTTTCACAAATCCATGCTGACTTTGTCCGATCATTTCACCGCTTTCCAAATGTGCTGTTATCACATCTTTGATAACTGACTCCAGCAGTTTCCCCACCACCGACGTTAGGCTAACCGGTCTATAATTCCCCGGTTTCTCTCTCCCTCCTTTTTTAAAAAGTGGGGTTACATTAGCCACCCTCCAATCCTCAGGAACTAGTCCAGAATCTAACGAGCTTTGAAAAATTATCACTAATGCATCCACTATTTCTTGGGCTACTTCCTTAAGCACTCTGGGATGCAGACCATCTGGCCCTGGGGATTTATCTGCCTTTAATCCCTTCAATTTACCTAACACCACTTCCCTACTAACATGTATTTCGCTCAGTTCCTCCATCTCACCGGACCCTCTGTCCCCTACTATTTCTGAAAGATTATTTATGTGCTCCTTAGTGAAGACAGAACCAAAGTAATTATTCAATTGGTCTGCCATGTCCTTGCTCCCCATAATCAATTCACCTGTTTCTGTCTGTAGGGGACCTACATTTGTCTTTACCAGTAGGGAGACCTCTATGATCCTCTCAGCTGATATCACAGGGACTGTGAGACTTCTGGTCCGATGCTCGACTGCTCCCGTTCCAGATGGAGATGCAACTTGTCAGGATGCTCTCAGTGGTGCTCCTGTAAAACACAGTTAAAATGGAGGTTGGGACCCTCAATGGCCTCAATCTCCTTAGAAAGTGGAGGTACCACTGTGCCTTCTTGTTCAGGGAGGTGACATTAAGGGACCAAGTGAGGTAATCTATGATGTGATCTTACAGGAACTTGGTACACTTAACTCTCTCTAAAGAGCAGCCAAGTATTCAGAGGGGAATGGTTCATCTGCACCTTCCTAAAGTCCACAATGATTTCCTTTGTCTTCTCCACATTCAGACTTAGGTTGCTCTTCTCACACCAGTCCACCAGCTGCTCCACTTCCTCTCTGTACTCTGACTCATCATTGTTGATGAAGCCAAAATAATTTTTACCCAGCAAAAGCAAAACTCAGATATAAAAACACTATTTACAATACCTGCAAACATCACCAGACAAATGCCACCCACCAAGTCAGTGCTACGTAAGAGCATCAAATATTCCTTTCAGGCAAGGTACCGATGTCAATTTCTGCACCTCGGAATCAGAATGATTTAAAATTTACCCCATTAAAACTAAAGATCCATTAGCATTCTTAGATGGAAACACCCTGGAGAGGTCATGATGGAGTAACAAGCAAACTTGGCTTTTTTATTGATACGAATTTCAGATTCAATGTAAAATCAATTGAAAAGAAATTTTGAGCAACACACACAAAATGCTGGAGGAACTCAACAGGTCAAGCAGCATCTAGGAAAACAGTTGACGTTTCAGGCCGAGACCTCCTTCAGGACTGGAAAGGAAAGGGGAAGATGCTAGAATAAAAAGGTGGGGGGGGGAGGGGAAGGAGGACAAGCTAGAAGCTGACAGGTGAATCCAGGTGGGTGGGAAAGGTAAAGGGCTGGAGATGAAGGAATCAGACAGGAGAGGAGAGTGGACCTTGGGAGAAAGGGAAAGACAAGGAGCACCGAGAGGGATGATAGACAGGTGAGAGGTCAGAGTGGGGATTCGAAGATGGAAGGGGGATGGAAAAAGAAAAAAAAACAGAAAAGTATCAGAAGGAGAAATTAATGTTCATGCCATCAGGTTGGAAGCTACCCAGACAGAATATGCTCCTCTAACCTGAAAGTGGGGCCGCATGGCAGAAGAGGAGGCCATGGACTGACAGATGGGAATGGAAATGCAGAAGCTTTGTACTTCAGCTGAAACAAAAGGATGCTGAATTAATGAGGTACAACTCTGATTTTCAACTGTAGACACTTTTATAATGCATAAACTCCCACAAATTCAATAATGGCCAGATAACTTAAGCTCCAGTAACGATGGTTTACCAGGAGCACAGCTCGGGGACTGAAGTGCAGTCTGGTGAAGGGTTTTAGCCTGAAATGTTGACTGTTTATTTCTCAAGGATCAGATATAATAGCACTGGCATAAGTCGTGAAATTTATTGTTTTGTGGCAGCAGTACAGTGCAATACATAAAAAAACTACACATTACAATAAATGTATATTAAAAAATTAAGTAAGTAGTGCAAAAAGAACAAAAATAATGAGGTGGTGTTCATTGGTTTGCTCATTGTCTGTTCAGAAACCTGATGGTGGAGGGGTAGAAGCTGTTCCCCACATTGAGAATGTATCTTCAGACTCCTGTACCTCCTCTTCGATGGCAGTAATGAGGAAAGGGCATGTCCTGGGTGATGGAGGTCCTTAATGATGGATGCCACCTTTTTGAGGCATCACCTTTTGGAGGTGTCCTCGGTACTCGTGCCGACGATGGAGCTGGCTGAGCTTGCAATCCCCAGCAGGTTAAGCAGCATCCATGGAACCGTCACCATCTGTCTGGAGGGGCCACTGCACAAAATCGGAAAAAGCGGCAGAATTCCTCCAGCATTGTGTGTGTTTTACAGGGAAGTAGTATCCCAGCTCTTCACCTCAGGATGGAGATTCGACTGAGGCTTCTGATACAAAAATTCTGAACCACTATTTATATCTCGTCATGGTTAATGCTAAGCAGATATGATGGTTCTTGCTGGATGAAACAGTTAGAGGTTTGGTGAAAAAAAAATTACCATTATACAAACACAAACAAATGCCATTTAACACTACCAGGTACAAGCTCAGTAAGGCAGGCAAGGGGAGAGGCAGCATCAGTACATAAATAATGGCTTGAGATGAGGTCCAATACATTGTGCACCTGCTATGTCAAGGTATCAACGAATCAGACACTATTTGAGCTTAGTATGGAGAGCCATCTTACAATTACTATAAAGATAAATATGCCTTTTCTTTATCACATGTACATCAAAACATACAGTGATTTGCTCTCTGCATCAAAGCACCGAGAATTGTGATTGGTCAGCCCTGAGTGTCATCACACTACTGGAGCCAAGACAGCACGCCACACAACCCACTAACCCTAACCTGTAACACACATCAAAGTTGCTGGTGAACGCAGCAGGCCAGGCAGCATCTCTAGGAAGAGGTACAGTCGACGTTTCAGGCCGAGACCCTTCGTAGGGTCTTGGCCTGAAACATCAACTGTACCTCTTCCCAGAGATGCTGCCTGGCCTGCTGTGTTCACCAGCAACTTTGATGTGTGTTGCTTGAATTTCCAGCATCTGCAGAATTCCTGTTGTGAACCCTAACCTGTATATCTTTGGAACATGGGAGGAAAGTGGAGCACCCAGAGGAAACACACAGAGTCACGGGGAGAACATACAAACTCCTTCCAGTGACAGGCATCAAACCCCAACCGGTGATCGCTGGCACTGTTAAGCGATGGCACTAACCACCAGCTACTGTGCGCAGGCTGCTGCCCTGGGCCCTGTGAGCTCATTTCAGTCCCTGCTCCAAAGGATCTGAGAAAAGAGACTCAGAGCTACTGCAGACACTGCACTGAGCACTGAACTCCAGACAATGAACAGCACTCATGCAATACACTCATAGTACAACCTACACTTCCAGAATTCCTCGTAAGTGGCATCACAGGTACAGTAGATAGGATCATAAAGAAAGCTTTTAATCTTCATAAAGAAACTTTATTCTTCGTAAAGATTTATTGGCCTTCATCGAGCACAGGAGTGGAACATTATGTTGAAGTTGTGTAAAACATTGGTGAGGAATAATCTAGAGTAAATGTGGGTAGTTCTGGTCACCTACCCAAAGGAAATTTATCAATAAGACTGAAAGAGTGAAGAGAAAATTTATAAGGATGTTGCCAGGACTCGAGGACCTGAGTTATCAGGAAAATTTGAATAGGTTAGGACTTCATTCCCTGGAACATAGAAGATTGAGGGGAGATTTGACTGGTATACAAAATTTTGAAGGGGATAAATGCACACAGACTTCTTCCACTGAGGTTGGGTGAGACTAGAACCAGAGGTCGTAGGTTAAGGTGAAAGGTGAAATATTTAAGGGGAACATGAGATTTAAGGGAAGTTTGGATAGGTAGGTCGATGCGACCAGGCAGAATAATAGTTCAGCATGAACTAGATGGGCTGAAGAGCATGTTTCTGTGTATGACTATAACTCTTCACAACCTACCTACGCATGGTGCTGTAATAGAGGAAATGCTTAGTCAATTTCAGCATTACACATTTCCACACTGAGCACTGTGATAATAAGCACAAGCAGTTTTTAGTGAACTTGACTGAAAACATTCTTGTCTACTCTGCTTCGCAGATGTGGCTCACCCCAACACTCCAGCCCATCGCACAGATCAGACATTGGTCTGGAACATCTAGCAGTCAAGTGCCATCCATTCTATCTGCCAAGGTGGTTTTCCATCATTACCCTGGTTTCAGTGTACATTCCAGCCCTGACCAACGTCACACCGGCACAGCAGGTGCTCAGCACTGTGCTAGTAGTCACCAGGTTTCCCTAGGATTGCGGGGGATTTCAGGCAGGCCTGCATGAAAAAGTCTCCGACCAACTACCACCAACACACCACCTGTGGAACCAGAGGAGCCAACCCACCTGACGACTGTTACACCAGCATCAAGGGCACATACCATGTGAGAAGACAGGAGTACCCGGAGGAAACCCACACACACATGGGAAGGAACATACAAACCTGCTTAGAGGACACCGGAATTGCACCCCAAACAATGGCCAAGCTGTAATAGTGTCACACTAACCCCGATGCTACTGAGATTTGCAGGCCAGTTTTATTTTCCGGCACAGGAAGCAGTGCATGCCTGGAACATACCGGCTGGGGTGGTGGTGGAGACAAGTACAACAGAGTTATTTAGAAGGCTCTTAGACAGGCAAATGAATGTGCAGAGAATTGAAGGATATGGACCACATTGCTGGGACTTGAGAACCTGAGCTATGGGAAAAGGCTGAATAGGTTAGGAATTTATTCCAAGGTGTGTAGGAGGATGAGGGAATTTTGACAGATGTATACACAATTATGAGGGGTATAGATAGGGTAAACACAAGCAGGCTTTTTCACTGATGTTGGGTGAGACTACAACTAGAGGACATAGGTTAAGGGTGAAAGGCGAAATGTTTAAGGGGAACATGACGAGGAACCTCTGCAACCAGAAGGTGGTAAACAGTGTGAAACGAGCTACCAGCAAAAGTAGTGATTTCAACATTTAAGTGAAATTTTGATAGGTACATGGATGGGAAGAATATGGAGGGATATGGTCTGTGTGCAGGTCAATCGACTTGTTAAAATAACAGTTCACATGGACTGGATGGGTCAAAGTGCCTGTTTTTGTGCTGTAGTGTTCAGTCATAAGGGATTAGTTTAGTTGGGCACAACATCATGAGCCAAGGAGCCAAGCTTGTGCCCCGATCTTCTATGAAAATCATGAGATAGCAGGGACAAGGGGCTGAGTGTCAGCCTCCTGAGTATGCTGTAGGCTACCCAACACTGCAAACATTTAGCCTGGCTAGCCTGGTGTTGCTCTGCTGAAACAGACATCACCTTAACATCTCTTATGCTGCACATCTCAGAATCGCTAACGCTAGTACACACATTTCATATTACCAATGCAGCCTTAATCAGAAGTCCAGGTTTCACATAGGGTTCAAATAGAGACATCTACATGGAGACATGCAAGTTCCCCAAACCCCAGTTGCAAATTAGCATTCATCCCGAGAGGACTAGAATATAAAAACAAGGATAGCATGCTGAAGCTTTATAATACTTTAGTCAGAAGGAAAATTGAGAGCAGTTTGGGGCCCTTCATCTAAGAAAGGATGTTCTGGCATTGGGGAGTTCAGAGGAGGTTCAGAGAATGATCCCGGAAATGACAGTGTTAATGTATGAGCACCGTTTAATGGCTCTTGGCCTGTACTCACTGGAGTTCAGAAGAATGAGAGGGGATCTCATTGAAAACTATATTGAAAAGCCCAGATAGAGTCAATGTGGAGAAGATGTTTCCTATGGTGGGGCAGTCTAGGACCAGAGGACACAGCCTCAAAATAGAAGGATATCCATTTAGAATAGAAATGAGGAGGGATTTCTTTAGCCAGGGAGTGGTGAATATGTGGAATTCATTACCACAGATGGTTGTGGAAGCCAAGTCATTAGGTATATTTAAAGTAGTTAGATTCTTGATTAGTCAGGACATCAAAGGTTACGGGGGAAAAGGTTGAAAGGGAAAATAAATCAGCCATGATGGAATGGTGGAGCAGACTCAAGTAAACCAACTGGCCTAATTCTGCTCTGAGGGTTAATGGTCCAAGTCATCCAGATACGAACTACAAAGGCCATAATAAGAGTGAAAAAGCAATTTCTCGTGAATTTACATACAGAATCAGATGTGCATCAGCTACTCAAGAACTCCCTCCCCTGAGCTATCTTAACTGTTTCAAAGATTTCTGAGTAAAATTGTGCTAAATGCATTAGGGTTAGTCCTTCAGCACCAAACATCAGAAGAATAAAATTCAGGGCCAAATGCAAAGAAAATACAAGAGGCGGTCTTTCAGATGAGGTATTAAACCAACCCTCTCCACGGGTATAAAGACCTTTCAGAAATTTGTTGCCTTATGGCAGCAGTACGGTACAGAGATGAAAAGTCACATCAATTACAAAATAGTGCAAAATAAAAACTAATAATGTGCTAGTGTTCATGGACTGGTCTGAAATCTTATGGCAGAGGAGAAGCTCTTCCTAAATCATTGAGTGTGGGTCTTCAGGCTCCTGTTCCTCCTCTCTGATAGTAGTAATGAGAAGAGGGTACGTCTCAGATGGTGAGTTTCCTTAATGATGGATGCTGCCTTTTTGAGTCACCATGTCTTGAAGATATCCTCAGTGGTGGGGAGGGTTATTCCCATCATGTAGCTAACCGAGTCTACAGCCCTCTAGTCTGCAGGCCTTCAATCCTGTGGATTGGAGTCTACATACCAGATGTTGATGCAACCAATCAGAATGTTCACCACTGCATATTTATAGAAATTTGCAAGTCTTCGGTGACATACCAAATCTTTTCAAACTCCTAATGCACATAGCAGCTGTCGTGCCTTTTTCATGAATGCATCAATGTGTTGGGTCCAGGATAAATCCCTTGGAGATACTGACCACAAGCAATTTGAAACTGATCACTCTTTCTACAGTTGACTCCTCAATCTCCTCAATGAAGACTGATGCGTGTTTTCCCAATTTTCCTCTTCCTGAGATCCACAATCGATTCCTTGGTTGTGTTAATGTTGAGTATGAGATTGTTGTTGCAATCTCACTCAACCAGCTGGTCTATCTTACTCCTGTACACCACCTCTTTGCCATCTGAAATTTTACCAACTATGGTGGTGTCATCTGTGAATTTGTAGATGGCATTTGAGCTGTGACTAACAACACAGTCATGGGTGTAGAGAGAGTAGAGCAGTGGGCTAGACATACACCCTTGAGGTGCACCTATATTGAACCTGCAAGGGGAAGACGTTATTTCCAATTTAACTGGTTGCAGTCCCTGATAGGGAAGTCAAGGGTCAAATTGCAGGAGGTGGTACAGAGGTCCAGGCTTTGAAGCTTACTGATTAGTACTGAGGGGGTGATGGTGTTGATACTGAGCTGTAATCAGTAGACATCAGCCTGACGTGTGTTTGCTGTTGTCAACATACTCCACAGTGGAGAACCAGTAAGACTGCATCTGCTGTTCACCTATTCTGGTGATAAGTAAATTATAGTAGGTCCAGGTCCCTGCTTAGGCAGGAGTTGATTCTAGCCACGACCAACCTCTCAAAGCACTTAATCACAGTAGATGTGAGTACAACTGGGCCACAGTCGTTGATGCAGCTCACCCAGCTCTTTGGCACTGGTATAACTGATGCCCTTTTGACGCAGGTGGGAGTCTCAGCCTGCATGCTCCAACCAGTTGGCTGGCACAAGTTTTTAGTACCTTACCAGTTACATATTTGGGGCATGACACCTTGCAAGAGTTCAGCTTCTTGAACATGTTCTGACATTGGCCTCCAGAACGGAGCTCAAAGGGGCACCGGATGCTGTTGGGGGGGGGGGGGCGTCATGAAGGTGTAGTGTTAGTCTCCCTTTCATTTATGCTGAGCTCATTGGGAATGAAGCATTACAGCCATTGGTACTGTATGTTGCATATTATAGTCAATAATGGCCTGCAAACCCTGACATACACCTGGTTCTGTATGTACTTCGACTCTCTCTCTGCTCTAGGAGCTTGCTGGGAACAGCCAAGCAGAGAACGACAGTCCCAGAGCAGTGCAGCAGTATATACATGTTGGCAAGAAGTCAAACACCAGCCAAAGCCTCAGGCAAGCCACCTGCATCTGTCCCAGGATGCAAGCATTTGATCATTTTGTTTTTATCTCTGTCAGCACTAATACTCCCACAGACACAAAGAAATTAATGTGTAACAAAAGTCCCCTTCCCTCCAGTCCTCTGCTCCTCCACCATTGCTTCCTTCTACCACAGCACCTCACTGAAATTCTGGAACTGTATCACCTCACCCCTTTGACAACTTACACTGTCCATTTCCTCATACTTGCCCCCCTCAGTAGGCACCTAAAAAGCCCGGACGTATTCCACCAAAGATCCTTACGAAAGATTTTGAGGACCAGCTATTAGGATTGACACACTAACACCAACATGAGGAGGAGGCCAACATGAACAGCATGTCCATGAAAAACCAATGCCAACTCCAATGGATAGGTCATGTCATTCAGATGCCCAGACAGATCCTTTATTCCCAGTTGAAGGAAGGTCAGTGAGCCCCTGGTGGGCAAAGATGATATCAAAATCAGCCTGAAGAAATTCAACATTACATCTAAAAACTGGGAAGACATTGCACTCCACAGACACACCTGGAGGAAATCTGTTCAAGAAGGCACTGCGCTACATGAAGCAACCTCTACAGTGCCGTAGAGAACAAGGGGCAGCTGCGAAAGGAGAGACTGAACAACTAAAAGACCCAACCACTGACCACAGCCACCACTTACTCTCACCCACACTGCACCAGAATATCTGGATCCTGGATCGGTCTCTACAACCAGCTGAAGACCCACCAATAGACAACCCTTAGGAGATCAGCATACTCGACTCGAGTGATCTCACCACTAACCCCCTAAAACATCGGATAACCTCATTAAAATCTGAAACAATACACAAACCATTGGAGGAACTCAGCGAGTCAGACAACGTCTATGGAGGGGCTAAAAGAAAGCAGTCCAAAAGGCAGTAGGTGGGAGGAGGATCCAGGTGAGGGGGAGTGATAGGCAGAGTGGGAATGATGCCAAAGGATGAGAGGTGATGGGAATGTGCAAGGCAGTTGGGGAGAGAAAGCGGAGGGAGGAATATGTGGCTGATGGCCTGATGGAGAGGGTGGGGGATGGGAAAGAGAGAATATTGGGGGCAGGACAATCAGGAGGGGAAAAGAGACAGAGGCGGACTGGAGGTCTAAGAATTTGTTGTACGTGTCAACAGGTTGGACCGCTGTTCCTCTAATTTGCCTCTGGTCTCAATCTGGCAGTGGAGGAATCTTGGACAGACATTACAGTACAGGCCACTTGGCCCAAAATGTCATGCTGACATTTTAATATACTCAAACATTTGCACCTTTCCTCCTACATAACCCCTCATTTCTCTATCATTCAATCTAAGAGCTTCTTTAATGTCCCTAATGTATCTGCCTCTACTCACCACTCCTGGCAGGGTGGTCCACGCACCCACACACCACTCTGTAAAAAAAAACTTACAGTCCCTCTGATATCCCCCCCCCCCCAATACCTTCCCCCAATCAGCTTAAAATTATGCGCCTTTACATTAGTTATTTCTGCCTGGGAAAAAGTCTTTGTTTGGCCATTCAATCTATGCATCTTGTACAGCTCCCTCACATCTACTGCCATCCTCCGTTGCTCCAAAGAGGAAAGCCCTTGCACACTCAACCAATCATGCCCTCTAATCCAGGCAAAATCCTGGTAAACCTCCTCTGCACCCTCTCTATATAGCTTCCTCGTCCTTCCTATACTGGGACTACCAGAAATGAAGACAATACTCCATGTGCACCCAGACCAGTGTTTTTATAGATTCGCCACTCCCTGGCTAAAGAAATTCCTCCCCATCTCTGTTCTCCCTCTATTCTGTGGCTGTGTCCTCTGGTCCAAGACTCTCCCACTATTAGAAACATCCTGTCTGCATCCACTCTGTCTAGGCCTTTCAATATTCAATAAGTTTCAATGAGGTACCCCCCCCCCGCCATTCTTCTAATCTCCAGCAAGAACAGACTCAGAGCCATTAAACACTCCTCATACATTAACCCTTTCATTCCTGGAAATATTTTCATGAGCCTCCTCTGAACTCCCTCCAATGCCAGCACACCCTTTCTCAAAATGAATACTAACATTGAATTCTTTCACTCTATCTAGGCCTTTAAAATATATTTTTTTTAAAAAGCCACTGAGTACAGGCCCAGAACCATCAAATGCTTTCGGCACTCATTCTGTTTTAAAAATAAGGCAGCAGGACTCCACAAGTCTCTCCATAATCAGGCCTAGTCAAGTTTAACCACAGCAGCAGAGTGCACTCATGATAAAGTCCCACCACTGTCTATGGGCAATAGGGGTGAGGTACTTAACAAAAAGCTACCCCCTACCTCCACCAATCAGGTTTGCTTTCTCAAAAAGAAAACTGAAAAATGCTGGACATCTGAAATAAGACCAAAAATGCTGGAAGCACTCAGCAGATCTGTACAAGGAGAAACAATTAATGTTTCAAGTTGAGTACCCTTCACGTGTCCGTTGGTATACCTGATCTGAAATTCAAAGTGTTAAAGGTTTTTTCCTTCGCAGATACTGCCCGACCTGATGAGATCCATCTTTTGCAAAGCATAGAAAGAAACAGCTCAATAAATTGGAGGCCACAGTGAATTCTTTTTCTCCTCACCTTCCTAGAAAACCACAATTTCTGACGGGCAAATGACCATTCATGAAAACAGTACCCCGTCCTTCAGCTCGGCACCTGGCAACTGAGAACAGACCCAAGATAATTCAATTTGAAGGACGCTCTGGACAATTGAAATTCTGGCTGAGATACAAGAATCTGTAGTCTTTCAGAAAAGGAACCTAACAATTTCCTCCCATAGTTCGGGAATTAAGCGACCCAAAGGCCTATTCTGAAGAATGGGAAGTAGCAAACAAAGTAGTCTAAGCATCAGCACGTCACTACCAAACTACAAAGCTGCCCCGGAGGTAGACTTGTGACCTTCACCACTAGTTTGCAGTGTTGAAATACTACAGCAGAGCCTGTACATCTACACATACAGAACACCTCACATTCATAGCTGAATACCAGACTAATAATTATATAAATAAAGACAGACAAGCATTTATATAGATAACATTAAAAAGAGCTTGGATTCTCGACGAACACTAAAACTAAAATAAAAGCGAAGAGTGCACGGAATACCAATGATAACATGGCTGTCTGAAAGACGCAGATAAATCACAAAGAAACAGCCAGCACGCTCGGTCAATAATTGTGATCAATACTTCTGCCGATAATCGAAGTTCACTAGACGCCTGGGATGTAATATCAGGCAGCCAAGTGCAGGCCTTCACTTCCTTACCCCATCCACCGTCTCCTTCAACCCCGGGACCCTCACTCCCTCCACCGCCTCACCCCGACCACCCCAATCCGGGACCGGACCGGGCAGGGCAGGGCCTTCCCGTCTCAGCCTCTCTCGCCTCCAGCCCAGGTACGGCCCACCGCTCCCGCCTCGGTCTCTCTCTCTCTCGCTAGCTCCAAACGCCAGGGCCTTGAGCCCGGGCCCCGGCAGTAACCGTGCCCGCAGCGCCCTCCCCGCTGTCGTCGCTCACTTACTCACCGGGCGGCGAGGACGAGGCCTGCGTCGGCTCTGTCCCCGGCTCCTTCTCGCTCTGTCGCCGGCGCCGGCGCCGCTCCACTCCGCTTCGAGCCGCTTCCGCCTCGGACGCTCAGCCCCGGCTCGCTGCGCCCCCGCGCGGCCCCGCCACCGCTGCCCGACAGCCCATAATAGGAGCGGGGCCCCGGCAACAGGGCCGCCCTTAGCAACCGGACCGGCCGGCCCTCGGCGAAACCGAGCCGGGGAGCGCGGAGCAACAGGGACCTTCTGGCACCAGAATCCCCTGGCTGTCTCGGGGTCCCAGCAAACTGCTGAGGAGATCCACAGGATATTCCCCATCCCCCGGGGACCTGCCCCTGGATCTGAGGTGGTCTTCAGAGTCCAGGGTTCCAGCGGAGTGCTGTGGGACATCACCCCCAGGGTGACCAGCATCCCAGCGCAGTGCCGACAGACATCACCCCCAGGGTGACCCAGGACCTTGCGGAGTGCCAAAGGACATCACCGGACACGTTCAGGGGCCAGCAGAGATAGATACAGGCGGTGAAGAAATCATTGGGGATACTTGCCTTCATCAGCCGGAGTATCAACTTCATACTTGTGTTTATATTCTGTACATATCTCTTATGAAGTTATAGAGTGTAAAAACATAAAACAGTCTGTACAGGCCCATGATGTTGAGCCAACTTTATCCCCTACTCTAAGATCAATCTAACCTTTCCCTCACACATTGTCCTCCATTTTTCTATCATCCATGGGTCTCCAGGGAACCCCACAGCTCTCCACTGAATATGGTTCCCCTGCCAGACCCCTCAGAACCACTAGACTCTCCACCATCAAAGGTATCTTCAAGAGGTGATGTCTCAAGAAGGCAGCATCCATCATTAAGGACCCTCACCATCCAAGGCATTCCCTCTTCTCATTACTACCTTTGGAGAGGAGGTACAGGAGCCTGAAGACCCACATTCAAAGATTCAGGAACAACTTCTTCCTCTCTGCCAACAGATTTTTTTAACAGTCCATGAACACTACCTCAACATTCCCCTTTTATTTTGCACTATTTATTTATTCTGTATCTCGGAGTATGTTTTAAGTCTTTGCAGTGAGTGTATTGCTGCTACAAAACGACAAGTTATATGACACCTGTACACTTGCTTGTTAATGCCAATATCTAATCAGCCAATCATGTGGCAGTAGCTCAATACATAAAAGTATGCGGGCATGGTCAGGAGGTTCAGTTCACACATCAAAATGGGTAAGAAATGAGATCTAGGTGGCTTTGACTGTGGAATGATTGTTGGTGCCAGATGGGGTGGTTTGAATATCTCAGAAACTGATGACCTCCTGGGATTTTCACACTCAACGTTCTCGAGAGTTTACAGAGAATGGTGCAAGAAACTCAAAAACATCCAGTGAGTTTGTAGTTCTGTGGATGAAAACGCTTTGTTAATGAGAGAGTATTGGGGAGAATGGCCAGATTGGTTCAAGCTGAGAGGAAGGTGACGGTAACTTAAACAACCATGTTACAGTGGTGTGTGGAAGATCATTTGTGAATGCACAACACATTAAACCTTGAAATGGATGGGCAACAGCAGCAGAAGACCACGAGCATTTATCCAGTGGGCACTTTATTAGGTATAGGAGATACTGGCCTCTGATTGGTGATAAGAAACCTGATTCTGATTCTGTTAGAGCAAAACCACCAGCAATGATTTAGAGTTAGGTCCCTGAAAGTGCATTCACCCAAACATCATCACCATCAGACTCAGAAACAGTCCCTTTCCCCAAGCAGTAAGGTTGTGGGCATGTGGCTGAGTGGTTAAGACATCCGGCTAGCAACCTGAAGGTCATGAGCAAGGCACTTCACCACACAGTGCTCTGCGACGACACTGGTGCCAAGCTGTATCGACCCTTGCCCTTCCCTTGGACAACATCAGTGGTGTGGAGAGGGGAGACTTGCAGCATGGGCAACTGCCGGTCTTCCATACAAACCTTGGCCTAGAGAGTGAAGACTTTCCAGGCGCAGATCCATGGTCTCGCAAGACTAACGGATGCCTTAAAAAGGTTGATCACCACCTCCACCCACTAACTCACCCCTCCACACCCCTAACCACCATAACTTCACCATTTCATAGGAAATCAAATGCTGCAGCACAGGAACAGGCCCTTTGGCCTGCATTGCTGATCCTAACCCATTCAATTAATAATTAAATAGCTAACTAAACTCATCTCTTTTGCCTAACAATGTCCATATCCTTCCATTTTCCTCACATTCATGTGCCTATCTAAATGTCTCTTAGAAGTCCCTAATGTGTCTGCCTCTGCCATCACCCAGGCAATGCATTACAGGCACTCACCACTCTGTGTCAGAGCCTTACCCCTCACATCTCCTTTGAAATTACCCTCTCTCACCTTAAATGCATACCCTCTGGTATTAGACATTTCAACCCTGGGAAAAATCTATATATTTCCTGTCAGAGTCACCTTATGTACAGACACCCCTGTGTCTAACGTCATTTTATGAATAGACTATCAATCTATGTATATAATCTATCTTAAGTAATTATATTTAATATTTTAACATTGTGTTCTTTATCTTACTGTGTTTTTTTTGTGCCACATCAGATCCGGGGTAACAATTATTTCATCCTCGTTTACACTTGTGTGCAGGAAATGACATAAACGGTCTTGAATCTTGAGTTAAATCAAGAATGTAAATGAGAAAAAAAGGAAAATAATTTGGTAGGTCCCCTACTGGCAAAAAATGGAAACGCAAATAAATGGCAGATTAAAGACCTGAAGGGTCTTGGTCCGAAACATCGACTTGTTGTTCACTTTAACAGAGGCTGCCGGACCTGCTGAGTTCCTCCAGTGTTTTGTGTGTGGATTGCGTTCAATTAAACACATATTCTGGTTCCTCCTTCATGGAAACAGATACAAAAGTAACTTCCTAAAAAACTAAAAAAAGGACAAATTGAAGGAAATTAGTGCTTGTTTAAAAAGAATGTGTTGAGGATGCACTAGCCAATAAATGTCCCGAGACTTGTAGTCTGTTTCCAGGAGTACTAAAAGAGTTAGCCGTGGTTGTCACGGAGTTCCACACCTGAGTCTGTCATTCCCTCACTGTCCTGATAACCTGGTTACAGCTGATGCCTGTGGTCACCCTGGCTTGATCAAATGAAAAACACCTCCACCTCGGCTCTCCCAGGAGATTTACAACCTTTGTCTATCTCCTTCCTAGTTCTGATGAAAGAAAAGCTGAGCTTGATGAAGGATCTCGGCCTGAAATGTTGACAGTTTATTCACCTCTATGGGTGCTGCCTGACCTGCTGAGTTCCTCCAGCATATTGTGTGTGTTGCAAAAGATGAGCTCTGTTTGTCATATCTACATTAAAACATACAGTGAAATGCGTTGTTTGCGTCAATGACCGACGCAGGGCGTGCTGGAGTCAGTCAACGTCGCAATGCTACGGCACCAACATGGCATGCCCACAACTCACCAACCCTAACCCAAGCAACACCTCCAAAATGCTGGCGGAACTCAGCAGGTCAGGCAAGGGGATTAAACAGTTGACATTTCCGGCCGAGACTCCACACCAGGACCGGAAAGAAAGGAGAAAGAAGACAGATTAAGAAGGTGTAGGGGGAGAAGCGGTACAAGCTGGCAGGTGGTAGGTGAGACCAGGTAAGGGGAAGGTGGGTGAGAGGGAGAGGGGGATGAAGTGAGAAACTGGTAGGTGATAGGTGAGACCAGGTGAGGGGGAAGGTGGGTGAGAGGGGGATGAAGTGAGAAGCTGGCAGGTGTTAGGTGAGACCAGGTGAGGGGGAAGGTGGGGGAGAGGGGGATGAAGTGAGAAGCTGGTAGATGAAACCAAGTGAGGGGAAGGTGGGTCAGAGGGACAGGGGGATGAAGTGAGAAGCTGGCAGGTGATAGGTGAGACCAGGTGAGGGGGAAGGTGTGTGTGTGTGAGGGAGAGGGGGATAAAGAGAGAAGCTGGCAGGTGATAGGTGAGACCGGGTGAGGGGGAAGGTGGGTGTGTGGGGGAGAGGGGGATGAAGTGAGAAGCTGGCAGGTGATAAGTGAGACCAAGTGAGGGGGAAGGGGGGTCAGAGGGAGGGGGGATGAAGTGAGAAACTGGTAGGTGATAGGTGAGACCAGGTGAGGGGGAAGGTGGGTGAGAGGGGGATGAAGTGAGAAGCTGGCAGGTGTTAGGTGAGACCAGGTGAGGGGGAAGGTGGGGGAGAGGGGGATGAAGTGAGAAGCTGGTAGATGAAACCAGGTGAGGGGAAGGTGGGTCAGAGGGACAGGGGGATGAAGTGAGAAGCTGGCAGGTGATAGGTGAGACCAGGTGAGGGGGAAGGTGTGTGTGTGTGAGGGAGAGGGGGATAAAGAGAGAAGCTGGCAGGTGATAGGTGAGACCGGGTGAGGGGGAAGGTGGGTGTGTGGGGGAGAGGGGGATGAAGTGAGAAGCTGGCAGGTGATAAGTGAGACCAGGTGAGGGGGAAGGGGGGTCAGAGGGAGGGGGGATGAAGTGAGAAGCTGGCAGGTAGTAGGTGAGACCAGGTGAGGGGAAAGCGGGGTGAGAGGTAGGGGGGATAAAGTGAGAAGCTGGCAGGTGATAGGTGGAAGAGGTAAAGGGCAAGAGAAGGAATCTGATAGGAGAGAAGAGTGGACCATGGGAGGAAGGGAAGGAGGACAGGCAGGGGAGGAGAAAAGAAGAGATATTTGGAGAGGGGGCAGTGTGGGAAATTGAAGAAGAGAGAGAAGATAGGGAGTAATATTACCAGAAGGAGAAATCAATGTTCATACCATCAGGCAGAATGTGAGGTGTTGCTCCTCCAACCTGAGTGTGGCCTCATCATGGCAGAAGAGGAGGTCATAGACCAACATGTCAGAATGGGACTGGGGATAGGAATTAAAATAGCTGGCCACTGGGAAATCCTGCTTTCCTCCTTCTGCAATCAACAATCATCTTCTTAGTCTTTCTGCATTGAGTGACAGGTTGTTGATGTAGCATCACTCAGCCAGATTTTCAATCTCCCTCCCGTTTGCCGAAACTTCACCATCTTTGATTCGACAAACAACAGAGGTCTCAGCAGCAAACTTAAATAAGGCATTGGAGCTGTGGTTCACCTGTAGGGTAATATAATTGGTAGAAATGTACATAATTCACAACCACCGACATTGAGTTCAGGTTCACTTTAAGAGGCTACTTTGACGTGATGACATAATTACGAAAAGGACTTTTAGCGTGCTTTTGCGTTCAGGTTTTAGATTTCAATAGATGTGTTGTTCCGTTTTTCTTAAACTTAAGATCCTCAATGGTGTCTTATTTGTGAAAGCCTACTTTGGTGACCCTGATGCTCTGGGATGATCCCGGAGTTATTGAACATGTCAGCAAATGCAGTTGCTTTGCAATTGCCAGAGATTTGGGAGCAAAATGCCGTCACTTAGCTTGTACCAGCCAAGGCCAAATTCACACTTCAAGAAATCACTGCCGGTGACACCAAGTTCTACTATGTGGTAGCTTCATTCAGAAACTCCATGGCTGCGGGAGGGGTGAGTCTGCTTGAACACCCGTCTGAACATGATAAATACCAATCGCTGAAAACTCACCTTTTACAGACAGCTGGACTTCCAGAGTCTGAGCGTGCCAAAACAGTTGCTTTCCTTGCCCGGCCTCAGTGATGCTGTAGCCCTTCAGAGCATATGGACCCCATGCTGTCTCTCCTGGGAAATCAGCATCCTGGTTTTATTTTTAGAGAACTCTTCATGCAGCAAATACCTGAACAAGTTCGCTCACTCGCTAATGCACCTGTGGAGGTCTATAGGAAGCTTGTTAAATGGCTGATTGTCTGCACTCAGCCGGGCAGCGGTGCATCATTCCTCCTCCTTTCTCTACCTCAATAAGCCCAGTCAGCAAGGCCCCCAACATAAAGACACCCGCAGCTGCAAAACAGGTGGTGCTGGGCCTGTGCTTTTACCACACTCGCTTTCGTAGCAACGTTAAACGTCCTCCGCCTTGCAGCTTCAGCAGTGCCAGCTCATCAGGACATCAGAGGTCTGTGAACACCGTGGGATCCAGCTGCCAGGGCCGCCCACTGTTCATTGTCGGCACCCTTTCAGGGCAACGCTTCCTGTGTGTGCCAGCAACGCCAATCGATGAGAAGGCAAAGAGTGACAAAATCTCGCTGGAGGCTGCCAACGGCAGCAGCATCCAGACTTATGGGACACAACGGGTGACCCTGTGCTTCAGCGGGTGATATTATACATGGGACTTCTCCTAGCTAAAGTGGCTAGACCTCTGCTCAGTACAGATTTCTTGTCTGCACAAGGACTGTTGGTCGATCTTAAGAACTGCTGGCTCGTAGATGTCAAGGACTTTGGGTGGTTACCCTGATCTCCCAGTAAGTTCCCCACAATGACTCTGTCTAGCACATGCACCACCACATGTGAGTTTACTCGATTGCTGGGTGAATTCCCAAACCTCACCAAGCCCACATTCTCCACCACAGACACAATACATGGAATCAAGCAACATATTCCCACAACTGGCCTGCCAGTCCATGCCTGCATGTGGTTCTCCTATGGTCCACTCTCCTCTCCTGTTCTGTTGTTCAAGAAAAGGGCATAGGGATAATCCTGGAAATTATAGAGTTTGGAGTCTTTTATCAGTGGTAGGAAATTATTGGAGAAGGTTCTTAGAGACAATATTTATGAATATTTAGTCTGGTTAGGGATAGTCAACATAGCTTTGAGGCGGGTAGCTCGTGCCTCACGAGCCTGATTGAGTTAATTGAGGATGTGATAAAGCCCATTGATTAAAGTTGAACAGCGGATATGCATCTGATTAGGTACTTGATAAGATAGGATCATTCAGAAAGTCAGAAGGCATGGGTTGCAGGGAAAGTTGGCTGTATGGATACAGAACTGGCTTGCCCATTGAAGACAGGGGCTGGTTCTAGATGGAGAGAATTCTGCCTGGAGCTCAGTGACCAGTGGTGTTCCACAGGGATCTGTTCTGGACCCAGTTAAGCTGGCGACCGCGAAGGCTGAGTTTGTCAATATGGAAAGACTTGGCATTGTACACCAGTTGAAAATCCCTGGGCTTCACCCCTCCATATGGTCCCAAAGTCTGATGATGGTTGCCGCTCATGTGGCGATTACCGTCGCCTTAGCGAGGCCACCGCCCCTGATTCTTACCCAGTCCCACACGGTCAAGACTCTCTTGCATGCTTAGCCAGAAAGTTAATTTTTTCCAAAGTCGATCTAGTTGTGGCTACCATCAGGTGCCTGTGTGCTCAGAGGACATTCCCAAATCGGCTGAGATAACCCCGTTTGGCCTCTTAGAGTTTCTGACCATGCCATTTGGGCTGAAAAATGAAGCACAGACTTTCCAACAACTGATGGACTCTGTATTAAAAGATTTAGATTTTCTTTTTGTTTACCTGGATGACATACTTGTCACCAGTGCGTCCAAATCCAAACATGTACCTCATCTCCGCACACTTTTCGAGCGTTTAAGCCAACTCAGTTTGATTACTAACCTTGCTAAATGCCATTCTGGATTGTCAGCCATTGACTTTCTCGACCATCACATCTCTGCAGAAAGTGCGAAACCTCTCCCATCAAAAGAAGCCTCTGTTACGGATAGCTCTCTTCGCCATTTCAGACTATGCTGTGGGTGCTGTGCATGAACAGTTGGTTGGAGGCGTGTGGCAGCCTCCCATCTTCATTAGCCAGCAGCTCCATCCCCTCAAGAGCAAGTACAGCATGTTTGACTGTGAGCTTCTCAGTCTCTATCTGGCTGTGTGCCATTTTTGTCTTCTAGAGGATCACTATTTCACAGTGTTCGTTGACCACAACCCCTCATGCACACGATGGCCGGACTACCAGACCCTTGGTCTGCATGGCAGTAACACCAATTAGCCGACATATCAGAGCTGACAACTGATACACAACATATCACAGGGAGAAAATAATGCTGTGGCTGATTGCCTCTCACGGCCAGCCATTGAGGCCGTACACATAGGGGTTGATGATGTCAGCATGGCAGCTGACCAAGTTACTGATCCAGAGGTCCAGAGGTCCAGGCTTACTGAACAGCAGTGATAGGCCTGCATCTGGCTGACATTAAGATCAGGGAAGCTGGGGTTGCTCTCTCAACCAGTTGCCCTCACCCCATAGTGCCTGCGAACTGGATGCCGACTCTTCTCGACGACATGATCTCTCGCAACGGGCCTGGAAGGCCTCACAGAAACTGGTTACACTAAAGTTTGTCTGGCACGGCCTTAGGAAGGACATGCGTGATCGGAAAGCAGCCTGTGTGGAGTGCCAGCAGGTAGCCTCGAAACTGAAGGTCTAAGGCATTGATTTCTCCAATGTTCAGTAATTTCTCCCCCCTCCCTGCCGGTCTCTCTTTTTCCATTCTCCATCTGGTTCCCTTCCCTTCTCCTCACCTGCCCATCACCTCCATCTGCTTCCCATCCTCCTTCCCTTTCTCCTATGGTCCACTCTTCTCTCCTGTTCCGTTATTCAAGAAAAGGGCATAGGGATAATCCTGGAAATTATAGAGTTTGGAGTCTTTTATCAGTGGTAGGAAATTATTGGAGAAGGTTCTTAGAGATAGTATTTATGAATATTTAGTCTGGTTAGGGATAGTCAACATAGCTTTGAGGCGGGTAGCTCGTGCCTCATGAGCCTGATTGAGTTAATTGAGGATGTGATAAAGCCCATTGATTAAAGTTGAACAGCGGATATGCATCTGGTTAGGTACTTGATAAGATAGGATCATTCAGAAAGTCAGGAGGCATGGGTTGCAGGGAAAGTTGGCTGTGTGGATACAGAACTGGTTTGCCCATTGAAGACAGGGGCTGGTTCTAGATGGAGAGAATTCTGCCTGGAGTTCAGTGACCAGTGGTGTTCCACAGGGATCTGTTCTGGAACCCCTGCTCTTTGTGATTTCAATAAAATACTTAGATGAGAAAGGGGAGGTTTGGTTTAGTAAGTTTGCAGACGAATGAATGTTGGTGGAGTTATGGATAGTGTAGAAGATTGCCATAAGTTACAACAGGACATAGACAGGATGCAGAGCTGGGATGAGAAGTGGCAGATGGAATTCAACATGGAAAAGTATGAAGTGATTTGCTTTGGAAGGTCAACTTTGTAGGCAGAGTACAGGGTTAATGGTAGGATTCTTAGCAGAATGGAGGAACAGAGGGTTCTTGGGGACCACGTCCATAGATCCATCAAAGTTGCCGTGCAAGTTGATAGGAGGTGTATGTTGTGCTGGGCTTCATCATTTGGTGGATTGAATTCGAGAGCCATGAGATAATGTTGCAACTCTGGTTAGACCTCATTTGAGTATTATGTTCAGTTGTGGTCACCTCATTATAAGAAGGATGTGGAAGCTTTAGAGAAGGTGCAGAGGAGACTTACCAGGATACTTACAAAATGCTGGAGGAACTCAGCAGGTCGGGCAGTATCTATGGAAAAGAGGGAACAGCCAATGCTCGGGCCGAGATTCTTCATCAAGACTAAGAAAGGGGAAAGATGCCAGGATAAAAAGGTGGGGGAGGGGAAAGAAGCTAGCTGGAAGGTGATAGATAATGCCAGGTGGTTGGGAAAGGTCAAGGGTTGGAGAAGAAAGAAACTGATAGGAGAGGAGAGTGGACAGTAGGAGAAAGGGAAGGAGGAGGGGACCCAGGGGGGATTAATAGGCAGGTGAGAAGAAGTGAAAGGTCAGAGTGGGGAATAGAAGTGAGGTGGTGGAGGGGGAGGAATTTGTTCACTGGAAGGAGAAATTGATGTTCGTGCCAGAATACAGCCTGGAATACAAAGAATGTCCTATAAGGAAAGGCTGAGCAAGCTAAGGCTTTTCTCCTTTGAACAAAGGAGGATGAGAGGTGACTTGTTAGAGGTGTACGAAATGATGAGGTAAAGATGGAGTGGACAATCAGCATCTTTTTCCCAGAGCGGAAATGGCTAATACAAGAGGGGAAGTATGGGGCGGGGCGGGGGGGGGGGGGAGAAGATATCAGTTTTTACACAGAGAGTGGTGGGTGTGTGGAATGCTCTACCAGGGGTGTGTTAGAAGCAGATACTTTAGGGACATTTAAGAAACGCATAGATAGACATGTGGATGATATAAAAGTGGAGGGCTATGTAGGAGGGGAAGGTTAGATTGATTTTCGGAGAGGTTAAAATGTTTGTACAACATCGAGGGCTGAAGGGCCTGTACTGTGCTATATAATGTTCTATGTTCTGTTAATTCTTCCTTCTTCAGCCTTTTACCTCTTCCAGCTATCACCTTTGCAGCTCCTTCCATTATTCCCCTTCCCCACCCTCCCACCTTCCCCCCTCACCTACCACCTGCCAGCTTGTCCTTCTCCTCAATCCCCACCTTCTTATTCTGGTTTCTGTCCCCTTCCTTCCCAGTCCTGATGAAGGGTCTCTGCCGGAAACATCGACTGTTTTTCCCTCTTCGTAGATGCTGCCCGACCTGCTGAGTTTCTCCAGCATTTCGTGTGTGTGAGTGTGTGTGGTGCTCTGGACTTCAGCATCTGCTCTGTTTAAAACTATTTCAGCAGTCGTGGGAGTGGCACATTAGCTTTACAAGTTGTGCAGCCAGCCCACTCCTCGAATGGCCCGGGTTTAATCCGGCCTCTGTTTCTGTGTGCAGTGTGCAAACAAGTGCTGTGACTTATTCCTGGTGAAGGTTGATGGCGGGAGTTCCTGATGGAAATGTAGTGCAGAATAGGTTCCACGGTGATAATCGGATGATGAGATTGCTGTGGGAGCTTTCTTCATCTGTTTTGTATCCTCTTTACTGTGTTTTGCCTTAGTGTCAATCTGACAGGATTTGAGATCAGAAGACTACTCAGAGCATAGTGAGTATGGTAAATAAATCACCTTTCCTGCTTGCCTCCTGTGCACCAACCTTTCTAAATACAGTGGATTTCAACTTTGTTTGGCTGTATTCATGTCTGGTTGAATGATAATTAAATCTAAAAGCTTAACTTAATTGGAACATGGCTAATCAGGGCAGCTGCTTAGTTGGGACAACTCTTAAAGAAAAAACACTAATTGAGAAAATAGCCAGGATTCTCTTTTATTTGGGACATTTGGCCAGTTAATTGTGGCAGGAGGCTTGCCAAACAGTTTCTAACTCGTGTCAGTTATGTGCGCCTGCATGGCTGTGACACACTACACTGTGCCTCAGGCAAACAGGTTTAATTATCAGCAGTTTGCGTGGTTTTGTGTTCAAAAATGCAGCCATTTTTGCCATTGTTAGTTGGCGAGAAATGAGCAGTAAGACAATTCAGAACTGTTTTGCTCACTGCAATTTGAAGCATTCAGGCTGGGAGATGCTAGAAATAGTCGGGAGTGAAAAGGAAACAATTCCATTACTTTAACAAGTTAGGAACTATAAAGAATTTGAAGGTAGCAACAATCATCTTGAATGTTACAATGAAAATGAAGGTTTGGAGGATGCAATCATCGACAGCATTATCAATTATCTACACTAGATGCCTGTACTGATTTTATTCATCAAAACAACGCATCAACATACACTGGATTCCTCCTTCGATAACTATTTGGAACTAATACACAGTTTTATAGTACTTCTGTATTTCATTCAAACACTTCCACTGTATCCTGGATAATGGACTACCTGACTGGCAGACCACAGTTTGTGCAGCTTCAGAGCTGTGTGTCAGACATGGCTATAAGCAGTATTTGGGCCCCACAGCTGACTGTATTGGCTCCCTTCTTGTTTACTCTGTATACCTTGGACTTCAGATACAACACTGAAGCATGTCATCTGCAGAAATTCTCTGATAACTCAGCAATAGTTGGGTGTATAAAGGGAGGATGGAAGGATGAATACAGGATACAGGACCCTCGTGGAGGACTTTGTCAAATGGTGCAATCTGAATCATCTGCAGCTCAACATCAGTAGGACACAGGAGATGGTGATGGACTTTAGGAAGACTAAGCCTCCACTGCTCCCTGTTACTATTAATGGATGTGGATGTGGATGTGGTGAGGACCTACAAGTACCTGGGGTTGCACCTGGATGACAGACTTGAGTGAGCACCAACACAGAGGCCATGTACAAGAAGGGTCAGAGTCGCCTCTACTTCCTGAGGAGACTGAGGTGCTTTGGAGTATGCAGGCCTCTCCTGTTGTCGCCAGTACAATATTCTACGTGGTGGTGTGTTGGGGCAATGGCATCAACATGAGTGATGCTAATAGGCTCAATAAACTGATTACAAAGGCTTGCTCTGTTATGGAAGTCGAACTGGACTCACTGGAGGCTGTGGTAGTACAAAAGACCCTATGGAAAATCCTGGCAGTTCTGGACAATATTTCTCACCTTGGCTGAACTGAGACAACTGCACTACTCCAAATAGACTGAGACAACTGTGTTACTCCAAAGAGCGCTACATGAGGTCATTCTTACCCTTGGCCATTAGGTTACATAATAAGTCAACCTATAGCCAGGGAAGTGATGACCCCCTCCTGTTAGACTGTTTGGGGTAACTTATTTTTTATTCTTTCTACTTCTCTTCTAATATTTGTATATATGTATATCTGTGCATTTGAAATGCTATGTGACACTGTAATTTCCTTTCGGATCAATAAAGTATCTATCTAATTTGTTAATCAGTTAAACAGTAGTTTGTCTGATTTATACGCTTCTAACTTTTCAAGAAACTTTGGCTAGTTGGGGAGCTGCTTAATTGGGCCAAAAAGTATTTGTTCCGATGTGTCCCAAATCCACTGTATTTATAAATATGGCAAAGTGTTTAGTGTGGGTGGGCCTTGTGTTTTCCTGCATCAATTCATAAAATTAGTTAAAATAGCTTCTTCCATCTTGAGATTTTGAAACTACAATCAGAATCAGGTTTACCTTCGTCATGAAATTTGTTGTTTTGCAGCAACGGTACAGTGCAAGACTCAAAAAAATCACTATATTTTATAATAATAAATACATTTTTAAAAATAAATAAATAATGCAAATAGAGGGAAAGATTGTGAGGTAGTATTTATGGACCATTCAGAAATCTGATGGCAGAAGAGAAGAAGCTGTTTCTAAACTACTGAGTGAGTGTCTTCAGGCTCCTGTACCTCCTTCTTGATGCTGGCATTAAGAAGAGGGCATATTCTGGGTGATAGGCATCCTTAATGGCAGATGATGCCTTTCTAAGGCATCACCTTTTTAAGGTAAACTCAAGAGATTCTGCAGATGCTGGAAATCCAGAGCAACACACACAAAATGCTGGGGGAACTCAGCAGGTTAGGCAGCATCTATGAAGGGGAATAAACAGTCAACGATTCAGTCTGAGACCCTTCATCGGAACTGGAAAGGAAGGGAGGAGGTACCAGAATAAAAAGATAGGGGGAGGGAAAGGAGGATAGCTAGAAGGTGAGAGGCAAATCCTGGTGGGTGAGAAAGATAAACAGCTGGAGAAGAAGGAATCTGATAGCAGAGGAGGGTGGACCATGGGAGAAAATGAAGGAGAAAGGGACTCAGTGGAGGACAAGGCAGATGAGGAGAAGAGGTAAAGGGCCAGAGTAGGGTATGGAAGAAGAGGAAAGGGGGAGGGAAAACTTACCAGAAGGAGAACTATGTGTTCATGCCGTCAGGTCTGAGGCTAACTGAACAGAATATGAGGTGTTGCTCCTCCACTCTGAGAGTGGACTCGTCATGACAAAAGAGGAGGCCATAGACAGACATGTCGGAATGGAAATGGGGATAGGAATTAAAATGCTTGGCCACTGGAAAATTCTGCTTTTGGTGGACAGAGCAGAGGTGTTCAACAAAGAGTACCCTCAATTTACGACAGGTATCACCACTGTAGAGGAGGCCATCTCAGGAGGACTGGATGCAATAGATGACCCCAACAGATTAGTCGGTGAAGTGTCACTTCACCTGGAAGGACAGTTTGTGGCCCTGCGTGGAGGTTAGGGAGGAGGTGTACGGGCAGGTTTAACATTTCAGTCGCTTGCAGGAATAAGCGCCAGGAGGGAGGTTGGTGTGAGGGGGAGGTAAGGCTATGTTTGGTGGTAGGACCCCGTTGAAGATGGCGAAGGTTGTTGAGAATGATGTCCTGTTGAAAATGGGCCTTCACATTCAATAAGTTATTCTTACCAACTATCCACTATCTCCTATCAGATTCCTTCCTCTCCAGCACTTTAGCTTTCCCACCCACCTGGCTTCACCTACCTACTTCTAGCTGGTCCTCCTTCCCCTCCTTCTTATTCTGGCATCTTCCCCTTTCCTTTCCAATCCTGAAGAAGGGCCTTGGCCCAAAAACTACTTTCCATAGATGCTGCCTGACCTGCTGAGTTCCTTCAGAATTTTGTGCGTGTTGCCTTTTCAAGGTGTTCTCGATGCTGGTAAGGCCAGTGTCCATGATGCAGCTGGCTGAGTTTACAACTTTCTGCGGCTTTTTCCGATCCTGTGCAGTGTGTGCCCTCCATACCAGACGGTGATGCAACCAAAAATTATAGTAGGAAGTCGAGGAGTCTCAACTTTTGATTAGTTGTAAAGTATTACAGCATTGTATTAAATCAGAATCCTCACTCTCAGTGAAGCATCGTGGTGTCGTGTGAAATTCTTATAGGACACCGCATCAGGTTTAATTTTAGCATGTCTCGGTGATCATCTACTCATACGTTGGACAGCTGTTTCACAGTGAAACTGAATCTGGGACAAATGTTCCTTGAACCACATTTAGGTTAATTCCCAATGAGTCTTCAGTTACACTGAATCGTTCACTGGAAAAGTACACCGGACTAAGCACATTGACTTTATTGTAGAGTTAGGGAGATGGTGGGCAAGATTAGGGTGGTTACGTGGTGATGAGAATTGGTATGTCACTGAAGACCCTTGCAAATTTCTACAGATATACTGTGAAGAAAATTCCAACTGGCTGCACCCCCGTCTGGTATGGACGGGCCACTGCACAGGATTGGAAAAAGCTGCAGAAGGTTGCAAACTTAGCTAGCTCCATCATGGGCACCAGCCTCAAAAAAGGCAGCATCCATCATTAAGGACCCCCGTCACCCTCTTCTCATGGCTACATAAGTAAGTACAGAACCTTGAAGACAGACACTAAACATTTCAGGAACAGATTCTTCAACTCCACATCAGATTTCTAAATGGACAGAGAACCAATGATCACTACCTCACTATTTTATTCCCTCTCTTTTTGCACTACTTAATTTTATTTTTTAAACATACTGTAATATATTGTAATTTATGGGTTTTATTATTTTGGATTGCAATGTTCTGCTGTGGTAAAACAAAACATTTCACGAATATTCCAGTGATATTAAAGATGATTCATATTCTGGTGTATACGGACTGTTCGATAGGGTATGTGAAACTCAGGGATTTGTGATACTGACATAGAATTCCAAGTGCACTATGCCTAGAAAATTAGCTGAAGGCCATGTTGTTGAGAACAATGGTAAACATCTTTCAAACAGGAATGAGACGGACAATGCTACAGACAAGGGACAATGGTTCCTTTTAACGCCAAATACCTTAATTTGTGTTAGGGATAACATTTCACGTTTGGCGGATGAAGTGAAATTAAGAAGTGGGAAGCCACAGAAAACTGTGCTGGAGGAACTCAGCAGGTCAGGCAGCATTCGTGTAGGCAAAGGGACAGCCTGCATCAAATTGAGTGTAGAGTGAAGGGAGCATAAAAAGCTGAGAAAGGGGATGGTAGGTAATACGTGGAATCAGGTGAGATGGGGGATGATGTGCCAGACATGAGCAGAAGTTTTGATAGAGTGTCTGGCAGCCTCACACTACATTTCCCCTTCCTTCCCTCCACCAAGCTCCATTTGCTCAAATTATTTCACTTTCTTTTCTGTTCCCCCCATCACCAACTAATCTCTGTTTTAGAAATCCTCCCGCCTCTAGCTGAACCTGCAGCACAGTTAGAAATTGACAGTTATGACGTTGTGGGTATCACAGAGTTGTGGCTGTAAGAAGATCAGAGTTGGGACCGTAACATCTAAGGATACATGTTGCAGCAAAAGGACAGGCAGGTAGACAGAGTGGGTGTTGTGTCTCTGTTGGTGAAAAATGAAATCAAATCCTTAGGATCGATAGAATCAAGAGATGTACAATCGTTAGATGTAAAGCAAAGGAACTGCCAGGGTAAAAAGATCTGGATGGGAGTTACATGCATGCCTCTGGATAATAGCCAGGATGTGGGCCACAACTTACAATGGGAGATAGAAAATGCATATAAAATGGGCAATGTTGCAATAGTCATGGGGTATTTCAATATGCAGGTAGATTGGGAAAATCAGGTTGGTGCTGATTTTGGATCCCAAGTGAGATAATTTGTAGAATGCTCACAAGAATGCTTTTTAGAGCAGCTTGTGGTTGAGCCACAAGGGGATCAGCTATTCTGGATTGGATGCTGTGTAACCATATAACAATTACAGCATGGAAACAGGCCATCTTGGCCCTTCTAATCCGTGCTGAACTCTTACCCTATCCTAGTCCCATCGACCTGCACTCAGCCCATAATCCTCCATTCCTTTCCTGTCCATATATCTATCCAATTTAACTTTAAACGGCAACATGGAACCTGCCACTTCTGTTGGAAGCTCATTCCACACAGCTACCACTCTCTGAGTTAAGTTCCCCCTCATTTTACCCCTAAACTTTTGTCCTCTAATTCTCAACCCATGTCCTCTTGTTTGAATCTCCCCCACTCTCAATGGAAAAAGTCTAACCACGTCAACTCTATCAATCCCCCTCATAATTTTAAACACCTCTATCAAGCCCCCCCTCAACCTTCTACGCTCCAAAGAATAAAGACCTAACTTGTTCAACCTTTCTCTGTAACTTAGGAGTTGAAACCCAGGCAACATTTTACTAAACCTCCTCTGTACTCTCTCAATTTTATTGACATCTTTCCTATAATTCGGTGACCAGAACTGTACACAATACTCCAGATTTGGCCTTACCAATGCCTTATACAAATTCAACATTACATCCCAACTCCTATACTCAATGCTCTCATTAATAAAGGCCAGCAAACCAAAAACTTTCTTCACCACCCTATCGACATGAGATTCCATCTTTAGGGAACTATGCACCATTATTCCTAGATCCCGCTGTTCTACAGCATGCTTTAATGCCCTACCATTTACCATGTATGTCCTATTTTGATTAGTTCTACCAAAATGTAGCACCTCACAATTTTCTGCATTAAACTCCATCTGCCATCTTTCAGCCCACTCTTCTAACTGTCCTAAATCTCTCTGCAAGTTTTGAAAACCTACCTCATCATCCACAACACCACCAATCTTAGTATCATCTGCATACTTACTAATCCAATTTACCACCCCATCATCCAGATCATTAATATACATTACAAACAACATTGGACCCGGTACAGATCTCTGAGGCACACCGCTACACACCATCCTCCAATCTGACACACAGTTATCCACCACTACTCTCTGGCGTCTCCCATCTAGCCACTGCTGAATCCACTTTACTACTTCAATATTAATGCCTAACGATTGAACCTTCCTAACTAACCTTCCATGGAACCTTGTCAAAGGCCTTACTGAAGTCCACATAAATAACATCCACCATTTTACCCTCGTCAACTTTCTTAGTAGCCTTATCAAAAAATTCAATAAGATTTGTCAAACATGACCTTCCACGCACAAATCCATGTTGACTGTTCCTAATCAGACCCCGTCTATCCAGATAATTATATATACCATCTCTAAGAATTCTTTCCTTCAATTTACCCACCACTGACGTCAAACTCACAGGCCGATAATTGCCAGGTTTACTCTTAGAACCCTTTTTAAACAATGGAACCACATGAGCAATACACCAATCCTCCGGCACCATCCCCGTTTCTAATGACATTTGAAATATTTCTGTCAGAGACCCTGCTATTTCTACCCTAACTTCCCTCAAGGTCCTAGGGAATATCTTGTCCAGACTCAGGAGACTTACTCACTTTTATATTCCTTAAAAGTGCCAGTACTTCCTCTTCTATAACTGTCATACTTTCCATAACTACCCTACTTGTTTCCTTTACCTTACACCATTCAATATCCTTCTCCTTAGTGAATACAGAAGAAAAGAAATTGTTCAAAACCTCCCCCATCTCTTTCGGCTCCGCACATAGCCGTCCACTCTGATTCTCCAAGAGACCAATTTTATCCCTCATTATCCTTTTGCCACTAACATAACTGTAGAAACTCTTTGGATTTATTTTCACCTTACTTGCCAAAGCAGCCTCATATCTTTTTAGCTTTTCTAATTTCTTTCTTAAGATTCTTCTTACATTCTTTATATTCCTCAAGTACTTCATTAACTCCAAGCTGCCTATATTTATTGAAGAACCCTCTCTTTTTCTGAACCAAGTTTCTAATATCTCTTGAAAACCATGGCTCTCTCAAACTTTTAACCTTTCCTTTCAACCTAACAGGAACATAGATTCTGAACCCTCAAAATTTCACCTTTAAATGACCTCCATTTCTCTGTTACATCCTTCCCATAAAACAAATTTTCCCAATCCACTCCTTCTAAATTCTTTTGCATCTCCTCAAAGTTGGGAGACTCCACCTCCCACATCCGGCACTGAGAACAACAAGCTGCCCTCTCACTCATACTTCCCCCTCTCTTCAAATAACAGTGGAAAAAAAATAACCAAATCCTCTTCGCCTCGCCCGTTTCGCCAAAGCCCTTAAGCCTTCACTCTGCTCCCAGCTCACTCCGCAGCCCGCAAACTCCGCTGCCTGCTATATAAGGCTGTGTTCCTTTTAAATCTTCCTCGTTTCACTCCCCGACGTCACATGCCTGCGCAGTCCTGCCTCTCTCGACGCCGATGGAAAAAAAATGAAAAATTTAAATGAAACAGGTTTTATTCGGGAACTAGAAGGCAGTGATCATAATATGACAGAATTCACCCTGCAGTTTGAAAAGGAGAAGGAAAGTCAGACGTATCAGTATTACAGTGGAGAAAAGGGAATTAGAGGCATGAGAGAGGAGCAAGCTAAAGTTGATTGGAAGGGGATACTGGCAGGGATGATGGCAAAGCAGCAATAGCTGGTGTCTAGAGTTGTAGAAAAGTACAGCAGAAACAGGTCATTCTGCCCATCTAGTCCATGCCTATCCATTTAAACTGTCTAGGCCCATTGATCTGCACACAGACCATAGTCCTCCATACCCTTGCCTTTCATATACCTACCCAAACTGCTCTTCAATGTTGAAATTTAGCTGGCATGCACCAGTCGCGCTGGCAGCTCATTTCACATTCTCATGATCCTCTGAGTGAGGTTTCCTCTCATGTTCTCCTTTTCACCTTGTACCCTTAACCCATGACCTCTAATTATCACCCCACCCAACCTCAGTGGAAAAACCCTGCTTGCATTTACCTTATTTGATAGAGGTATACAAAATTATGAGGGGTATCTATACCAAAATATGCCAGTCAGCATGGTTTCCTTAAGGGGAAAACTCATCTGACCAAATCAGTTGGAATTTTTTGGGGGGAAATAATAAGCAGCACAAAGGAAAATCAGTGGATGTTGTGTTCTTGGATTTTCAGAAGGCCTTTGACAAGGTGCCACACACAAGGTAGATTACAAAGTTAAGAGCCCATGGTATTCCAGGAAAAATACTGGCAGAGTGGGAATAAAGGGAGCCTTTTCTGATTGGCTACTGACGACTAGTGGTGTTCTGCAGGGGTCGGTGTTGGGACTGTTTTTTCACATTGTATGTCACTATTTGGATGAAGGGATTGATGACGTTATGGCCAAGTTTGCAGATGATACAAAGATAAGTGGAGGGGCAAGTAGTGTTGAGGAAGCAGGGAGGCTGCAGATGGGCTTAGAAGATCAGGAGCATGAGCAAAGGGGCAGATGGAATACAGGTTCAGGAAGTCTATAGTCATGCACTTTGGTACAAGGAATAAAAGCATAGACTATTTTCTATACGGGTAGAAAATTCAAGAATCAGAGGTGCAAAGGGCCTAGGCAGTCCTCGTGCAGGATTTCCTTTAGGGATTAACACAGATTTGGTGGTGAGGAAGGCAAATACAATGTTAGCATTAATTTAGAGAGGACTAGAATATAGAAACAAGATTGTTATGCCGAGGCTTTATAAGGCACTGATGAGGCCTCACTTGGAATATTATGAGCAGTTTTGGGCCCCTTATCTAGTAAATGGTGCGATGACATTGGAGAGTTCAAAAATTATTCCAGGAATGAAAGGCTTATCATATGAGGAATGTATGATGGCTCTGGGCCTGTACTCACTGGAATTCATAAGAATTACTGTTGAAAGACCTAGATAAAGTGGATATGGAAGGGATGTTTTATATAATGGGGAGAGTATAGGACTAGACGGCACAACCTCAGAATAGAGTTGTCCATTTAGAAAGGAGATGAGGTGGAATTTCTTTAGCCAGGGGTTGGTGAATCTGTGGAATTTGTTGTAACAGGTTGATGTGGAGGCTAGGTCATTAAGGGTGTACTTAAGGTGAAGGTCGATAGATTCTTGATAATTCAGGGCATGAAAGGTTACAGGGAGAAAGCAGGATAATGGGGTTGACAGGGAAATTGATCAGCCATGATCAAATGGCAGAGCAGATTCGATGAACCAAATGGCCTAATTCTGCTCCTATTGCCTTATGGTCTCAGGATCTCAACTTGAATTATCAGCCAACCACTCGTTGCACAGATACCGATGACCCATTTGTTTTTCACTCCAGATTCCTCCATCTCCCAAAGAAATGGGAAGGTGAATAACATATTTCATGTGTCTGCATTCCCTGCACAAAGGTGGTCCTACCAAACAGATCTTGAGGACATATATTAGTCTCTTCACCAGTGCATTCTGCGAAGCACAAGGGCTGATGTGATTTAAAAGTAGCAGAATTTAGATAGCACATAAGGGCCTGCAACCAGTGATGGAGAAGGATGTGGGAAGATCCTTGCCTGCAGGGCAAACCCCACACTTTATGGGTCTACTGTGTTGCTGGTAACCATTTGTCAGATGAATGACAGAATATACCAGGGTCTCTCTCCCCCTTACTGATGACATTTACTAGAAGTGTTGTAGATGGAAGGGCCTGAAGCATTGTTGAAGATTCGAACCATCCATTCCACAATCTCTTTGGCTTGCTACCATCAGGACTAGGATGGCCAGAGTCAGGGTATCAGCTTCTTCCCTCAGACTGTGAGACTAATCAATACCCTGCCACCACCAAGGTTTTGTCACTAGGACAGCGAGCTGTTTACCTGCACACAACATGCATTTTGAATTATATTTTATTAACTTATGATAATATTTTGTTTTATGTGCTGAGTGTGATATATCCTTTGTTGGTGCATTGTGGACCAGAGTAATGTTATATTATTTATATAGTAAGATGACAACAAGCTTAAACTTGAATGCACTTAATAATCCTTCACCCAATGCTTTGCAAGTCCACCCACACACAAAATTTCAATCAATTCCAGCAAGAGCAGTCAGTGCATTGTAATCTCCTGAGGACAATCTTTGTTTGTGCTTTGTGTAATCAATGGGGAGTCTGACAACTGAGACAATTGTCACCACATCCTGCCAGGTTTTCCAGTTCCTCTCCTGTACACTCTCACAAATTAATTGTGTCCTCCTCTGTCTCTTTCACAAAGCCATATGGATCTGGCTGGCATGGGGAATGCATCTTCAGCTGTCATTGCCCTTCTTTGTATAGTATTTAAAGCCAAACATGGCTCCTGTTCTAGCACACTAAACCAACCTGCTACAAATAGTTCACTGGTCTATTCACAGATTTTTTGTGTGGGAACCCAAATTGGTATTTATACTGAGCACAGATTCTTATTGCACTGAAGAAATTATCCAAATTCTAAGCTAATTTATTTTAAAGGCAGGAAGAGGGTACTGTGGGTGACAAGGGAGGTCAAAGACAGCAACAAAGCAAAAGAGATGGTATATAATATAGCAAAATATTGTGGGAGGCTAGAGAATTGGGTTTTTAAACTCTTCAAGGAGCATTGGAAGCACAGCAGAGATGGATGCTTGATGAGTCAAGCAAAAGGTAAAAGGTTCTGCGGGTAGGTGGAAACAGTCAAGGTTGCAGTCAGAGCAGTCATATTAAACGTCACATCAGAATCAGCTCTCAAGAGCAGCAGCAACTAGGAGCAGAAGACCACCAGGCCCTTTGAAGCTACCCCAACATTTAATATGATTATGGCTGAATACTACCTCTCTGAATAATGCAGTTACTATTAGACTTCAAGAGGAAGAACGGTTGTAACCACAGTTTCAAATTCAAGCAAACATTCAAGAAAGATTGTCAAAAGAGATAAAAGTGTTGCTTCTCAGGGAGATAACACTACTGCATTTAACTCTGGATTACACTGCAACAGAAATTTAATTTGCGGTCAATCCAGAAAATAACTTGTACATATGAAATGAAGGGCCCTGAAAGTCTGCAAGGATTGCCCCTTCAGTGGAGGGGTCTGCAGCAGTCCATCAGACAATTCCTTCAGAATCCACCTGTAAGCATGAGGACAAGAACACCAGTCACTATGCCGACTGATGACAACATATTGGTAAGATAAGAGGTACTTTTAAGACTTTATATCAGGAGCTTTCAGCTGGAGGGGGAAAAAGATCTTTAAGAACAATGACACCTCATTATCAGCAGAAGAAATATTTCACAAGTCAAACTCAGGACTAACCAAGATTATAAAATTCAGTTTATTCTTACAGTTGAATTTAAAATTTATTAGTAGTCTTACTTCCATGTATAAAGTCTGAGTATGATGCTCTGTATTGGTAACCAGTTTCACAGCATAAAAGGCACCATTACATAAATTAAAATATTACCAGAGGCACTGTTAGTTTAATGCCATTTCAACATAGTGAAAACACCAAGGTAAAGGAGCAGTTACAAACTAAACTGCCAGAAATTGACACTGCCCCCCTTCCTCAGTGAAAATGTCAGTCTTCTGACAGTTCAATAACCCACGGGCATTTGGAGATGAGTTATTTAATGGTATATAATCACATTGGTACTTTTGCTCTGATAGAGCCAATGAGGAACAGATGTTGTTCAAGTGGACCTCAGCCTTGAATGACCTATTTTAATGCATCACTACAGTTAACATCAACACATTAAACTGGTAAGTCTTAGTTGAACCAATTACGGGAAGCATGGCTCATGAACAACACTGAAGTGGAACAAAGATGGCCTGCTAAAGTACTTGGCGGGGGGGGGGGGGGGAATACACTATGAATTAGTTCCCAAATAGACATTCCTACAACGTAACATTGAATGTCTCTGCCATGTCCACGTTTGTGTGGGCAGTTCAATGCTGAGATTAGCAATCTCTCGGGTGAGGAAGTGTAACAGGTTGTGAAACCAACAGTAATTGTTCTCAGGGCAAAGCAAGGAGGATGATAAGGGCTAAAGTCACTACTTGGGCTCTTCCCCACAATTTCAGATACAGTTGCTCTTTTTCTTACACTTCAATGTGCCTACTTGAGGTAATTAGTTTAAAATTGGGTTACTTCACAGGCTCAGAAAGTGTAATCAATGTATAAATGTATAAAAAGGTTTTAAATACTGCTAACTGTACAAAGATGCATTCCAATTTTAAGTAAAAAAAAATGAATGGAGCTAGAGAACAAAGTTTGGCCCCTTGGTTTAACCATTCTTTCATAACACAAGACATTCTTCACACACCAACCATCCTGCAACATGCAATCTCTACCTCCCAACACCTTTACCAATGTGAACAGCAAAGTCATGCGTGAACCTTCCAATCAAGGCAGTAGTGTCTTGGTTACATGTTTGGCATTGCTCATTGTACAAGGTAGTTCTTCAGGAATGGATGACGGCAGATCAATACACTTCGAAATGTGAAAAGCCCAAGACGAACTCTCCAACTCCCACAAAGTAGATCACTTGGGCAATGCCAAAAAGAGGTGCAATAACTAATGCCCGACAGCCTGACCCCTTCAGGAATGCAGAAGGACCTTCGTTTCTCCAGATTCTCCTGCAGGGGAGAAAGTAATTAACCTAATCAAGTTATTTCAAACCTGAGAAATAAATATAAAGTTGTTTCTATTGTAATAAACAGAATTTGAAAAAGCCATGAACCAATAAGCATTTGGGTTCAATAGCAATCAAGGTTGCATTGCAAGGAAACAAAGTACAAAGTTCAAAGTAAATTATCAATGCCCTCCCCAGCATCCATCTCAATCCCCACCACCCAGGTCATGCTCTCTTCTCAATGCTGCCATTGGGAAGGAGGTACAGGAGCCTCAGAATCCACATCACCAGATTCAGGAGCAGTTATTACCCCTCAACCATTAGGCTCTTGAACCAGAGGGGATAGCTTCAATCAACTCAATACAGAACTGATTCACTTTCAACACCCCTTTCTGAAGTCTTATTATAAGTCTTTCTTAATATTGCAGTCCATTAACGGAAATGTCCCAATATAGAACATGTAATTAAATCCTAATTAGAACAAGGAGTAAACTAATCTTTTCAACTAAGTACATGAATAACATGTCAGTCACAAATAGTTAAGGAAAACAATTGTATAATTAGCCAGAAGTTGATTCGCCAGTACTCACTCACCTAGCACAATCCACAATACCACTGTAGGCTTCTTCATTTGCCCCTCGATGTAGAGACTGGAATCGTGTTTTGATCACTGAAATACAAAAATAAATTTATAATCCAATAACATTTTGCTCACTTTCACAAGCAACACTTGCATTTTACGCTAATTGAAGCAAACTACATCTGACGTAGCAGTAGAACAGTTTGGTTATTCTAAAACTCAACCCCGAGTTAACTGGCCAAATAACAACTGCAAAGTGCTCAGCTTATTTAGTAGCTTGGAAAACCAGCCAACCTGCTCGAATGAAGTACAAAGAAGTGCCACCAAGTGTCGTTTATCATCTGTCCTCCCACTGAGGAACCGGCATTGGGCCTCAAACCGAATCATATCAAACTTCAATCAGAACAACGCTGCTGGAGAATTTAATTACAAATCTCTGGTGAAACCCAAATTTCCACTTATCTCATGTAGCGTTTTTTGCAAACTCTTTCAGGCATTATTCTAACAATTGAGATTTCAAACAGATCAACAGTCAAGGTGAAGGTAACAGAATTATTGCTGTTCAGCAGCTCCTGAACTAATCCTGAGCAGACTGTTTAACGTAACCACTATGCCAATAAATGGCTATCCCTGCGCAAAAACAAAATTTGTGGTAGACAAATTTCCAGCCATTGTACAATACCACTGTACTTCATCACTAGGACAGTTTATCCGTGCTGAGCACTACAGGCATTTTGAATTATACTTTACTAGTTTATTTGTGGCAATGTTTTGGTTTATGTGTTCTGTATGATATATGTAGTGTGCGTGCACTGTGGTCCAGAGGATCGCTGTTTCGTTTCATTGTACAATCAAATAACAATAAACTGAACTCTTACCATCACATGGATTGACAGCCACAGCTGCAACAGATCCAGCGATGCAACCAGATAGAAATGAATGGACAAAGGACACTTTCCCATCCACTGAATTTTGCCCAAGTTTGTTCAGATGGGCGAACAACGGAAAATAGATGACAGAGAATGGAACGTCCCTGTTCAATACAAGGAAACAATTTTATCTTAAGGAAATTGTGAAACTACACCATAATACTGTTCAATTATTATGACTATACTTACATAACAGATGCAGGGAGGGAAGTGCAATTAGTGAAAGTGGGATTGATACAGAGGATGAGCAGTACTTGATAAAGATGAGAGGCATTGAAACAGTGGACAACCAGAGACTTTTTCCCCCAGGGTAGAATTCGCTAATATGAGGGGATTTATCATTAAGGTAATTGGAGGAAATGATTTTTTTATTTATTTAGAGGTACAACACGGAATAGGCCCTTCAAGCTGCGTCACTCAGCAAACCTCAATTTAACCCCATTTACAATGACCAATTAATATATTAGCCAGTGTATCTTTGATTTGTGGGAGGAAACCAGAGCACCCAGAAAAAACATTCATTTCAATGGGAGGACACAGACTCCTTACAGAAATGAACTCCAGACTCTGATGGGCTGAGCTGTAATAGCATCACTCTAACCATTACAATATCGTGGTGCCCGGGGGTGAAACATACTACCAGGGATAGTGGTACAGGTACCCTATATATATTTATTTTTAAAACATGGTTTTAGATGGTATAGCCTCTGCAGACCCTAGATCCCAGCATCATCGAGGCTGTCTGGGATTACCTGGAGAGACAGAAACAAGTGAGAGCCAAATTCTGCAGAACGGTGACAATTTCTCCAAGATGCTTGGAACAAGCTATTGGCCAATTTTTTTTTAGATATAAAACTGCACAACAGTGTACCTAAGAGAATTGATGCAGTTTAAAAGGCAAAGGGTGGTCATCCCTAAATATTGATTTTAGTCTTTTACTGCAGGGGTCCCCAACCTTTTATTGCGCTGTGGACCGGTTTAATATTGACAATATTCTTGCGGACCGGCCGACCCGGGGGGGGGGGGGGGGGGGTAGGGTTGCCAAGGACAAGAGTAGCAGTCAAAAAATCAAAAAATACATTGTGTTTACCCCGAGAAAGACTACAATGACCATGAAGCCTTGCGGGGCATCAGTGCGCATGCGTGACCTGCGCATGTGTACACCCGCCGATTCTCTGCAAATCATTTTTGGCAATTCTGTTTGTGGGGGGGGGGGGGGGTAATCACGACCGGAATATTGGTAATAAGCGGCTAATACACTCAATTTTGTTTCTAAAAGGGTTTATCTAACGAATTTAATATTAAACACACGGCGCATATTTTCCTTGCATGAATATAGTGATAAGTCAATTATCAGGGGAGGAGGGGGAGCTTGAAGTAAGTGTTGAAAGAACTTATAGTAGAAGTGGTAGAGGCAGGTTCGATATTATCATTTAAAGAAAAATTGGATAGGTATATGGACAGGAAAGGAATGGAGGGTTATGGGCTGAGTGCAGGTCAGTGGGACTAGGTGAGAGTAGCTTTCGGCACAGACTAGAAGGGCCAAGATCGCCTATTTCCGTGCTGTAATTGTTATATGGTTATGTAAGTCACTTATCAGTCAATAGCATCATAACGTTTTAAGTAATGTTTGGATATTAAACACACGGCACATATTTTCCCCGTACGAACATATAAAATCATTGCAACACACCAGTATCGCTGAATCAGTGGGAGCCCTGGGCTTGTTTCTCTGCAGCAAGATGGTCCTATCGAGGGGTGATGGGAGACAGCGATACTCAAAGGGGGTTCCTTATGTCCAGTCTATTCTGCAACTTAGTTTTCGTTGCATTCATTGCAGAGATATGTTGGAAATGGAAGCAACATTTTCAGTGCTTTCATGGCTATCTCACGATATTTAGCCTTGACTTTGATCCAGAATGCCGGCAGAGATGTTATGTCAAACATACTTTTCAGCCCGCCGTCATTTGCAAGCCCGAGGAGTTGATCTTCTTCCCGCGCTGACATGGATGATGCGCTGTTAATGACCTCGCATGTGTTCAAGCTCAACAGTGGGCGTGACAGGGAATGAGGAAAGGTGCAGCTGACTCATATCGTCAAATCATATCGTTTCCTCGCGGCCCGGTAGCGCATGCTCTGCGGCCCGGTTCCGGTCCGGTGGTTGGGGACCGCTGTTTTACTGTTTACTGCTCTTTATAGTAATATTCTTGATATTTAGAAACTTTTCATTATTTTTGAAAGCATCTTTGCTTTACAGATTTTTTTGAACATGTGCCTAAGACTTTTGCATAGTAGTAAATGAGTGTTTTAAATGGAAAAAAAAACGGAAGGCTATGTGGGAGAGAAGTGTTAGATTGATCTTGGAGTAGGTTAAAGTGTTAGCCTAGCATTGTAGGGCGAAGGGCCTGTATTGTGCTGTTCTATGTTCTATAGATAGGCTGGATAGTCAGCAGGGAAGGGTCCCTTTCTGTGAGTACTAATATATAACATTAGTCCTCTTTAGCTGAGAAGAACATTGCATAAACCTCGCTCAGCAGAACCAAGGGTTGTAGCAGAAAATATGGCATAGAACTCCCCAAAGAGCACACAAGAAGAATGAACCCGTAATCCCCACACAATTTTATACCAATATCTATTTCTTAAAGATATAGAATAGTAGTTAATTACATTCCTTGCCCAGCACACTCCCACCTAAACTTGGATACTTCTGCCAAAAGCATTTGCAAAAGCACAATGCTAGGCCTTACGTTATGGCAAAACATTCCAATATGCTACACAGTGTAGCAATTGGTTTAGAATAGGTAAACCCATTGGTTCAGAATTAGGTTTATTATTACCGACAAATGTCATGAAACTTGTTGTTTTGTGGCAGCAGTACAATACATAAAATGTAATTTAATATAAGCATATATGCACAAAATAAGGTAGAATTCATAAACAAAAACATGAGGAATTCTGCAGATGCTGGAAATTCAAGCAACACACACAAAATGCTGGTGGAATGCAGCAGGCCAGACAGCATCTCTAGGAAGAGGTACAGTCAATGTTTCCAGCCAAGACCCTTCGTCAGGACTAACTGAAAGAAGAATTAGTAAAAGATTTGAAAGTGGGAGGGGGAGATCCAAAATGATAGGAGAAGACAGGAGGGAGAGGGATGGAGCTAAGAGCTGGACAGTTGATTGGCAAAAGGGATACAAGGCTGGAGGATCTCCCCCTCCCCCTCTCAAATCTCTTACTATCTCTTCTTTCAGTTAGTCCTGACGAAGGATCTCAGCCCAAAACGTTGACTGTACCTCTTCCTATAGATGCTGCCTAGCCTGCTGCGTTCTACCAGCATTTTGTGTGTGTAGGTAGAATTCATGATTTGTTTAGAAATCTGATGGCAGAGGGACAGAAATTGTTCCAACACATAGCTTTTGTACCTCAGTATAGTTGCTCCTAATCCTTTGTACAGTCCTCTAAACCCTTGGGAGTGGAATAAATCCTTGGCAATCTGGGTTGCAGATACCGGCCTGGAGGCAGTAGCAGGGCTAACATTGTAAGCCCGACTCAAAACTGGATTGCTGGCTACGATTTTAGTGGTGGAACAAGGAGGTAGTATCAATCTCTGCTGAGCAGCTAGAACAAATTAAGCAAGAATTTTAGCAATCTCAAGAACATGGACACCAAGTATTATTGATTTACAGAAAGATAGGCAAATTGGATAGTTACCTAGTCTGCCAGCATCTTGAAGTTGAATTTTCAGCATCTCCATAGGAGTAGTGACAATAACCTGACACAGGCCTGCTCCACAGCCAGCCAGCATCTCACCCAATATGTTTAAACCCTTACTGAAAAGGCAAAGAAAACAGCAATCATGAATATATTCATTCCATTCAAAATAGAACAGTTCAATCTGTATACAAGACATTGAAACACAAGTTCTGTGGCATTAATATCCCAGACTGAGAAAATCAAAATTAAACTACAAAGAATAATATATTAAGAACAAAATAGATGATCTACTTACTCATCATGCCAAAAAGAATTAAGCCATAAAGCCCTCTATATCTCCTGTACCTAATAAAGTGGCCACTGAGTGCATGTTCATGGTCTTCTGCTGCTGTAGCCCATTTACTTCAAGGTTTGCCATGTTATGCATTCAGAGATGCTCTCAGATAATGTGGTTATTTAAGTTACTGCTGATTTCCCGTCAGCTTGAAGCTGTCTGGCCATTCTCCTCTGTGCTCTCTCATTAACAAGGCATTTCCTCCCACAGAACTGCCACTCACTAGATTTTCACATAATTTTCTGTAAACTCTAGACTATTGTGTGTGTGTGTGTGTGTGTGTGTGTGTGTGTGTGTGTGTGTGTGTGTGTGTGTGTGTGTGTGTGTGTGTGTGAGAAGTCCCAGGAGATCAACAGTTTGAGATACTCAAACCACCCTCTCTGGCACCAACAATCACTCCATGGTCAAAGTCCCTTAGATCACATTTGTTGTGTATTTAATATTTCAGTAATATTTGAGTAATGTTGTAAATATATAGTTTGATTAAGCATACTTGTTTCTTTAAATAATTTATTATTTAAAGAAAAAACAAAACTAAGATGCATTCCTGGCTCTGTGTTTCCTTTCAATTAGTTTAATGTTGTGCAGTTACAAAACATAACATTTCTTCCCCATTCTGATGTTTGGTCTGAACAACTGAACCTCTTGACTATGTCTGCATGCTGTTGGTCCGGTTCTGCTATTTTACAGGCAGGTTCTGCACACTCACATTTGGGCTAAGCTTCGAAGTGCTGACCGACTTAGAATGCCAAACCAGCCTGCATGATCTGTCACTGGCCTCTCAGTTCCTACTCCCCATTTTTACTGACAATGCTACCATTCTGGACTAGGAGACAGGAGGGAAAACATATACACAAGAGATTCTGCAGATGCTGTAAATCCAGAGCAACACTCACAAAAAGCAGGAGGAACACAGCAGGTCAGGTAAGATCTATGAAAATGAATAAACAGTCGAGGTTTTGGGGTAAGACCCTTCATCAGGAAGGGAAACAATTCCTAGTCAAGTGACTTCACTTCCACACACCTATTTATCCATCTATCTATTAAGAGATAAGAGCTTATATTAGGTCCTTTCAGCTCAAGGAGCTGTGACACCTAACAACCTACCAATTTAATGATTTAATACTAGCTTAATCACTGGACAATTTACAAAGACCAATGAACCAACCAACCAGTACAACTTTGGACTGTGGGGAGAAATCAACCAGGGCACCTGGAGGAAACCCATGTGGTCACAGAGAGAACATACAAACTCCTTACAGATGGTATCGGGATTGTATTCCAAACTCTGATGCCCCCAAAACTTAATTTTGTAAAATTACTTACTTGAATACTAATATCCGATAAACATCTACCACTTATAGACTTAAGTAAGCCAAATTTCAAAGCAGTGCTTTGTGTATCAAAGGAGGTTCTGCCACCAGCCATACTAGGTTCCTGGAATCCAGCGCATGTTAGGCCAGTAACATAGGTCCATTATTTCCAGATCAGCTAAGTACAGGCTACTGATACAGTGGCTGACATTTCTGGGAAAAGGGAACCTGGTCAGCATTTTAACTTCTGGTAAGATGGCGATACATTTGGTCACAGGGGCTTCTCCGGGTCTAACAAATAAGCATCTTAATCTTTTTTTTTGCAATTGCAAGACCCTGTTGGACAATGGTAGTACAGAATACTTCAAAGCAATACTCACAACACGTTGGAGGAACTCAGCAGTCGGGCAGCATCTGTGGAAAAGATCGGTCGACATTTTGGGCCAGAACCCTTCGTCAGGACTGTAGAGGGAAGGGGCAGAGGCCCCATAAAGAAGGTGGGGGGAGGGTGGGAAGGAGAAGACTGGTAGATTCCAGGTGAGAAACCAGTAAGGGGAAAGACAAAGGGGTGGGGGAGGGGAGGCGATAGGCAGGAAAGGTGAAGAAAGAATAGGGGAAAATGCAATGGGTAGTAGAAGGAGGCGGAACCATGATGGAGGTGACAGGCAGCTGGGGGAGGGGGCAGAGTGACATAGGGATAGAAGGGGGAGGGAATTACCGGAAATTGGAGAATTCTATGTATCCCCCAGCTGCCTATCACCTCCCTTATGGTTCCGCCTCCTTCTACTATCCATTGTGTTTTCCCCTATTCCTTTTTCACCTTTCCTGCCCATCACTTCCCTGACTCCCCTCCCCCACCCCTTTATCTTTCCCCTTACTGGTTTTTCACCTGGAACCTACCAACCTTCTCCTTCCCACCCTCCCCCACCTTCTTTATAGGGCCTCTGCCCCCTCCCTCTTCAGTCCTGACGAAGGGTTCTGGACCGAAACGTCTACCAATCTTTTCCGTGGATGCTGCCTGACCTGCCGAGTTCCTCCATCGTGTTGTGAGTGTTGCTTTGATCCCAGCATCTGCAGATTATTTTGTGTTTACAGAATACTTCAAGACTGGTCCATTGCTTCATTGGCAAGACCAACGTCGGGGGAGTTGCATGGACAAGACCCTCACCAGTTGCATCCACCCGGGGAGAAGGTACCAGAGGCAGTGTGGGAGAGAACAGAGGCATGGCAAGCCCCTTGGGATCATTGCTGGGTGGGGTGTTGGCCCTTGTAAGACGATCCTGCCATTGTTGCTTCTGTTCAGTGTTCACTCCCTGGAGTTGAGACCAGCACGAGATGAGGAACTGCTACATGTTTGTTCTTGCAGAAACGTGGCTCCAGGACAACATCCTATGCACCATCAATCTTCAGGCCATGCCACTCAGACTTGTGCTAAAATTATTCTGTGACAGCAAGTGCTGTTATAACTACATGTGCAATGTGTGATTGTATGTACTGTGTTATGCACCTTGAACCCAGAGAAATGCAGTTTCATTTAGCTGTATACATGTGAATGGTCGAATGACAATAAACTTGAAACAGCTCCATAGAAACAATTTACAAAGTGATATACCATCGACATTTTCAGTGAACTGAAAAAAATACTTAATTGCTCAAATTGATAGAGTACTTTACAAAACATACCCATTTTTTGACAGATAGGTACGAAACAAGTCATTAGCAGCGAGTTTAATGGCCTTCTCAGGTGTTACCAGTGTAAGGTTCACAGCCGCACCTATTGGATAAAAAAATTTAACACTAAGTATCCCTTTTACATGTGGCATCTCTGTAATTTACATCCAATTTGGATAGGCAAATATAGATTCTGTATCATACATCATGTTGTCCTTTTCCTTGAACTCAACTGAGTTCATGCAGCATTTAAAATTACATTTAGAGAAACAGCTCAAATAAATTTAATATCTTCCAAGCAGTCAGATATCTCATGTTGATAGGTGACAGACAGAGAGACAGGCATTTGCCACATTAACTGCGCAGTCTCAGTTTCTGATTTGGCAGTCAACAGTTAAGATGGGGAACAATTTAATTTCACTTCTTTGAATAGTTGGGTCAGAATTCAGAGCATGTTCCAGACTCAGAACAGCTGTTTTAATCACAAAATTACTTTATCGGAAAGATCTGCTCAGTAGCTCCTTTAGTAACTACCCCTGTATCTAATAAAGTGGCCAGTGAGTGTATGTTTGTGGCCTTCTGCTGCTGTAGCCCGTCCACTGCAAGGTTTGACTTGTGCATTCAGAGGTGCTCTTCTGTTGTAATACGTGGTTATTTGAGTTACTGTCAGCTTGAACCATAGGACTACAACTCACTGGACATTTGTTTTTGGCACCATTTTCTGTAAACTCTAGAGTCGGTTGTTCATGAAAATCACAGATCAGCAGTTTCTGAAATATTCAAATCACCCTGTCTGCTACCAACAATCATTCCATGGTCCAAGTCACTTAGATCACATTTCTTCCCCCATTCTAACATTTGGTCTGAAAACAACTGAACCTCTTGACCATGTTTGCATGCTTTCATGCATTGAGTTGCTGTCACATGATTGTTGCCTGGCATGTTGCTAAGTTTGTATTTTATTCTGATATGGCTAACTGCAGCTAAGGCTCCCTTAGGGTATGCATGGCTGTGACACAATGGTATTCATGCTTAATCGTGGGCTTCTGATCACAAAGCAGTGAACAGGTATCAAGCACGGCAAGGATCGGACTCGATGCCATCCAAAGTCAAAGAATTTACTCTCAGACCAATAGTCAGAAAATCAACCAATCAATACATCAGAAGTCTGATCAGCTTGGGAGATAGAAAATCAAATATTTCAACTGCAGCATGACTTGTCAAGGGTTCATTTGCATATATTAATAAAAAGGCATAAACTCATGTGTTTAACAGGAGTTTTAATATTAAATATTTTCTTTTAAAATAAAGGACTAATTGCTGAAAAGAAAACTAATTCTGGCTAATCCAGGATTAAGAGATAAGGCATGATTCTAATTACACATTTACTCAATTCTAAAGATGAAGAATAGAAAAAAGGTCACAGAATTGAAGCAAGTACTTTGCATGTTACAGCAGAGCATACAAATAAAATTGTAGTAAGAGAGACAGTACTAACAGGAAGGAAACAAGAAATCTGAAATGAAGAGCACAGGCAGACTTCACTCCAATGAAATGGAATTAGTTTTTTTTTATTGCCCAGGGCAAAGCCCACAACCAAAAATTAACTACTCAATGAACACATCACATATGGAATGGCCCATGGAATCACAAGTACTTATCTACAAGTGAAGAGTAAGTAACCATTGGAAACACAGCACAGCCCATAAGACAGAGCTAACTTCAGTCCAAACAATCTTTATACTTTTCTCAATGTAACAATACATGCCATGTTATGACCTTAAAGACTGCTGTCCACTCAAAGCCACTTGATCTTAACTTTGACTGTATTATGGACACATCTGACAAACTAACCAATACTGGACAAAAAGGTGGGCTGGATGGGAATCATGGTGGGGAGGGGGGATGGAATGCAGGGAGGAGAAAGTCTGCTACTTATGCCAGAACAAGGAGACCACCTGCTGTGTGTCAGCTACAGAAAACATGACTTTCAACCCTTCATTCCTTTTCCTCTACGGACACTTCCTTCTAACTGATTTAATTAATTGTGCAAATGGTTCAGGTTTCTAAATAAACAGTTAGCACCCATGGGTTGATACATTACACAACGTTACAAGTGTGATGGGCCACTACAAACCACCCAAGTTAAATTTCCCTTCATGTGCACTGCACTTGTGGAGCAAATGAGGTGAAAAATAAAGCTCCTGTAATATTATAACCCCAGACTGCCCCACCCCCAAAATACAACCATTAATAGCTTACAATTTAAAATACAGAAGATTGAAGTGTTACTAAGAAAAGGTGTGAGATGGAAAGTGAGAAAATTCAAGAATTAGTAATGTAATCTTTGCTGATTTAAAAATATACAAATAACATTGAAAATTGAAAGAAATGTATCCTAGTTACAAGACCAAGTGGTACTGTAAGCCACTTAATGGTTTGATCCATCGTGGCTTCGCCAGATCGGCTAGGCCTCAATATCCATGGCGACCGTCTGTAACATGAAAAACACAGATGCAAACAAGACCATTTCCTCCAAGATTTAAAAAAAATATATATATGTAGTAGTGGACTTTAGGCATTAACATTTTCCTTTGATAATTCAACATCTAACGGATATCACTTTCCTGAGCAACTAGATTTAAAATACCTCATGCATCAAACATGTTTTCAGAAGTCCCATTTCCCAGCTCTGATGGACTATTAAACATTGAGTGTAAGCAGAACAGCAAGTCTATGGACAAGCTTCAATAATCAATGTACAAAGTAGGCCAATCTTAACTGGTAAAGGCTTTCAGAAATGCTGGCTTCAACCATGCCTGAGCTCTCTCTAAATGACAAAATTCATGAGAAAGCCAACGTGATGCTTCAACCAAACACATCTCCCATGGTTCACAGGTCAGCAACCTGGAGAAATCCAGTTCTGTGCCTGCCCCAAAGCTGCTTTCAGCCGATTGTAATTTAAAAACTCCCTGCATGTGATCATCTCCAAGTGACTGCAAGTGTGTTACTTATTTGGCAGTGGCAAACCAATTAATTCGGGACATTGGCTCTTAGTACATGAAAGGAAGGGGATCAAAATTTATTTATTGACATACAGTGCAGAACAGGCCCTTTGGAGCCACACCAACCAACAATCACCCAATTTAATCCTAGCCTAATCACTGGACAATTTACAATGACCAATCAGCCTACCAACCAGCATATCTTTGGACTATTGGAGGAAACTAGAGCACCCAGAGAAAACTCATTCGGTCATGGGGAGAATGTACAAGTTCCTTACAGATGACGCCTGAATTGAACTCCAACACCCCAAGCTGTAATAGCATGGTGTTAGCCACTATGCTACTGTGGCACCCCAAAAGGATTGCTGCCATAGAGTCAGTGACTCTACCAGCTATGTCTCGCTATAACCCTCATTTTACTTATCAAAAGAGGAAAATAACAGTTTACAGTCTCTTGGGCAGGGGAGAATATGACATAATGGGATAGACTCAACCACCAACAGAAACACTGACTCCTGAAAACATGCCTGATTACCGCACATTGTATTGGGCTGCACAAACTGCATTGTACTTACTTGCTCTGGAGCACAAGACCACATCAGTCTAATCAGTCTTAAACGATCAGGAATTTCCACAAATTATCACAATGTATTTCATTTAGATTTTCTCTCCAAATTAATAACACAAGATTAACATTGCAATAAAATGTTTTGTTAATTAATCTAGGCAACAGTAGTCTATAAATTAATAAAACTGAACCACAACTCTTACAGGATTTGCAGGTGAGGAGTGGCCTCAACTGTGACTTTTACCCTACTTATCCATGAAGAATGACAACTAACAACATACCAATTAGCTGCAAATCCTTATACATCAAGCCAATAGCAGGCAAAAACATAAAGACTTTATCCATTCTGAATTGAAAAGTACTAAGTTCATTATTATTACATTAAAACACGATGTGCAATTTCAAAACGACATTCAACAGTATATTCAGCTAACAGGTTAATTATAAGATATTTTGTGGAATCACCAGTGAGATGTAGTTTTTACAAAAAATTCAGTTCTGCATATTTCTGAAGACTTGTAGCCAATACATGGAAAACAAATCCCTACCTCTATACATTCCAAAATATCCTTCAGATCGCACGGTCTTAATTAGACAGTCCATCCTAAACAAAGAAAGAAAGTAAAATTAAGGCGGCACAAAACTGTTCCATCTGTACTTCTGATAAAGAAATCAAAGATTAGATCTATTACATCAAGTTGATAATTAGTTCCTACTCTGCCTATGAAACTTCCAAAGTGTACTAAGGTGACTTAGTTGACCCTTTCCTTTAAGGAATGAGCTGTTCTACACAGATTGAGTACTTTGGTGCAGTCACAATGATAGCATAGTGGTTAGCTCGACGCCATTACAGCTCGCAGCACTGGAGTTTGGAGTTCTACACAGGTGTCCTCTAAGGAATTTGAATGTTCTCCCGTTGGACTGCCTGGGTTTCCTCCAGTTGCTCAGGATTCCTCCCACATTCCAAAGATGTACCGATTTGTAAGTAAATTGGTCATTGTAAAGTGTCCTGTGATTAGGCTAGGTTAAATCAGTGGGAAACTGGGAGGTGAGATGAGGCTCTTTGGGCTGGAAGGGACTGTTCCACACTGAATATCTAAGTCAGGAATTCTCAACCTGGGGTCCATGGACCCCCTGGTTAATGGTATTGGTCCATGGTGTAAAAAGGTTCGGAACACCTATTCTAAATAAATAAATAGTCAAGAGTTATTCTGTGCCAACAGAAATAAAATTATCTCTATTTAAAAGGCCTATTTAGAAAAAGATTCATACTTTTGCCTTCTATGAGCACACTTTAGCAAATAATGCAAGCAAGGACATGTGAAAAATTTAAAGAGTTCAGGGAGCTTAAATACCAAGTATTTCTATATTGGAAATAAGGAGCAAGTGTTTCAAGGTGCTTCTCAGTATTGGTGTAACTCACATGCTGGTGTAAGTACGCTGCCCATTCCTCTGGTTCTGCAGCCTGGTTTTAGCCAGATCAATCGGAAAAACACAGGTAACTCCGATCAATCCAGCAACTCCACCATTGATGAGCTTAGCGGGGAGGCTGAGAATTGAACAAACATAACAACAGTTAGCTACAAGCTATGCAATATTTTAACATTTAATCTTTAAATGCTAAACCCCCAACAGGATCATTAAAGCAGGAAATTGGAGTGATAATAGAACCTGCTGCCCATAAAAATGTGCTGAATTAGGACAACGTGTATGATTTGCTGTCAGTAAAAGACATACCTGAGTTAAAGAGAAAGGTTGAGTAGATTAGGCCTTTATTCCCAGGAGCTCAGAATGAGGGGAGATTTGACAGAGGTATACAAAATTATGAGGGGTATAGATAAGGTAAATACAAGCAGGCTTTTTCCATTGAGGTTGGGTGAGTTAAGGGTGAAAGGTGAAATGTTTAAGGGGAACATGAAGTGGAACTTCTTCACTCAGAGAGGGGCAAGAGCATGGAACGAGATGCCAGCAGAAGTACTGGATGTGAGTTCAATTTCAACATTTAACTATTAGTTTGGATAGCTACATGGTTGGAAGGGGCATGCAGGGCTACGATCTGAGTGCAGCCAAATAGGACTAATTCAGCTCTTATGTCTTACACGGGGTTGAGGGGGTTAATAAATCAGCTATGATGGAATGATGGAGTAGACTAGACAGGCTGAATACTCTAATTTGGCTCCTAAATCTTATGGCCTTGGCACAGACTGGATGGACTGAAGGGACTGTGTCCCTGCTGTAACTCTATGACTGTAGAAGTATATAGGTAGGAAGGGTTTAGGGGGAAATGGGCCAAATGTCGGCAACACTGTTAGCATGGATAAGATGGGCCAAAGGGCCATACATTCTACGCAGTATGACTGTCAGCGGTGTGTGCTGATAAGCTGAGAGAATTACATTTTCCCAACAAGTGAGGTGGATACTACAGGCGTTGTGATCATTTATAGAGAATCACTAATTACTTCTGTACTAAGGAGATTTTTTTCAAAAAGTCAGTCACATGAATTGTGAACGAAAGCTTATGAAACCAGTAAAGAGTTCAACAATTCTTCACTTGAGGTGTGGTTGTGAAATAATGAAACATAAAGCAGTCAAAGGCAAATTTTCACCTTCAGGGCAGCATTTGGTGAAGGTTTACATAGGCAACATAGAACAAAACTCCTACCTGATGTGGTTGTTGGACATGTTTAGTGATATTTTTCTAAGACGGCACAAACCAGATGTCACACGGCACAGCTGAAGAGTCACCGGGAACTATAGCCTGGACTCTGCAGAACAAATTCATTGATTAATCTTATTAACTTACTTCAATAGTATGCTAAAACTGATAAGTACACCTAGCTTTTCAAAACCACAATTCTTCAAAATAGCAGCCCCACAATGAGAAGAGCCAATTGTCCACTTTGGCCAATTCTGCATCCACCTTATTGTCCCACAAACTCCCTGACCTTCCAAGTCTGACCACCCTAACCAACTGTGGCATTTAGCTAATTTAAATTTCACAAAACAATGCTGGTCATGAGTTTGAATGTATTCACCAGATTGACTACAATAGTCAGCTCAAATACAGAAACTCCAAAGATGAAATCTAACTCTGTCATGGGCAGTCCCAAATCCAGCTGCACAAGGAGGGTTGGGCATGGGGCTAGCAACCCCATCCCATAAAAACCCAGACCTACAGAAATGCAAACAGAAGCTCCAAAGACCTCATCCTTAAGAGGAAAGATCTTCAATGTGCTACACCCTGAAAGACGGGCCCCGGTCAGAAGACTCTGGCGAATCGCTGCCGGCAGCCCATGCCCCAGTAAGGGCGATGGGCTTAAGAAGAAACATGACTTCTGGATCAAGGATCTTGTGGGATTAAAGCACTGGAACCTTACCTCCTTCAGACTCGAGACGACACAGTACAAGATAGTAGAATGAATGCGCTGACAGATGAAATTCACAGCAGACATGTAAAACACCCAAACATTAACCAGACATTCCAACTGTGTGGGGCAGCATGTGTCACACAGCTCTCACTGATGGATGCCTACATTGGCAGCTGGCCAACCTGGCTTGCAAAGTCCCAGGTCAACAGCTGACTATGACACACAGCGTCTGTGGGACACTGGGCTGCTCCCAAATATAAGAAACGCAGAATGCAAAGTTCAAAATAAAGTACAAAGATGTCATCAAGATCAGTTTATTTTTAATAAAGTGAAAAAAGACCAAATTTTCCCTTCCCATCAGGCTATTGAAATAATTAGTTATGTTCAACAATAGTGCAGAACCTGCCTGCAATCCATGATGTCATATACTTTCCGAGCTTCATTACTGAAGCCTGCCAGGAAACCACAGATTTTCTTCCACTTTGCTTTACAGTGATCACCTTTGAGAGACATATCACAGAAGAATGAAGACAGGCTCAAATAGTACAACTATAAAGAAATGGGAAATAGAGGGCTACTGATCACTCAGAAGCAGGTGGGATTCGTTTATGTAGACACAATGGGCCAAAACAGCCTGTTCCTGTAGTGTATTTTTCTATGTCTGTGTTAAATCAGAAGACTAACTATGCCACAGGATCACCAAACATTTGTAATTTACTATGAAATTAAGGAAGCCATCTGAAATTACAACAAAAACAGAGGGGAAGTCAGTGGGAAAAAACTGAACTGAGCCCCTTAGAATCAAACTAAATTGAGCAAGCTATTAAGTTGCAGGCACTTTGTAACATGAGCTGCGATTCCGGATCATTTAACTCTGTATCTGACATATTCTTAAGCATGAATCTGTAATCTACTCTCAGGGATGCAAGGCAAGCACGGGCTTCAGAGTACTTTCCAAAGCCACTTTTAGCAACATAATCACAGCATGAGGGGATACCACTCCAACAATTTTTTGGCTGCCAAATTGTATGCTAGTCACATGTAACTTTCAAGACACTACAACTCTGTTTACTATTTACCTGTGCTGTGCACTATGTACACTTTAAATTGTATTTTACTTATATATTTGTGGTAATATTTTGTGTTATGTTTTGTGGATGCACTGTGGTCCAGCGGAATGTTGTTTTGTTTGGTTGTATATATGTACAGTCAGATGACAAACTTGTACTCATCTTGTATTACTTATTGATTCTTAATTTATTTTTTGTGTTTGCAGTTTGTCTCCTTTTGTACATTGATTGCTTGTCAGTCTTTGTGTGAAGTTTTCCATTGATTCTACTGTGAATGCCTGCAATAAAATTAATCTCTGGGTAGTATTTGGTGACATAAATGTACTTGGTACAATAAATTTACTTTGTCTGACATACTGTCTAACCAAGAAGTTTAAGAACCATTCGATTCCTCAAGGTTAGTCTGGAAAACTTGCAGAACAACTGTTTACGAAGTTAACTCAGAATTGCATGGATTTTAAATTAAATCCTCATTTGTATAATGACAAAGCAATATCACTCTACAGGAAGAGAAATCCAGGCCTTTTTAAAAGCTACAATGGTTGTTTCACCACATATTTAAAGTCATGAGTAGATATTTCAGCTCTGCTAACAAAATTTGTGTTTTTCCCAGAGATGAATAAGCAGTGCATTTTGGAAAACCTTATCAAGACTCAGGTCTTTCAGAAACAGTGGCATTCAGGCTTGCGATGAAAATCAAATGCAAAAGAACCACAAAATTCAAGATAATCTAACGCTGCTTCACTAGAAAAACCACGGCCACACATTTCTCACCAACAACAGACTAACTCAACAACAAGTCAACATATTTCATCCCTATAGATGATATTTAACTTTGAAACTTCAGTCTTGTATCCAAAGACACGTTTTCCATCCGAGTACCTAGATATTTCAAACTCCTGCTATCCCACCTTAGGACTGAAACCAATGTGAACCTTTCATCATGGGTGTCACGATAACACAGCAGCGAGAGCAATATTACTATAGCTGGGGGTGTTCCGAAGTTCAATTCCTGCGCGCGCCCCCCCACCCTGTAAGGAGTTTGTATGTTCTCCCCGTGACTGTCTGGTTTCCTCCCACAGTCCTACTGGTTCGTAGGTTAATTGGTCATTGTAAATTGTCCCGTGACTATGCTAGGATTAAACGGGTGGGTTGTTGGGTGATGTGGCTCAGTGGGCTAGAAGGGCCTGTTCCACACTGTACCTCAAATAAACTTCAGATCCAAATAACAACTTGAAAGTATTAAAAACGCAAACACAAGGAAATCTGCAGACGCTGGAAATTCAAGCAACACACATAAAATGCTGGTGGAACGCAGCAGGCCAGGCAGCATCTATAGGAAGAGATACAGTCGACATTTTGGGCTGAGACCCTTCATCAGGACTGCTGCATTCCACCAGCATTTTGTGTGTGTTGCTTGAAGGTATTAATATAGCATTAATACTGTAAACTGCTAAGAGTAACAAAAATCCAACCAATAAAAACTAAACTTTCAAAAAAAAAATTATCTAGTCCGGTTAGAGTACGGAATTACCACGGAATACAATTCACATGGTATATTGGGAAATGGAATTTCATGCTCGTATGATCTGTAATTATTCAACATGCTGTCACTCCACTGAAATGTGATTCACGACAGCTGGCATCTCAAAACGAGAGCCATCAGTTTAGAAATAGTCTCTTGCCCCGTCCGTTAACACCCAGTATCATGCATAGCTTATCCATCACACAGAGCCAAACTCCTACCCTAGTAAGGTGACAGCCAAGTTCATGTCCTCTCTAGAGACCCACATACAAAAATAGATTAATCTTCCTGCTCCTAATGACAGGACCATTTTTTAGTTGAACTGTTCAAGAGCTTATTTATAAACACAAGGGAACCTATGGCATTATTCTGAAGCACACAGCCCTGTCCCTATGCATTAAAATTGACTTTCAGCTCACCATCACTGCTATTTCCAGCCTACAAGATTAAGTGCATCTTAAATAAGATCCGAGGCCATAGAAAAATAATACACCAGATTTTCTTTCTTTCTGAATTGTACCTGCCTCATTAACACATTTAAGAGGTTACCATATTCAATATGAAAGCTCTGGTAACAGTGTTGACTGACAGGACATTTATACAAACAGAGTGAAATGTGACAAGACTCTATTCTCTTGTACTTGCATCAAAGGCATGAAGACGCGAGATTGTTTGCAACATACATGAGAAGCTGAAGGAACTGAACAGGCCAGGCAGCATCTATGGAAATGAATAAACTGTTGACGCTTCGGACCCAGACCCTTCTTCAGCAAAGATGTTTAATGTCATATCCAGTGCACAAGTGTAAAGGAGAATGAAATAATTGTTATGCCAGACCCGATACAACAAAAAACTACAAATAATAAAAAAATACACACTATATATAAATATAAAATAGCTTATATACATAGATTGTCTGTCCATAAAGTGACTGACAGGAAATGATTAGGTAGTGGTGGTTGACTGTGTGGAGGGGTAGGTTAGTGGGTGAGACCCTTCATGATATTGCTGCCAATTGTCCTGACACCTTTCTGTACACATGCCCACGATGGCAGGTTACTTGAAGGAAATTGCTTTTCCAATGAATGGCTTGTCACTTAGAAGAGGTTGCTTAATTATTCCGCTTCATCAGATCTTCAAAGCTAATACCTTCCGATTCAATAACGATTCCAGCGTCATTTCTTAGACTGCACCAGATGAATTGATTGCATCCAATTCAGGGGTACCGCAATTGACTTCAGTTGAAGAAGGGTCTTAGCTCAAAATGTCAACTGTTTATTCATTTCCATTGACTCTGCCTGACCTGCTGATTTCCTCCAGCGTTTTCTATGTGTTACTTTGATTTCAGTAGACATGGCTCAAGGTGGCCAGACAATAATCAGCTTGGTATGCCACAACTCTTATGTCAATTATGCACAGGCAGGATCTGTTTTGATTCCTATAGTAACTATAGCCACAGGTACAAGCAGCCAAGGACAACAAAGCCCGGGAAGTGTTCAGTGCCTACATGGGAAAAACTGATAAGAGGAAGGAACGGCTGAGACACATAGGATTTAATGTAAGGCCACTATTTTTTCTATTTAAATATGGAAGATATCTGTGGCAAGAGAGGCACTTAATCATTCACAAAAATGAAAATCATTCTGTTGAAGCAATGCTTCCTTATAGGAATCCCAACTGCTTGAACATTTGCAGTGTTATTTTCATTATTTCATATTTTAAACACGGGATCAGAATGAGGCCATTCGGCCCATCGAGTCTTCACCATTTTATCATGGATGATTTGTTATCCCTTTCACACTCATTCTGCCGTCTCCAACCTCCGCTTTAAATATACTCATGTCAACGAATTCCAGATGAACCACCCTTCGCCTCATCTGTTCTAAATGGACGTCCCTCTATTGCGGCTGTGATCCTAGACCTCCCCACCATAGTGCCTCTGTTCCTAAACTCCCCCACCAGAGGAAACATCGTCTCCACATCAACTCTAATTTTTAAGTTGTACACACTTGCTGTGCCGTAATTGCAGATTTAGACCTCCAACCTGCTGCTTGTAACTGAAAGTCCAATTTCCGTTACAGCCTTCCGTTTCTGGGTGCAAGTCATTCAATATTCCTTGCCCAAGTGTCTAACCGGGTGTACACTTTGCACACCGGACAACTTTAAAAAAATCAGTTAGGCTACGAACTGATTTAAAAGTTATTATTTAACTGACGCACTTAGCCGCATTTAAAAATCAGAAAACGAATCAGTCGATGACTAATTAATCGGTAGATTACTAATTCACAAGGGTACAGTCCCAATATGGTAGACAAGTAAACGTATCGTGGATTCGGAATTTAATATTTCAGTAGGACGCAGAATTGTGACAGGGTTTGTTATGCAGTATTACCATTTGAAAGTAAAATGACAGGAATGATAATAGCCTATATAGAGAGCACTTTCATACAAACGATGGCATAAAGTGCAAACTTGGAAACAAAAGACAAAATTGTTAATTAAAGCAACGTTAAATCAACGGGTATTGAGTTGGCGTCTAAAAAGGTCAACTGATCCTGCGTCGCTTACAGTTTTAGGTATTGAATTCCGCAGTTTGGGAGCGCAGTTCAGAAAAGGCTGACTGGCCAATTATCTTTTGAGGGAGACTGTTTAAAATTAAGAGACCGGCGGAATATATTGCTCGAAGGGCAATAGTGTTTTCTGTTTTCACCGACGGACTCCAGCCGGCATCGCCAGAATTTTGTTAGAAGGGAACATAGTTTTTCTCTCAGAACGGCTTCGCGGTGAACAGTCAGTCGCACACCAGAAAGGCTCCGGCGTCCATTCATGACCGTAGGCTGACTGAACTCAGGCACACAAGGCGGCGAGGGGCAGCAATCCCGCGCCTCTCGGTGAAGCCCGATCCCCCGGTACTCACCGCTCTGGTTGATCTGACTGGGTGACTGGTGCTTCGCTGTGTCGTGATAGCCTCTCCCGCCCCGGCGATCTGAACCCAACTGGATGGCGACCGGAAAAAGAAAGGCGCGCCCCTCGCTCCGCAACCACTAGGCAGAGGGCGGGTCCCTACCGCTCGGGACGGCCAATCGTCACAATTAGCGTCACCACTGCGCGCCACCTATTGGTTCAGTTCCAGTGATTGACGTCTCCGCTCTCCCCTCGACAAAAGGAGAAGCGCCTCCCTCGCTCCTACCACCAGGCAGAAGGCGGGGGCCGGCCGCTCGAACTAGCCAATCCCCACAAAGAATGTCAGCGCCTCGGGCCACCTATTGGTTCACGACAAAGATTGACGTCTTCACCCTCCCCCCTCCCCCCTCCCCCCGTGAGTAATTCAAATTCTCTTCCACTACGCCACGTGAATATTATGGCGGGCGCGTAGGCAGCTTTAACGGCGGTTGGCTGGGGTGCGCACGCAGCTAACGGTTTCTCCCCTAGTTTCCGATAGAGTTAGCGAGAAAATCGTCCAGTTTTTTTAAGTAGCTAAGAATGTGAACCCCGGGTTATAAACCAAGTGTTTGCTAGAAGAATGAGTAATTCGGGTTTGTATTTTTAAAAAAAACTCCATGTAAGGGGAAGTGTGAAACTGTACGTGGCATAGTAATCGGCCGTTCGGCCCGTCGAGCCTGTGGCCCCTGATTATATCCCTGTGACCTATCAATCCAGGGTATACAAGTACTGCTATTGAGGGAGTGCAGCGTAGGTTCACGAGGTTAATTCCCGGGATATTTTGAAAGATTGGAGCGACTGGGCTTGTATACACTAGAATTTAGAAGGATGAGAGGGGATCTGATTGAAACATATTAGATTATTAAGGGATTGGACACGCTAGAGGCAGGAAACATGTTCCCGATGTTGGGTGAGTCCAGAACCAGAGGCCACAGTTTAAGAATAAATGGTAGGCCATTTAGAACGGAGTTGAGGAAAAACTTTTTCACCCAGAGAGTTGTGGATCTGTGGAATGCTCTGCCTCAGAAGACAGTGGAGGCCAATTCTCCGGATGCTTTCAAGAAAGAGTTACATACAGCTCTTAATGATAGCGCAGTCAAGGGATATGGGGAGAAGGCAGGAAAAGGGTAGTGATTGTGGATGATCAGCCATGATCACAGTGAATGGAGGTGCTGGCTCGAAGGGCTGAATGGCCTACTCCTGCACCTATTGTCTATTGAATTAGGCCATTTGGTCCATCGAGTCTGCTCCACCATTTCATCATGGCTGATCGTTTATGAAGGTTTTCAGTTATCCAGGTCATTGTTATTCAAGCAGTAGTAAATCAAGAGAACTGGACTTGCTGTGTTGTCTGTAAGATGTTTCACCTCTCATCTGGGAGGCTTCTTCAGTTCTGATCCATGGTGGAGAGTTTTCTGGTTTATAAACTCTCAGTTTTCAAACCCATCCCTGTACAAAGGGGGTGAGGTATGACACCACCAATCAGCTACTTACTAGGCAGTCCTAACATCTCTACTCCAGTGTCTCCACAACAGTTCACACCTACATTCATGCAAAGATAAGACTAATGACTCTCATTACCTCTATGACTCTTGATGACCCTCAAGTGCTTGCTATACCTTTAAACAACTCACAGAGTTTATAAACCAGAAAACTACCCACCATGGATTGGAACTGAAGGAGCCTCTCGGATGAGTGGAGAAACGTCTTTGAGACAACACAGCAAGTCCAGTTCCCTTGATTTGCTACTGCTTGATATCATGGCTGATCTATTTTCCCTTTCAGCTTTCTAACTGTAACCCTTCATGTCCTGACTAATCAAGAAGCTATCAACCTCTGCCTTAAGTATACCCAATGACTTGACCTCCACAGCCACTTGTAGCAAAAAGTTTCCACATATTTTCCACACTTCTGGCTAAAGGAATTCATCCTTATTACTTCTAAATGGATGCCCCTCTATTCTGATGCTGTGTCTCAGACTCTCCCATCATAGGAAATACTCTGTCCACATCCACTCTGTCAAGGCCTTTCACCATTTGATAGATTTCAATGAGGTTACCTCTTATTCTTCTGAATTACAATGAATATAGGCCCAGAGCCATCAAACGCTCCTCATAAGACAAGCCTTTCAATCCCGGAATCTCCTTTGCACCCTCTCCAGTTTCAGCACATCCTTTCTAAGATAAGGGGCCCCAAAACTGCACACAATACTCAAAGTGAGGCCTCACCAGTGCTTTATAAAGACTCAACATTCCATCCTTGATTTTATATTCTAGTCCTCTTGAAATGAATGAAAACATTGCATTTGCCTTCCACACCACAGACTCAAATCTGTAAATTAACCTTTAGGGAATCTTGCACAAGGACTCCCAAGACCCTTTGTACCTCAAATTTTTGAATTTTCTCTCCACTTAGAAAATAGTCTATGCTTTTATTTCTTCTACCAAATGCATGACCATATATTTCCAGACACAATATTCCATCTGCAACTATTTTGCCCATTCTCCTAATGTTTCCTCTCTACTTCCTCAGAACTACCTGCCCTGCTACCTAGCTTTATATCGTATGTAAATTTGGCCACAAAGCCATAAATTCTGCCATCCAAATTATTGACATACGATTTAAAAAGCACAGACCCCTGTGAAACACCACTAGTCACTGGCAGCCAATCAGAAAAGGCTCCTTTTATTCCCACTCTTTGCCTCCTGCCAATCAAACAATGCTTTATCCATATTGATATCTTTCCTGTAATATCATGGGCTCTTACCTTGTGACCCAGGCTCAAGTGTTTGCAAGAAGAATGAGTAATTCAGGTTTATATTTTAATAAAACCTCTGTAGAAGTGTCAAACTGTGTACATGGTGCAGTACATGACTCGTCGAGCCTGTACCACCCAATTACACCCCAGTGACCTATTAACCTTGGGTATACTCCGAGTATTTGCAAGAGAATGAGTAATTCAGGTTAAAGTTTGGGAATCTGGTGAAATCGGAAGTATAAACGTGCATGGCAATAATTTGGACATACAGCATCGTAACAGGCCATTTGGCCCATGGAGCCTGTGCTGGCCATTACACCCATTTGACCTATTAAACCTGAGTTATCTGTCGAGGGTTTGCAAGCAGAATGAGTAATTTGGGTTTATATATATTTTTAATTTCAGTGTAAGGGGAAGTGTGAAACTGTATGTGGGATGGTAACAGACCATTCAGCCTGTTGAGACCCTGCTGCCCAATTAGACCTTTGTGACCTGCTAACCCCAGTTATACGCCAAGTGTTTGCAAAGGAGAATGAGTAATTCAGCTCAAGGTTCAGATTTTTTAAACTCAGTGAAAGCAGTACTTAGCAATAATTTGGAGAGACAGCACTGTAACAGGCCATTCGGCCCACTGAGCTTGTGCCGCCCAATTACAGCCATGTGATTATTTCCCCTACTAACCTGTGTGTGTGTGTGTGTGTGTGTGTGTGTGTGTTTGGGATGTGGAGGGAAACCAGAGCTCCGGGAGGAAACTGGAGGCCATGGAGTGAACATGCAAACTCCCCACAGTCAGCAGCAGGAAATGAACCTGGGTCGCTGGCGCTGTACAATATACTGTGCCACCCCCACTGGCAAACTGGTGGCGACATCTGGCATCTGATTTCCCGGCCAAGGTGAGGCACGGCTAACCGTGAGCCTGATCTGATGTTTAACATGGCTGCTCTGACTGCAGCCTACCCAGAGAACCTCTTACCTCTTTGCTGCTTGGCTTATCAAGAATCCATCTCTGCTGTAAAAATATTCAAAGAACACTCTCACTCCTCATAGAGTTTTAAAAACCCACCTCCTACAGATCATCATCTTCTGCTTTCCTTTCCCAAATCAAAAAAAACATTTAAATTTTGTTGACCTTTGCAAATGTACATCCAGGATGTGCATTGTTATTAACTTAGCTAACATTGAATGAAAATTTAGTGGGGGGGGGGGTTGTCAGAGGTAAGTTTTTTCACACAGAGTGGTGGGTACATGGAACACACTGGTGGTAGATATATTAGAGAAATTTAGGAGACTCTTGGATAGACACATGGATGATAGAAAAATGTAGGGCTACAGTAGGTAGAAGGGAATGATAGAAAAAAGGTGATGACAAGTGTATAAAGCTTATCAACAATGTTAGATCTATTGCGGCATTGTTTTAGAAGAGCCAATCATGTCTCCTGTCTACAACTTCTTTTCAATAAATATGAGGATTTTAAAGCTGCTAATAAGATTGCTCCCACCAGCTTTCTGCTTCTCTGATTCTTTGGATAATTCTTTATGTATCATGCATCTGACAAGATTTTCCTTATTCGTTCATGATCTTGAATTACCTCTTAACAATAAAGAAAGTGACCTTATCTCAACCAAACCATTTAGCTAATTCTGTATTTAAGGCCCCCAGTGTGGATAAATAGATTTGTCATTTACAGTGTAAGATATTCCATTTGTTTATAAGTTTACGTTAACTCAGCATGCCATCTACTTTTCATTTATATATTTGATGAGCAGTTTTTGAGAAGTTTTTATGTCGATGCAGTCTACACTAGGAGGATATTTCAAATTACAGGACTTTCCCCACAGAGCCTGTGAGGTGTACTGTCAATGTAGGTCTTTAAAGTGCTGATCTGCAACATTCATGGAAATCTCCATGCAATGGAAAAACCAGCAAGGTTTGAGTGGATCAAATCAATGGAATCCTCAAATGGATAATCTCTCAGCAGCAGTTAAGGTGGTTGAGCATGTCTAAGTGTCAGTTTATACCAACAAAGCACAGAAACTAATGCCCACTAACATCTTGTGCTTCTAGTGTTGTCAAAATCTTGCACTCAATGTCAGTAAGACAAAGGAATTGATTGTGGACTTCGGGAGATCTCTGAAGATCTGTTCTGGGCCAACATACAGTATTGATGGAATTACAGAGGCTAAATTTCATTCTGAGTTTGAGGAGACTTGGTATGTCACCAAAGACTCTAACAAATTTCTACACATGAACTATGGAGAGCATTCTAACTGGTTTCTTCACTGTCTGGTGTAGAGGGGCCATTGCACAGGATTGGAAAAAGCTGCAGAAAGGCAGTATTCATCATTAAGGGCCTGCATCACCCAGGACATGCCCTCTTCCCATTGCTGCCATTGCAGAAAAGGCACAGGAACCTGAAGACACACACTCAAAACTATTTTGCACTAATTAACTTTAATGTTATATATTTCTTATTGTAATTTATAGTTTTTAAATTCTGTGTTGCAATATAGTACTGCCACAAAACAACAAATTTCACGACATACTGTATGCCAGTGATATTAATTCAGAGTCTGATTCTGGTTGATTCTTCCAGGAGATCACCTTAAAGATTATCATCCAAGTTCCATCTTTCCTTGTGCATGTCAGAACATCTTACCCTACTTTATTAAAATGCCTGAGCTGCGCTCTGACCTCCAAATAGTGTAAGTAAGTAATAATGCCTGGTTGTCTGCTTGTCTGTGGTTAAACACTAAAAATGAATAACAGCTAATGCTATAGTCATTCAGGTATGTATTCAATGATCTTCAGTCTGTTGCATTCGGAATGACCCCAACACCGGTATTCATTTTCTTAAAAAAGACTGCATAATGGTATGCTTGCAGAGGTCAGAAGTGTCAAATGACTGCTCTGTGAGTCAGTCTGAGTCATACTTCTTTATTGCTTAAACTAATCTCATTGCAATTTCATCCTTTTCCTTGCGTTTCTCTGTGTTATCTGCCACTTGGCACCCTTCTTCAAATATTGAATACAATTCTCTCCAGAAAGGAGCAGTGCCAAAATTGTTATCCAGCACTACATCATAGAAACAGGCCCTTCATCTCATCTAATCTGTGTCAATCTGTTATTCTGCCGAGTCACACCTACCTACACCTAAATCCCTCCAATCCACATACTGATCAAAACTTCTCGTGTGTTGCAATCAAACTCATATCCACCACTTCTGCTTGCAGCTCTTTCCACACTCTCACCACCCGCTGAGTGTAGTTAAGCAATTCACATTTCACCGTTAACCCGTAACCTCTAGTTCCAGTCTCATCCAGCCTCAGTCGAAAAAAGCCTGCTAGCATTTGCTCTGTCTAAATCGCTGATGATTTTGTATACCTCTATCAAATCTCCCCTCATTCTACACTCCAGGGAATAATGTCCTAACCCAGGGGTCCCCAACCTTTATTGCACCGCGGACCGTTTTAATATTGACAATATTCTTGCGGACCGTCCACCGGGGGGGGGGGTGGCGGTGTTCAAATAGGGTTAAACTCACCTCGGTTGAGTTTCTACAAGCTAATTAATTAGGTGTCGCCTCTGATCTGGGCCAACATTTACGTGCCAAGTGGCACCTAATTAATTAGCTTGTTTATTTCAGCTTTTTTCTTAAAGATGTGCTGGGTGCGTCCCGGCTACCGCTGCACCCCTGCATGGTTTGCGGCCCGGAGGTTGAGGCCCACTGCTCTAAATTATACAACATAACACCCCAATGCTTGTACTCAGTACTTAAATTTATGAAGGCCAATGTGTCAAAATTTCTTATAATCCTGTCTGCCGAGATACCACTTTCAAGGAATTGTGGATCTGTATTATTCGATTCCTCTGTTCTACCACACTCCTCAGTGCCTTACAGCTCACTGTAAGTCCTACCCTGATTTGTCCTCCCGAAGTGCAACACCTCACACTTGTTTACATTAATTTCCATCTTGCTTGCCCCTTTGTAATTGAGACTGATGTAATTCAGTTCCCAAACCTACTTAACAGAGTGTTGAATAGGAATGGTGTAAGCAACATGCGCATTCGGTGGCCACTTAATTAGGTGCTTCTGTATCTAATAAAGTGGTCACTGAGAGTATTTCTGTATGTTCATGGTCTTCTGTTGTTGTAATCCATCCAATTCAAGGTTTGACCTGTACATTCAGTGATGCTGTTCTGCACACCACTGCATGGTTATCTGAGTTACACTCATCTTCCTGTCAGCTTGAACCATTCTGGTCATTCTCCTCTAACCTCTCTCATTATCAAGGTGTTTTCTTCCACATAACTGTCACTCGTTGGATTTTATTTTGCACCATTCTCTCTAAATTCTAGAGACTGTTGTGCATAAAAATCCCAGGAGATTGGCAGTTTCTGAGATACTCAAACCACCCCGAGTGGCACCAACAATCATTCCACCAACAAAGTTGAATCACATTTCTTCCCCGTTCTGATGTTTGTTGTGAACAACAACAGCTAAACCTGACCATTGTCTGCATGCTTTTATGCATTGAGTTCCTGCCACATGATTGGTTGATTAAATATTTGCATTAACGAGCAGGTGTATCTACTAAAGTGAACACTGAGTGTATTTTTCATAGAATCTATTGACTTTCCTATGCCCAGCAACTCCCATAGTTGTCCTGCCAATCCCCTACACCTACTGACAGCAGTTTTCAGCTAACCTACCAGTCGACATACCTTTGGGATGTGAGGGGGGGGGAGGGAGCAGGAACATCGAGGGGGACGTGCAGACCACGCCCATGTTGATGAATATTACAGCAACAATATTAACCATGCTCTCTTCTCGCTCTGAACATCTGGGGAAGGAGCTACAGGAGCCTTAGGTCCTACGCCACCAGGTTCAGGAACAGTTATTACCCCACAACCATTAGGATCCGGAACCAACATGGATAACTTCACTTTGCAATGATTCCAGAATCAATTGGGTCATTTCAAGGACTCAACAACGCATATTCTCATTATTATTTTTGAATTCATGCGGTTTGTCCTCTTTTGAATGTTGGTTGTTTGTCTTTGTGTGTAGATTTTCACTGACTCTATTGTATTTTTTGAACTAATATGAATGCCTAAAAGAAAATTAATCTCAGGGTAGTATATGGTGATACATACATATCTCAATAATACCTATACTTTGAACTTTGACTTAATCTTGATCTCCAACAGATGGCTGGGTTGTCCATTGGAGATCAAGATCAAAGAAATGAGTTCTAAGGCGGGGGGGTGGGAGGGTTGCCCCTTCAATTGTGACACAGTGAAATTATGCTGGTTGGTGGGAGCTGCTGAACTTCCTGCAGGAGGATGAACTAATTTCATGCGGAGTACTCTGACCTGAATACAAAGTGAGAGCTGTGATGCTTTGATCTGTACCTCAATGTAGCTGCCTTCAGATGCACCACACAAACTCTTTTGATGTTCACATGCACTCATTCAAATCGAGAGGAAAGCAGAGAAAGATAACTATGACTTGGTGCATGCAGGCAAAGAAAAAAGCCTGTCTTTGTCCTCCAACCCAACATTATGAGGAATTGATCAACTCTATAGATTAAAGATCAGCTTTATTTATCACATGTACATCAAAATATACAGTGAAATGCACCATTTATCAGTGCTGTTGCATCATACTCTCTGTTAATATTGGAAACGTTATCTCCCTGTCTCCTTGGTCCTGGCCTTTCACTATCGGCAGATTTCAGTGAGATCCCTCCTCAATTATCATTCATGGACTTCTGGTGAAATGACCTGGGCAGTTTATTTCAGCTATGTATTTTCCAATTACATTGAGTATTTGATTCCAGCATACAGGTCCAGTGGAATATTCAATATTCTTCATAAGGTTAGACAGCAGAACAGCAGCAGAAATAATTCTCCAGCTTTATACTTGGGATATTCTGCATTTTGAGCATCTTTTAAGTCTATCCATTTGCTGTACACACACTAAAATGCTTTTGGAAAATTTTTTCATCAGCTGAATATAGTACACACTCAGTGGCCACTTTTTTCGGCACATCCTGATAAAAATGGTCACTGAGTGTATATTTGTGGTCTGCTGTTGTAGCCCATCCACTTAAGGTTCAACATCTGCATTCAGATGCTCTTCTGCACACCACTGTTGTAGCATGTGATTATTTGAGTTACTGTCACCTTCCTGTCAGCTTAACCAGTCTGGCCATTCTCCCCTGAACTCTCTCATTAACAAAGCATTTTTGCCCAAAGAACTGCCACTGCTACTCACCAAATTTTTTGTTTAGTTTTTGCACCATTCTCTGTAAACCCTAGAGACTGTTGTGCATGAAAATGCCAGCAGATCAGCAGTTTCTGAGATGCTCAAACCACTCTGGCTGGCACCAACCATCACTTAATGGTCAAAGTCACATTTCCTTTCTATTCAGTAGCTCAAGTGGTCCCCAACCACCGGGCCGCAAAGCATGTGCTACCGGGCTGCGAGGAAATGATATGAGACAGCTGCACCTTTCCTCATTCCCTGTCACGCACTGTTGAATTTGCCGGGACATCCCGTATATTGGGCTAAAATGGTTTGTCCCATATGGGACCGCCCTTGTCCCATATTTCCCCTGCTAAGGTAGAGTGTTCCTATGAAATCTTTTGTGCTGAAATGGCGTAAAGCGAAGAAGCAATTACCATTAATTTATATGGGAAAAATTTTTGAGCGTTCCCAGACCTAAAAAAAACCTACCAAATAGCACATAAAACCTAAAATAACACTAACATATAGTAAAAGCAGGAATGATATGATAAATACACAGCCTATATAAAGTAGAAATAATGTATGTACAGTGTAGTCGGGAAGATTAAGCCAAAACCGATTTGTGGGGGGAAAAAAATCGGCAAGTACGCGCATGCGCATGTCACATATGCGCAGACAGGTGCCTGCACAAGATTTCATGGTCATAGTAATCTTTCTCGGGGTAAACCCAAGTGTCCTGTATTTGACTGCTACTTTTGTCCCTTATTTGGGAGTGAGACAACCCTAACTGTAAAAGACATGTTGAGGTGAGTTCCGCCGCCCCCCCCCCCCAATCCGGTTGGCCAGTCTGCAAGAATATTGTCAATATTAAACCGGTCCGCAGTGCAAAAAAGGTTGGGGACCCCTGCAGTAACTGAACCTCTTGATCATGTCTGCATTCTTTTATGTCTTGCGTTGCTGCTACGTGATTGGCTGATTATATATTTGCATTCACCCACAGGTGTACAGGTGATCACTGAGTGCATGTTATATAAAACCCAGTTCAGTTTCTGTTGTACTTTTTCCCCATCAAGTTTCTTGGCACATTTTCTATCCGTCGTCATAAACCAGATTTTCTGCATCTCTATTTGCATGCTACTCGGATCCGAAACTGATCATATTACAGAAGGCTCTGGTTTCTAAATAATTATATTTACAGTCACCACTCCAACCATATCAAATTTACTGCTCCACATAGGAATGACCAGCTTCAGTTACTATTGCCATGGGAAATTCCACCACCGCGTCCCTGCTTACTTTAAGTCTTGATGCTGGGGAGGTTGCCTCCATTAACTGTGATCATTTTATAGGCTGAACAACTGCTAATTCTGTATGCACACCTTGATTTATTTTCTGAAATTTTATACAGTTTTCTTGCAATTTCTGTACATATTATTAAGTGTTTTTGATATCCAAAAGGCTTGGAAGTCAGAAAGCAAAGGGTCAGAAATGGCGGGGCGGGGGGGGGGTGTAGAAATAGAGTGATCTTTTTCATTTCAGCAGATCTGTTGCAGGAAGGTAGCACCCAGCATCAAGGACCCCACCAGCCAGGTCATACTCTCTTTTCACATTTGCCATCAACAGGAGCCTTAGGTACAATACCAGGAACAGTTATTACCTCTCAACTGGCGGCTGAACCAGCATGGATAACTTCACTCACTGCAACTCTGAACTGATTTCACAACCTACAGATTCACTTTCAAGGACTCGACAGCTCACAATCTCAATATTTATTATTATTATTTTGTTTTCCTTTTTTATTTGCACAATTTAGTTCCATAAGGTTATTATAGCTGGTGGTGGCAATGGGGACAAGCTCCCACTACCTATTAAATGCTCCCAATGGTGTGAGTCTTAAATAGCCTCTGACAACCAAGTCCAGCTCCTGGTCTTCACGTGTGTCTTGGCTACTAAACCTGGCAAGACTGTTCCTACTAACAGGAGAAGGGGAAAAGGTGAGTTACTGGCACCTTAAAACCATTTGCTTTAGGCAGATGGGGCTCGTCAGCTGTGGTAGGAAACTCATCGAGAAGAAGGAAAGTTCTGATCTCAAACGTCTGTTGCCTTGTATTTGCTGTGAATGCCCACAAGAAAATGAATATTGGGGTAGTATATGTTGACATACATATACTTTGATAATAATTTACTTAGAACTTTGAAAAAAACGCACATCTTATCCCCTATGAGAGTATTATTGGATTAGAATACGTGGAATTACAAAGCCCATCTTGATGTTTATATGGTGCTCAGATGTCCTCCCGACTCTCCTCAATGACCCCTGACAATGTTAGAGAGTGTTCTAAGGTTACAGAGTGACAGCAGTTTAGTGATAAAAAGACATATGGAGTTTATTGCTGATGAATGTGCACTGATGAGCTTGGGGCAGCAGGGTAGCATAATGCTTAGTGCACTCATTTATCGCTGTCAGTAAGAAGTTTGTAAGTTCTCCCTGTGACCAAGTGGGTTTCCTCCAGGTGCTCCAGTTTCCTCCCACATTCCAAAAATGTACGGGTTAGATTTAGTAAATTGAGGGCATGCTATGTTAGCGCTGGATGCGTGGTGATACTTGCGGACTGTTCCCAGTACATTCTCGAACTGACACATAATTACACATTTCACTGTATGTTTCGATGTTTTGATGTACATGTGACAAATGTGCCATGGGGCACCACAGTAGCGTAGCAGTTAGCACGATACATTACAGTGGGGCGTCAGGGTTCAGAGTTCAATTCTGGCATACACTGTAAGCAGCAGGTTACTTTTCCCTGTGCGTGAGGGTTTCCTCTAGGCGCTGTGGATTTCTTCCACAGTCCAAAGACGTACAGGTTAGTACATGGATTAGTTATTGTAAATTGTCCTGTGATTAGGTCTGGGTTAAATCAGTGGCTCACTGGGCAGCACGGCTTGAAGGGCTGGAAGGGCCTGTTCCCTGCTGTACTTCTAAATAAAATAAATAAATGAAACTAATCTTACCTTATCTTCTATTCTTTGTCCCCTTTTCCCTTTAATTACACTGCTTTAGACCATAAGACATAGGAGCAAAATTAGGCCATTCAGCCCTTTGACTGTACTCCACCATACCATCATGGCTGATCCCAGATACCACTGCCATACACATGCCCTTTTGCCATAACCTTTAATGCCCTGACCAATCAGGAAAACTATCTATATTGGCTTTAAATATACCCATGGTCTTGGCCTCCACAGCTGTCTGTAGTGTCTTATAAAGCCTCAGAATCATCTCCTTGTTTTTATATTCTATTCTCCTTGAAATAAATGCCAACATTGCATTTGCCTTCTTTACCACAGACTCAACCTGTAAATTAACCTTCTGTGAGTCCTGCATGAGGACTGCTAAGTCCCTTTGCACCTCTGATGTTTCAATTTTCTCTCCATTTAGATAATAGTCTGCACTTTCGTTACTTTTACCAAAATGCATTATCATACATTTCCCAACACTATATTCCATTTGCCTCATTTTTCCCATTCTGCCAATTTGTCTAAGTCCTTCTGCAATTGCATTGCTTCCTCAGTACCATCTACCCCTCCACCTCTCTTTGTATCATCTGCAAACTTTGCTACAAAGCCATCCAGGGGTGGTGCTAAGGTGGTGCTAGCTGGGGCTATAGCCCCAGCAGAAATTGCAATAGCACCACCATAGCACCACCAAGAAATTAACTGCAGCTGCTTTGCTTTCTCTGTATAGTTTTGAATACAGCTTGTTTCTCCAGTTGATCTAGTGAAACAGCGCCCCCAATTACCATAGCACACACACAGCAATAAAGTTATAAACTCTGTCAGATCCACTCTACACTTCTGCTTATTCGTTCGTTGTCAATGTCTTGCCATTGCTGTCCTCAGATCAGTTTGCTGATCTAAGATCATTTAAGGTGCTGATGTCACTCACTCTCACTCCCACGAGAGATTGATAGCATACATCCAGGCACAGATCCATGGTCTCGCAAAACTAACAGATGCCACACAAGCAAGAACTAGGGACCTGTGCGTCAAGGCTGGTTTACAAGCGAGCGTGGGCCTGGCACATGCATTATTTTGGCGGTGTGAAAAATGGATCGATTTTTAGTCAGAAAACGACCTCATCCAGAGGAATTAGTGGTGTCTCAGCCTGAGCCTGTCTTAATTGAAAGTGACATGCAGAAAGAAGTAAGTGGGGATGAGCACGACAGCAGTTCATCGAAGGAGTGTGAGGGTGAAGTAGAGGAACAAGAAATGGAGCGGGATTCGGAAGAGAACATGGATGAAGCTGCTCTTAGTGCGAGTGGGAAAACTGTTAGCGATGTTAGCCAGCAGCCTGAGGAAGGACCCCGTCGGCCATCATTGAAAAAGTATCCTTCGCAACAGTTTGGCAATCAGCAAAGGAGTATTCGTGGCTGGTTTGACCTGTACCCCTGGCTGGAATATTCAATCATGAAAGATACTACGTTCTGCTTCACATGCAGGCATTTCCTGTGTGGAGGACATGGGTTCCATTCTGAGTCTCCCTTCACTGTCACCGGTTACCACAACTGGCGGAAAGCTACAACAGCTTTCAAAACTCACCATGTAAGTGCAGCTCATAAGTTTGCGATGGAGGCATGGGCCGAATTCAGATTGAGGAAACAAGACGGTTCAAGATTGGGAAATATGCTTGATAAAGGACATGCAAAGATTGTCCAAGAAAATCATGAGTATATGAGAGCAGTGGTTGAGTCTCTATGCTATTCTGCGTGCCAAGGCATTGCCCAGCGAGGACACCGGGAGAATGATGTATCTGGCAATAGGGGAAACTTTGTCGAGTTGCTCAGTGTAATTGGGAAGTTTGATAAAACTGTAGCTAAAAAAAAAGGGGACAATCCTGGAAATGCAAAGAACACCCATCACGATATCCAAAATAAAATTATGGGTATTATGGCAGATATGATCAGACGTCAAATAAGTGCAGAAATCAAGGAGGCTGGATATGTTGCCATCATGGTGGATGAAAGTAAAGACTTGAGTAAAAAGGAGCAAATATCAGTGGTGGTGCGGTATTTGAATAACGAAATAGTGCTTGAAGAATTCTTGCACTTCACTCCAGCAGAAGGGTTGGACGCAGAGTCGCTTCTTAAAAGCAGGAACAGACACTCTCCCAGTGTGTTATTGATAAGAACACTTGTATACGTCAGTGTTATGACAGGGCGGCAGTGATGTCCGGGTGCAATAACAAGGTACAAGAGAGGTTCAGGAAAGAGGTCCCACAGGCATTATATATACACTGCCATGCTCACAGATTTAACCTTGTTTTAGTGGATGTTGTGAGCAATGTACCACAAGCGGGTGAGTTTCTTGAAATTATGCAGCTGCTTTACAACTTCTTTTCAAACTCTGTTGCCCACGATCTTTTCATGAAGAAACAGAGAGAACTGGAATCAACTGCACAGCCCGTGGAGTTGAAGAAATTGTCAGATACACGCTGGGCATGGCAGTATACAGCTTTGTGGGCTATAAGGAAATCACTTCCTGCCATTTAGCTACACTACGGGATATTACGGGTCAACCAAATGCACAGAGGAAAATGGAGGCCAGAGCTGTAAATGAACTGATTGACGAGCAGTTTGCTTTACTTCTCACTGTTTGAGGATTTATTCCGAGTCACCAAGTTCATGTCAGACCAGCTACAATCTCACGTTTGGAGCTTTCATCCGCTATGGACTTGGCTCAGTCTGTTATCGATGCACTCTCAGCAAAACGGGGAGAGGAATCATGGAGTGAAATTCAGGCAAGAGCTCGGGACCTGTGCATCAAGGCCGGTATACAGAGCAGACCACATGAAAGGAGACAGGCCCAGCCACCCCGCCGCCTACATGACTTTGTTGTTGAGGCCCAAACTGAACGCACACCTGTCACATCCTCTGATGACCTTCGCAACCACTGTTTCTATCCAGTTATAGACAGATTTCTGACTGAAATGAAAGGACGGTTCTCAGTTGAGACTGGGAGTGTTCTGACTGGAGTCTCAGCATTAAGTCCCAAACACAAGTTCTTCCTAGACAAGAATTGTCTTTGGCCAATGGCCCAATACTATGGAGTGACTGAAGTGAACCTGACTGCAGAGCTACATCAGGTTCGGCGTCTGCTGGAAACAAAACAAAGGCAAGGACAGACAGTGAATGACACAGTGGAATTTCTAGCTCTAATGAGACCGTACCGTGATGCATTTATAGATTTATACAAACTAATCTGCATATCACTGACTCTGCGTGTTACATCTGCCTCATGCGAACGAAGTTTCTCTTGCCTCAGACGCATCAAAAACTACTTAAGGAATAGCAGCGGCGATGCTCGGAACAGTAACTTGGCCCTGTTGGCCATAAACAGCTGGAGGACCAAAGCACTTGACATCCAGAAAATCATTGATGCTTTCGCCACCAATCACAACAACAGACGGATTGTGCTTCTCTGAAAACATTCTGAGTGAGTGCAGATGATTTTTAAAAAATTTGGGCCAAGACTAATGCTGATTATTGTTATTATTTTGTGGTGGATACCCCATAGTCCTTATGTTTCCTGCAAAACCTAAAATATTACACTTACTGCTATTAAGCCTATTGGTTTTGCTTAGACTTCCAAGCGGTGACTCTGTTGATTTTTGTTTTACATTCAATAGCCGAATTAATTGAGGTATTGCATAGTCAGAGTACGATTTGTTCAACTCCTGGTAAAGCCTTGCATCTGTTGTTTGCCTTATTTGACTTTAATAATGGTGTATCTTTTGGCGTTGTCTGTCTATGCAATGCGAATAGCAATGGGTTCGTTTTGTGTTTTTCAGTTGAAAAGCACGCATTTGACGCTGATTGCGGGATTGGTGCATGATTCACGTTGTCCGCTGTTCCTCGGTTGCTCTGTTTTTTTTTGTTTATGCTCAGTGTAGCCCACGTTGTCTCCGATGCTGTTGACATTGTAACAGTTCACTTCTATATTAGATCTATCAATTGCTGTTGCTTGTGAATCAACAGAGGCATTTATAGTAGGCGCATAATGCTTGTAACTGACTTTTGAATACCACGCGTCTGGCTTTGCGAATACATATTACCATACAGTGCATCCCTCAGCACCATCACCGAATCATTCAGCCCCTCCGTAGCACCAGCAAGAAAAAATCTCTGGTGCCGCCACTGAAGCCATCAATTCCATTATCTAAATCATTGATGCACAATGTAAGAAATAGCGTTCCCACTTCTGACCCCTGAGGAACAGCACTCGCCAATGGTAGCCAACAGAAAAGGTCCCCTTTATTCCCACTCACTGTTTCCTGCCTGTCAGCCATTCCTCTATCCTTGCCAGTATCTTTCCTGTAATGCCATAAGATTTTACTATGCTAAGCAGCCTCATGGAAAGTGGCCAGTGAGTGAGTGGGCCAGTGAAGGAGTGGAGCTTTGAGGCTTTGACTCGAGAGGCTTCGACGAGAAAAGGCGGAGGACAAGCTTGCTCGCAGTTAGTCTTTACAATGCCTCCTGAGATGGTGATGTGCCTCTCATGTGAGATGTGGCAGTCTTGGGGGAACACCCCTCTCCCGCAGAGTCACATCTGCCAGAAGTGCATACGGCTGGGCGACCTGGAAGACCATGTAAGGAATCTGGAGCAGCAGCTGGATGATCTTCGACTCATAAGGGAGAATGAGGCAGTCATAGATGAGAGCTACAGGGAGGTAGTCACACCTAGGCTGTCGGAAGCAGGTCGTTGGGTGACAGTCAGAGAGGGGAAAGTGAAGGTGAGCAGACAGAGCACCCCTGTAGCCATTCCCCTGAATAATAAGTTTACCGTCCTGGATACTGTTGGCGGGGATGACCGACCAGGTGTGAGCCACGGTGGCAGGGCCTCCGGCACTGAGTCTGATCTGGTGGTGCAGAAGGGTGGGACGGGAAAGAGGAGAGCTGTCATCATTGGAGACTCTATAGTCAGGGGAGCAGACAGGAGATTTTGTGGACGTGAGAAGGACACCCGCATGGTTTGTTGCCTCCCGGGTGCCAGGGTCTGGGATGTCTCTGACCGGGTGCACGACATCCTGGTACGAGAGGGAAAGCAACCAGAAGTTGTGATACATGTTGGGATCAATGACATAGGCAGGAAGAGGGATGAGGTCCTGAAGTGTGAGTTTCGGGAACTAGGCAGAAGGCTGAAGAACAGGACCTCAAGGTTCTCAGGATTGCTGCCAGTGCTATGTGACGGTGATGGTAAGAATTGGAAGAGATGGCAGTTGAATGCATGGCTGAGGAGTTGGTGCAGGGAGCAGAGTTTTAGATTTTTCGATCATTGGGATCTCTTCTGGGGAAGGTGGGACCTGTACAGATTGGATGGATTGCACCTGAACTCGAGGGGGAGCAATATCCTTGCAGGTAGGTTTGCTAGCTTGGTACGGGAGGGTTTAAACTAATTTGCAAGGGGGATGGGACCCGGAGTGATAGAGCAGTGAAAGAAGTGCATGTAGTAAAGCCAGATCTAACATACAGAGAGGCTTTGAGGAAAGAGAAGCAGAATAAACGGTGTAAAGACAGTAAGGTGGAAGGGCTGAAATGTGTCTACCTCAATGCAAGAAGCATCAGGAACAAAGGTGATGAACTGAGAGCTTGGATACATACATGGAATTATGATGTAGTGGCCATTACAGAGACTTGGCTGGCACCAGGGCAGGAATGGATTCTCAATATTCCTGGATTTCAGAGCTTTAAAAGGGATAGAGAGGGTGGAAAAAGGGGAGGAGGAGTGGCATTTCTGGTCAGGGATACTACTACAGCTACATAATGGGCGGGTAATGTAGCAGGATCCTCTTTTGAGTCAATATGGGTGGAAGTCAGGAACAGGAAGGGAGCAGTTTACTCTATTGGGGATATTCTATAGGCCCCCTGCTAGCAGCAGAGATACAGAGGAGCAGATTGGGAGGCAGATTTTGGAAAGGTGCAAAAATAACAGGGTTGGCACCTGATTAGTTCAAAGCGTTTAGATGGGGCAGAGTTTGTTAAGTGTGTCCAGGACGGATTCCTGTCACAGTATGTGGACAGGCCGACTAGGAGGAATGCCATACTAGATCTAGTACTAGGTAATGAACCGGGTCAGGTCACAGATCTCTCAGTGGGTGAGCGTCTGGGGGACAGTGACCACTGCTCCCTGGCCTTTAGCATTATCATGGAAAAGGATAGATTCAGAGAGGACAGGAAAATTTTTAATTGGTGAAGGGCAAATTATGAGGCTATAAGGCTAGAACTTGCGGGTGTGAATTGGGATGATGTTTTTGCAGGGAAATGTACTATGGGCATGTGGTCGATGTTTAGAGATCTCTTGCAGGATGTTAGGGATAAATTTGTCCCGGTGAGGAAGATAAAGAATGGTAGGGTGAAGGAACCATGGGTGACAAGTGAGGTGGAAAATCTAGTCAGGTGGAAGAAGGCAGCATACATGAGGATTAGGAAGCAAGGATCAGATGGGTCTATTGAGGAATATAGAGAAGCAAGAAGGGAGCTTAAGAAGGGGCTGAGAAGAGCAAGAAGGGGGCATGAGAAGGCCTTGGCGAGTAGGGTAAAGGAAAACCCCAAGGCATCCTTCAATTATGTGAAGAAAAGAAAGGATGACAGGAGTGAAGGTAGGACCGATTAGGGATAAAGGTGGGAAGATGTGCCTGGAGGCTGTGGAAGTGAGCGAGGTCCTCAATGAATACTTCTCTTCGGTATTCACCAATGAGAGGGAACTTGATGAAGGTGAGGACAATATGAGTGAGGTTGATGTTCTGGAACATGTTGATATTAAGGGAGAGGAGGTGTTGGAGTTGTTAAAATACATTAGGACGGATAAGTCCCTGGGCCTGACGGAATATTCCCCAGGCTGCTCCATGAGGCGAGGGAAGAGATTGCTGAGCCTCTGGCTAGGATCTTTATGTCCTCGTTGTCCACGGGAATGGTACTGGAGGATTGGAGGGAGGCGAATGTTATCCCCTTGTTTAAAAAAGGTAGTAGGGATAGTCCGGGTAATTACAGATCAGTGAGCCTTACGTCTGTGGTGGGAAAGCTGCTGGAAAAGATTCTTAGAGATAGGATTTATGAGCATTTAGAGAATCATGGTCTGATCAGGGACAGTCAGCATGGCTTTGTGAAGGGCAGATTGTGTCTAACAAGCCTGAGAGAGTTCTTTGAGGAGGTGACCAGGCATATAGATGAGGGTAGTGCAGTGGATGTGATCTATATAGATTTTAGTAAGGCATTTGACAAGGTTCCACACGGTCGGCTTATTCAAAAAGTCAGAAGGCATGGGATCCAGGGAAGTTTGGCCAGGTGGATTCAGAATTGGCTTGACCCTGCAGAAGGCAGAGGGTCATGGTGGAGGGAGTACATTCAGATTGGAGGATTGTGACTAGTGGTGTCCCACAAGGATCTGTTCTGGGACCTCTACTTTTCGTGATTTTTATTAATGACCTGGACGTTGGGGTAGAAGGGTGGGTTGGCAGGTTTGCAGATGACACAAAGGTTGGTGGTGTTGTAGATAGTGTGGAGGATTGTCAAAGATTGCAGAGAAACATTGATGGGATGCAGAAGTGGGCTGAGAAGTGGCAGATGGAGTTCAACCCGGAGAAGTGTGAGGTGGTACACTTTGGAAGGACAAACTCCAAGGCAGATTTCCCTTTACAGAAACCATGCTAACGTTGACTAATTTTATCATTAATCTCCAAATAACCCAAAACCTCATCCTTAATACTTTCCCAACCACTGAGGCTAGGCTAACCGGCCTATTATTTCCTTTCTTTTGCCTTCCTCCTTTCTTAAGAGTGGAGTGACATTTTCAATTTTCTAGTCCTCTGGGACCATGCCAGAATCAAGTGATTCTTGAAAGATCAATACATCTGTTATCTCTTCAACAACCTCTTTCAGAACTCTGAGATGTACTCCATCTGGTCCGGGTGACTTCTCCAACTTAAGAACTTTGAGTGTGCCTCACACTTTTTCCTTTGCAATGGCACTCAATCCTGCTCCCTGACCCTCATGGACCTTTGGCACACTGGTAGCGTCTTCCGCAGTGAAGATTGATGCAAAGTACTTACTAAGTTCAGCCGCCATTTCTTTGTCCCCCATTACTACCTCACCAGCAACTGAACCAAGCGTGCATGTTTTTATGTATTGAATTACCGCACATGATTGTCTGATCAGACTTTTTGCATTAATGAGCAGGTGTACAGGTGTACCTAATAAAGAAGCCACTGAGTTCATGTTAGGTCCGGCTACCACAGAGATAATGACACATCTCTGTGGAAACAATGGTCCAGGCATGGATCTGCTAGCATGGTCCAGGCATGGATCTGCTAGCATGGTGCAGGCATGGATCTGCTAACAGGCTCCATTGCTAATTTAAGACATTGGATGCACCTCAAGCAGCTGCAGAAAGGAGGTTAACCACCAATATACACTTAAAAGTATAGTTTCTCCATTCCTAGTGCTCCCTTTGCAAATCATGCTTTCCTTCTTGCCTACTCATCACCTTCCTGTCTTGTTTTAGATTAGATTAGATTAGATTATGAGAACACTCAGTCCTCTTTTATTGTCATTTAGAAATGCATACATGCATTAAGAAATGATGCAATGTTTCTTCGGAGTGATATCATAGAAAACCAGACCAAAGACTAACACTGACAAAACCACATAATTATAACATATAGTTACAGCAGTGCAAAGCAATACCATAATTTAATAAAGAACAGACCATGGGCACAGTAAAAAAAAAGTCTCTAAGTCTCGAGTCGATCGACTCCCGAGTCCCTGATAGCAGGCGGCAAAAGGGAGAAACTCCCTGCCATAAACCTCCAGGCACCACCAACTTGCCGATACCTTGGAAGCAGCCGACCCCAGTCGACCCTGAGTCCATCTGTCTGAAAACTCCGAGCTTCGTAGCAGCCTCTCTGATACAGCCTCCCAAGCGCCATCCTCTGCCGAGCGCCTTCGACCTCTCCCCGGCCGCTGAAACACGGAAAGCTGAAGATTTCGAGGCCTTCAGCTCCAGAGATTCCGGTTACCACACAGTAGCAGCGGTAGCAAAGCAGACATTTCAGAAGTTATCCAGATGTTCCGCTGTGCTCTCACGTCTGTCTCCATCAAATCAGGATTGTGCACGGTCCCCTACTTAACAGATATTCATCACCGAAGTGGCCGTGCACGCTGTCGTCGCGCCGCCATCTTCTCCCCCCTCCTGGGAGGATTTTTTAGAGGCCCATAGGACTATTATTAGAATAATAGAACACGACAGCACAAAAAGTCTGTGCTAAACCATTAATCTGCCTAGTCCCATCGACCTGACCTCCCATCCAAGTATCTATCCAAACTTCTCTTAAATATTGAAATTGGACCTGCATCCACCACTTCTGCAGGCAGCTCATTCTACATTCTCACCAGCCCCTGAGTGAAGAAGTTCCTCCTCATATTACCCTTAAACATTTCACGTTTCACCCTTAACCCATGACCTCTATTTGTAGTCTCACCCAACCTCTCATAATTTTGTATACCTTTATCAATATCCCCACAATCTGCTAACTTCTAGGGAAATAAAGTCCTAACCTATTCAATCTTTCCCTATAACTCAGGTCCTCAAGTCCCAGCAACATCCTTCAAAGTTTTCTCTGTACTCTTACAATCTTTTTGACATCTTTCCTGTAGATAGGTGACCACAGCTGAACACAATATTCCAAATTAGGCCTCACCGAATGCATTAGGCAATTTCCCAATTCCCGTACTCAATATATTTGATTTATGAAGGCCAGTGTGCCAAAATCTTTCTGTAGTCTATCTACCTGTGATGTGACTTCCAGGAATTATGGACCTGTTTTCTCAGATCCCTCTATTCTACCACACCCCTAGATGCTGTATCACTCATAGTGTAAGACCTACCCTGGTTGGTCCTCCCAAAGTGCAACACCTCAGACTTGTCTGCATTAAATTCTATTTGCTATTTTGCAGCCTATTTTTCCAACTGGTCCTGATACTGCTGCAAACTTTGATAGTTTTCCTTGCTATACACTACACACCCAATCCTGGTGTCTTCCACAAATTTGCCGATCCAGTTTACCACATTATCATCCAGATCATTGATATAGAGGACAACCAACAATGGACCCATGTCATGATCCATTTATTCTTGAAGGATTGTTATTAATGCCTCCACAATCTCTTCAGTCTCCTCTTTCAGAATCCTGGGGTGTACACCGTCTGGTCCAGGTGACATATCAACCTTCAGACCTTTCAGTTCCCAAGCACCTTCCCTCTAGTAATGGTAACTTCACTCACTTCTGTCCCCTGACAATCTCAAACTTCCGGTATACTGCTAGTGTCTTCCATAGTGAAGACTGATGCAAATTACATATTCAGTTTATCTGCTGTTTCTTTGTCCCCCCCACCCCCCACTACAAGCTCTCCAGCATCATTTTCCAGCTGTCCTACATTTACTTTTGCCTCTTTTTTATACTTTATACATCTAAAGAAACTTTTGATATCCTCTTTAATATTATTAGTTACCTTACTTTTGTATTCCATCTCTTCCTTTTTTATGGCTATTTTAGTTGCCTTTTGGTAGGTTTTAAAAGGTTCCCAATTCTCTTAACCTCCCACTAATTTTAGCTCTATTATATACCCTCTCTTTGGCTTTTATGCTGTCTTTAATTTCTCATCTCAGCCATGGCTGTGTCATCTTGCCATTAGAATATCTCTTCCTCTTTGGGACGTATATATCCTGTGCCTTCCAAATTGCTCACGGAAACTCCAACCATTGCCGCGCCACTGTCATCCCTGCTTGCGTTCCCTTCCAATCAATTTTGGCCAGCTCCTCTCTTAAACTCTGGAAGTCCCTTTGCTCCACTGTAATACTGAGACATCTGACTTTGGTCTCTCTTCAAATTGCAGGGTGAATTATATCATATTGTGATCACTGTTCGCTAAGGGTTCCTTTACCTTAAGCTCTCTAATCAAAGCTGGTTCATTGCACAACCCCCAGTCCAGAATAGCTGATCCCCAATGGGCTCAACCACGAGCTGCTTTAAAAAGCCATCTCTTAGGCATTCTAGAAATTCCTCTTCATGGGATCCCGCACCAACCTGATTTTCCCAATCTACCTACATATTGAAATCCCCTATGGCTATTGTAATATTGCCCTTTTGACATGTATTTTTGATCTCCCATTGTAATTTGTAACCCACATCTTTATTACTGTTTGGAGGTCTGTATGTAACTCCCATCAGGATCTTTTTACCCTTGCAGTTTCTTATCTCTACCCATAACGATTCTACATGTTCTGATTCTATGTACCCTCTTTCTAATGATTTGATTTCATATTTTACCAACAGAGCCACCCTGCACCATCTACCTAACTGTCTGCCCGATTGATACAAGGCGTATCCTTGGACATTAAGTTCCCAACTATAATCTTCTTTCAGCCATGATTTAGTGATGCCCTTTCCCATTACTGATGTCAGCTCACCTGCTTATAATTTCCTGGCTTATTCTTAAACAACAGAACAACATTAGTTATCCTCCAGTCCTCCAGCACCAAACTCATGGCTAATGATGTTTTAAAGATCTCTGTTAGGACCTCTGCAATTTCTGCACTAGCCTCCCACAGGGTCCAAGAGAACACTTTGTCAGGCCCTGGAATTTACCAACCCTAATTTGCATCAAGACTGCAAACACTTCCTCCTCTGTAATTTGTATAGGGTGCATGACCTCACTGCTGCATTTCCTCACATCTACAGACTCTGTGTCCATCTCCTGTATAAATACAAATGCAAAAAATACATTATCCTTCCCTTTTATTCTGACAGAAACATAAAAACTCATTACTCTCAAAATTTCACTTTTGAAGGCCTCCCACTTACCAAATACACCTTTGCCAGAAAACAGCCTGTTCAAAGATGCAAAGTTATAAAATGTATTTATTATCAAAGAATGTATAAATTATACTACCTTGAGATTTGTTTGCTTACAGGGAGTCACAAAACAAGGAACCCAAAAGAACACAATTAATTAATTCAGAAACAAAGGTTCTGAACTTAAAGAGGGGTAACTTTGAAGGTATGAGACGTGAATTAGCTAAGATAGACTGGCAAATGACACTTAAAGGATTGACGGTGGATATGCAATGGCAAGCATTTAAAGGTTGCATGGATGAACTACAACAATTGTTCATCCCAGTTTGGCAAAAGAATAAATCAAGGAAGGTAGTGCACCCGTGGCTGACGAGAGAAATTAGGGATAGTATCAATTCCAAAGAAGAAGCATACAAATTAGCCAGAGAAAGTGGCTCACCTGAGGACTGGGAGAAATTCAGATTTCAGCAGAGGAGGACAAAGGGCTTAATTAGGAAGGGGAAAAAGGATTATGAGAGAAAACTGGCAGGGAACATAAAAACTGACTGTAAAAGCTTTTATAGATATGTAAAAAGGAAAAGACTGGTAAAGACAAATGTAAGTCCCCTGCAGACAGAAACAGGTGAATTGATTATGGGGAGCAAGAACATGGCAGACCAATTGAATAATTACTTTGGTTCTGTCTTCACTAAGGAGGACATAAATAATCTTCCAGAAATAGTAAGGGACAGAGGGTCCAGTGAGATGGAGGAACTGAGCGAAATACATGTTAGTAGGGAAGTGGTGTTAGGTAAATTGAAGGGATTGAAGGCAGATAAATCCCCAGGGCCAGATGGTCTGCATCCTAGAGTGCTTAAGGAAGTAGCCCAAGAAATAGTGGATGCATTAGTAATAATTTTTCAAAACTCGTTAGATTCTGGACTAGTTCCTGAGAATTGGAGGGTGGCTAATGTAACCCCACTTTTTAAAAAAGGAGGGAGAGAGAAACCAGGGAATTATAGACCGGTTAGCCTAACGTCGGTGGTGGGGAAACTGCTGGAGTCAGTTATCAAGGATGTGATAACAGCACATTTGGAAAGCGGTGAAATGATCAGACAAAGTCAGCATGGATTTGTGAAAGGAAAATCATGTCTGATGAATCTCATAGAATTTTTTGAGGATGTAACTAGTAGAGTGGATAGGGGAGAACCAGTGGATGTGGTATATTTGGATTTTCAAAAGGCTTTTGACAAGGTCCCACACAGGAGATTAGTGTGCAAACTTAAAGCACACGGTATTGGGGGTAAGGTATTGGTGTGGGTGGAGAATTGGTTAGCAGACAGGAAGCAAAGAGTGGGAATAAATGGGACCTTTTCAGAATGGCAGGCAGTGACTAGTGGGGTACCGCAAGGCTCAGTGCTGGGACCCCAGTTGTTTACAACATATATTAATGACTTGGATGAGGGAATTAAATGCAGCATCTCCAAGTTTGCGGATGACACGAAGCTGGGTGGCAGTGTTAGCAGTGAGGAGGATGCTAGGAGTATGCAGGGTGACTTGGATAGGTTGGGTGAGTGGGCAAATTCATGGCAGATGCAATTTAATGTGGATAAATGTGAAGTTATCCACTTTGGTGGCAAAAATAGGAAAACAGATTATTATCTGAATGGTGGCCGATTAGGAAAAGGGGAGGTGCAACGAGACCTGGGTGTCATTATACACCAGTCATTGAAAGTGGGCATGCAGGTACAGCAGGCGGTGAAAAAGGCGAATGGTATGCTGGCATTTATAGCGAGAGGATTCGAGTACAGGAGCAGGGAGGTACTACTGCAGTTGTACAAGGCCTTGGTGAGACCACACCTGGAGTATTGTGTGCAGTTTTGGTCCCCTAATCTGAGGAAAGACATCTTTGCCATAGAGGGAGTACAAAGAAGGTTCAACAGATTGATTCCTGGGATGGCAGGACTTTCATATGAAGAAAGACTGGATGAACTGGGCTTGTACTCGTTGGAATTTAGAAGATTGAGGGGGGATCTGATTGAAACGTATAAGATCCTAAAGGAATTGGACAGGCTAGATGCAGGAAGATTGTTCCCGATGTTGGGGAAGTCCAGAACGAGGGGCCACAGTTTGAGGATAGAGCGGAAGCCTTTTAGGACCGAGATTAGGAAAAACTTCTTCACACAGAGAGTGGTGAATCTGTGGAATTCTCTGCCACAGGAAACTGTTGAGGCCAGTTCATTGGCTATATTTAAGAGGGAGTTAGATATGGCCCTTGTGGCTACGGGGATCAGGGGGTATGGAGGGAAGGCTGGGGCGGGGTTCTGAGTTGGATGATCAGCCACGATCATAATAAATGGCGGTGCAGGTTTGAAGGGCCGAATGGCCTACTCCTGCACCTATTTTCTATGTTTCTATGTTTCTAAAAGAAAAGACCAACCCCCCAGTTCTCACAGAAAAAGAGGTGGAAAAGACCAAACAAAGACACATGCAAACAGTAGAGGCAAGCAACAACAGCATTCCGAACCAAATTGAGTCCTTAGATCCAAATCTCCAGAGCAGCCCAGAGTGGGCCCAAAGCCTCAGTATTCCGTTCATCATATTAGCGGGGCAAATCGTCACAAAGTTTGTAGAGACGAGGCACAATAATCGGGAGCAGTCTCACTGCCTTAATGTCACAGAGAGAGGAGCCCCCAGACTATGTGGGCTGGCATTTAATTTATCTGAAACTCGCACTAGGACCTGGCCCCATGGTGGTGAATTGCTCTGCGCCTAGATTTCACTGCTGTACTCAACCTCTCCAATCGGCTCGGTGCGCAGAATGTTCTAACCTTGCCCAACACACTGCCTTCCAGCCTATCTTGGCCGGCATTTAAATTGTCCAAACAGCTTATTTGTACCTTGCAGTAGGACCCAGGCCTTGCTGTGGCGATTTGCTCCAGGCCTAGAATTCACTGCCAAAGAAGCCATTCTCAACCTCTCCAAATCAGCTCAGCCCTCAGAGTGATCCAGGCCAGCTGTATGGGCATCAAAAGCCCTCTGTCCCATCTTCTCCTCTCCGAATCGTCCACTCCAACAAGCACGGCTCCGACTCCAAGTGTATCGATTTTGCAGCACACCAGCAGGGCACATCTCGTGAATTTGCTTTGCCTTCACTCACCTCTTCATTGTTTGTGGTGACAGTTCACCACAATTTACTTCAGAAAATGTGTTATTAATAATATTCTTAATTGAATTCCTTTGCTTTGGAACTATAAGTTGTTGCACATCTTCAATAGCACCATATTAAACCAGACAGTCCACTCTTGCCAGATCCTCTCTGATTCTATTGAAATTGGCCTTTTTCCAATTTAGAATTTCAACCAGAGGACCAGACCTATCCTTTCCCATATTTACATAGAAACTAAAGGCATTATGATCACTAGATGCAAAGTATTCCCCTATACAAACCTCTGTCACTTGCCCTGTCTCATTCCTGAATAGTAGATCGAGTATCACACTCTCTCGTTGGGACTTCTGTGTACTCATTGAGGAAACTTTCCTGAACTCTTTCCTATCCAGTCCTTTTACAGTATGGGAGCCCCAGTGAATAAAGTTACAAGCACCTACTATCATAACTTCAGAGTTTCTTGCATGGTCTGTGATCTCTCTACAAATTTGCTCCTCTAAATCCCACAGACTGTGGTGTGGTCTATAATATCATCCCACACCACCAGGTTCAGGAAGAGATATTGCCTTTCAACCATCAAGCTCCTAAATGACTGTATATAGCTACCCTCACCACAATTCTGAACTGATTCCACAACCTGCATGTTCTCAGTATTATTTATTTTTTTATTTGCACAGTTTGTCTTCTTTTGCATATTGGTTGCTTGTCAGTTTTTCATAAATTCTGGTGTATTTCTTTATTTTCCTGTAAATGCCTGCAAGAAAATGAATCTGAAGGTAGTGATTGGTGCTGTATACATTCAGTGGCCAGTTTATTCAGTACCTATGTGCCAAATAAATTGGCCACTGAGTGTATCTTCATGGTCTTCTGCTGCTGTAGCCCATCCACTTCAAGGTTCAATGTTTGTGCTTTCAGAGATGCTCTTCTGCACACCACAGTTGTAACGTGTGGTTATTTGAGTTACTGTCACCTTCCTCTCAGCTCAAACCAGTCCGGCCATTCTCCTCTGACCTCTCTCACTAACAAAACGTTTTTGCCACAGAACTGCCACTGCTACTCAACTGGATTTTTTTTAAGTCTTTGCACCATTCTCTGTAAACTCAAGAGACTGTTCTGCATGAAAATGCCAAGAGATCAGCAGTTTCTGAATTACTCAAACCGCTCCATCTGGCACCAACAATCATTCCACAGTCAAAACTATTTAGATATTCCTTCTCTATGGAAGAAAATTTTGAAAATAGAGTTAAAAGAGCTGTATCTATTGCTAAAGGCTTGGTGTCCTTGAACATGCTGTTTAATTAAAGTTTCTCATCTGCATAACTAAGATGATAGTTTTGACCAAATCCCTCAGTATAGCGATGGCACAATTGCACAAGTGGTAGATGGATGAAGCGACAAATCAACTGTTTGTCTTGCTAATGGGCGAGGAGGTGGCTTTGCTTACTTGAGTGCTACTGGATATAAAGACAAGCTTTTCCTTTGTACCTCAGAGTTCACACTTGTGAACTTTCTATGATATCATGCTAAAATAAACGTTTTATCACTTGAAGTCTTGCACTGAGCTTTATTTTAAAAATTCCCTGACATTCTCCATTCTGATGCTTGGTCTGAACAACAACTGCACTGCTTGACCATGTCGGCGTGCTTTTATGCATTGAGTTACTGTCACATGATTGGCTGATTAGATATTTGAATTAATGAGCAGGTGTACAGGTGTACATAATGAAGTGGTCCCTGAGTGTATGTACTTTGATCATAAATTGACTTTGGCTTTGAGTCAGAACAGAGATTCAAAGTCCTTTTCCAACATCATCAGTGCAGAGTCTTGTCCATCTCTCCAGCACAAAGAAATGAACAGCTGGAGGTACTGTTTCTCAAAAGCAACATTAAAACGACTCCTGCCCGTGCTCTCCATTTGATATAAAGCCTCTTATGATACAGATTTGCAGAGGTACAAAGGAGTTACCTCTGATATTTTAGCCCTAATTTCAGGAACCACACTTGGAGTATCATGTTCAGTCCTGATCACCTCATTACAAGGAGGATGTGGCAGCTTTAGAGAGGGTGTAGAGGAGATTTACCACGACGCTGTCAGGATTACGAGTTCTACGAGTCTGTGGTGGCCAGTGCTATCATGTTTGCTGTTGTGTGCTGGGCAGCAGGCTGAGGGTAGCAGACACCAAAAGAATCAACAAACTCATTCGTAAGGCCAGTGATGTTGTGGGGATGGAACTGGACTCTCTCACGGTGGTGTCTGAAAAGAGGATGCTGTCTAAGTTGCATGCCATCTTGGACAATGTCTCCCATCCACTACATAATGTACTGGGTGGGCACAGGAGTACATTCAGCCAGAGACTCATTCCTCCGAGATGCAGCACAGAGCGTCATAGGAAGTCATTCCTGCCTGTGGCCATCAAACTTTACAACTCCTCCCTTGGAGGGTCAGACACCCTGTGCCAATAGGCTGGTCCTGGACTTATTTCATAATTTACTGGCATAATTTACATATTACTATTTAACTATTTATGGTTCTATTACTTTTTATTATTTATGGTGCAACTGTAACGAAAACCAATTTCCCCTGGGATCAATAAAGTATGACTATGACTATGACTATGATTAGGGAGCATGTCTTTTGAGCAAAGGTTGAGTGAACTAGCGATTTTCTCTTTGGTGCAATGGAAAATGAGAAATGACACATGATGGAGGGGTACAAGATGGTAAGAGGCATAGATCGAGTGGATAGCAAGGGACGTTTCCCCAGGGTGGAAATGGCTAATACGATGGGACGTAATTTTAAGGTGACTGGAAGAAGGTATAGGGAGGATATCAGAGGTACACTGTATGTTTTTTTACACAGAGAGAGGTGGTAGAGGCAGATACACTAGAAGCATTCAAGCAACACTTCAATAGGCACATGGATGATAGAAAAATAGAGGGTTATGTGGGAAGGAAGGGTTTTAGAGTAGGTTAAAAAGTTAGCACGATACTGTGAGCCGAAGGGCCTGTACCATGTTGTAATATTAACTAGTTCTAATAATTGACTATTGTCACATTGTTTTCTATGGGGCATCATTGTGTGTGCAATAACTGCTGCTTTTCCTGTCCAATGTAGACAGGAACAACTTTCAAAAGGCTTTTGACAAGGTACCCAATGAGAGGTTAATAATCAAAGTATAGGAGGTAGGGATTCAGGGTAAGGTGTGCGAATGGGTGCAGAATTGGCTCAAAAACAGAAAACAATGAGCTATGGTGAGAGCATCATTTTCACACCTAGAAGGTGTTAAAAGTGGAGATCAGCAGGGATCAATTTGGAGCCGCTGCTGTTTTTAATTTACACTAATGATTTGGATAAGCACGTAACAAATAAACTAGTAAAGTTTGCCGATGACACAAAATTAGGGGGACGGGTTGATAGCATTCAGGCAGCAGAATCAATACAGTGTTAGATCTCAACAAAATCCAGAAGTGGGCAGATAAATGGCAGAAGAAATTTAATGTAAGTAAATGTAAAGTATTACATATAGGAGGTAGAAATATTAGAAATAAATATCCAATGGGGGTGGGGTCTTGAGTTAGAAAGTGCACTGTATGAGTAGGATTTTGGTGTTCTGATAGACTCATCACTATCAACATTCACAGAAGTGAGTAGGAAGGCTAATAGAATGTTGGGCTACATAATGCGCTTAGTGGAGTTGAAGTCCAGAGACGTTCTCTTTAAACTGTATAATGCACTTGTGAGGCCACACCTTGAATACTGTGTACAATTTTGGTCTCCTTATTGTGTGTAGGATCTGAAGGCACTGGAGAGAGTTCAGAGAAGGACGACAAGACTCATTCCAGATCTGCGGGGTATAAGTGATGAAGAAAGATTGAAAAAATTAAATCTTTTTAGCCTAAGTGGACATAAAATGAGAAGAGACATGATAGAAGTGTTCAAAATCATTAAGGGTATAAGGTGGATGCCATCAGCTACTTCAAAGTTAATCCATCAATAAGGACACGGAGTCATAGGTCGAGACTAATTATGGGGAGATTTTAGACTAATACCAGGAAGTATTTCTTTACACAGCGAGTTGTGGAGACATGGAACAAACTACCTAGTTGTGTAGTTGAGAGCAGTACCTTAGAAACTTTCAAACTTAAACAATTGTTATTTCAACACACTATGTAATAGGAAATTTGGAAGCTTTGTTGGGCTGAATGGCCTGTTCTGGTCAAAAACTTTCTAATTTTCTAAGTGCTCCAACAATTGCTTTAGAGAAAGTGCTGGTGAGGCAGCTGGCTTCTTGATCTGGTAGAGAGGAGAAGGCCCTCCCATGGTGCATTTCCAAAGAGCCAGGCATCATGGATGGTATGTGACTTAGAGGCTCCATACCAGGCTGTGAACTGGTTCCCATCATCATCAGGTGCTGTGCCCAGTTTGAGCTTTGACTGCCATAGCCCACACACCCCTGTTTCGGGTCAAGTGGATCAATTCATTTGTATTCATTTCCAGTTCTCTGGCTACTGCCTCCATCATCATTTGTCTTTGCCTTCCTCTTGCTTTCTTCCCTTCAATCTTTCCCATAATTTCCGTGCATTCTAACTCCTCTTTCCTAATCACATGTCCAATGAAGTTACGTTGCCTTTTCATGATCTCATACATTATTTCTCTTTTTGTGTTTGCTCTGTTCATGACATCCTCGTTAGGTATTCGTTTCGGCCATGATATTCTTTGCATCCTCCTCAAAAACCACATCTCTGTTGCTATAATTCGTTTCCTCATGTTACTAGGTATTGTCCAACATTCTGAGCCATATAACATAACTGGATAAACGTAACATTTCAGTACTCTGAGGCGGGTTGTCATGCCTAGTTTAGTACTGGTCAGTATACTCTTCATTCTCGTAAAGGTGTCTTTTGCCATCCCTATTCTTCTTTTGATGTCCATGTCGCACCTGCCATCTGATGTCACCCAGCTTCCCAAGTAGCAAAAGTTCTGTACTTGTTTTATGTCTTCCCCGTTTATTCTCAGCCTGAAGATAGGATTCTCCTTCTTTTTGGATAACACCATACATTCTGTCTTTTTGCAATTGATAGATAAACCCATTTTTGTACTTTCTTCAACAATTATATCAATTAAGTTTTGTAGTTCTTCCTCCGTACTTGCAATTAACACAGTGTCGTCTGCGTATCTGAAATTATTGATGTTTTCACCGCCAACTTTGATTCCCAAGATGTCTCTTATTTTTTGTAATATTGTTTCACTGTAAACATTAGATAAATCAGGCAGAAAACACACCCTTGTCTAACGCCTCTCTTGATTTTCGTAAACTGACTCACTTCTCCATCTATTCTTACAGCAGCAGTTTGTTCCCAGTACAGATTTCTGATTAGGCGGAGGTCTTTCAAATCTAGATCTAGAGTTTTCTGTAATATTTCAAATAACTTATTGTGCTTCACTTTATCAAATGCTTTCGAGTAGTTGATAAAACAAACAAATCTTTTTGCACTTGAATAGCTCGTTCTGATAGTATCCTTAACATCAATATTGCGTTTCTTGTACCTTTGTCTTTCACAAAGCCACATTGTTCTTTACCTATTTCAGCTTGTATCTTACTTTTAGCTCTTGTCATCAAAATTCTTAGAAGTATTTTGGCGATATGCCTCATTAAACCAATGGTCCTATGTAGTTTACATTCTATTGCTCCTGGTTTCTTAGGAAGAGTGATAAGTACTGAGTTTTTTGTCTCTTCTGGTATTATTCCTGTCTCATAAATGTCATTGATTAAATCGATAAGATTTTCAATTCCATAATCTTCAAGGGCGATACTTTGTTCTATTACTAATTCATCAGGACCTGCTGCCTTTCCTTTCTTCATTTTATTTATTGCATTACGAACTTTAGATTTTAAAATACTTAGACCTTCAATGTTTTTCTTAATTTCTGGTTTTCCACCTCGATCGTCTTCAAACAATTCCTGAATATACTCAGTCCATCTGTTCATAATCTTATCTTTTTCCATGATAATGGTACCGTCCTTTGCTTTCAAACATCCACCTAAAGAACAGAGGAGCTTTTTACCAGTGATATTCTTGATTTGTTGATGTAACCTTTTTGGATCAGTAACAGGGATTCTTTCTATTTGCTCACATTCCTGGTTTAACCATTCTTCTTTGGCTTTTTGACATAAGCTTTTAACTTTTTTATCTAAGGACTTATATTCTATAGGATTGGCTTTCTTCCGTCTCCTTTCTTCCATTAGATTTTTGATTTCATCTGTCATCCACTTACTCTTTGTGCTTTTTTCTTTTTTAGGAATCACTGACTTTGCTGATTCTACCAAGGCATCCCTTAAAGAGTTAAATTTCATTTCTATATGATTGCTATCATCTTCAACAGATTCTATTTCTAGACTTTGAAATCTATTGCTTACTTCAATTGTAATTTTTTGTCTTAAGTTTTCTTCTTTAATTAATCGCAAGTAGTCAAGGGTTTGGTCAGGTTTTTGCTTATTTAGTTTTTTAAGTTTTACTTTTACATGACATACTACTGGGTTATGGTCACTATTACAGTCTGCACCTGGATATGTTTTGCATTGAGTCACTGAGTTTCTAAATCTTTGGTTTATAGTAATAAAGTCAATTTGATTTCACCTGGACTTTTCCAGGTCCACAAGCGTCTTGGATGGTTCTTAAAGTAGGTATTCATAATGACCTGATTATTCATCTTGCACCATTCTACCCATTTCTCACTTCTTTCATTTCTTTCCCCTAGTCCAAATTTTCCTATGGTATTTCTGTCAGCACCTTGTCCTATTTTAGCATTTAGATCTTCCATGACAATAACAGTATCTTGAGATTTGCACCCATTCTTTGCTTGTTTAAGCTCTTCATAGAATTTATCTATATCCTCATTTGTTCCATCTGCTGTTGGTGCATATACCTGTATAATTGCTAAATCAAATGGCTGTCCTCTGAATCTAACAAGGAGCACTCTTTCTGATATTGCCCAATGTCCTAAAACACTTTTTGCCATGTTTTCATCCATAAAAGTTCCTACTCGATTAGTATGGGATGTTCCACAAGAATAAATTAGTGTTTTATTTCTATTCTGACATGTTCCAGCACCTATCCAACGAACTTTGCTAATTCCCATGATGTTCATCTTCAGTCTTTCCATTTCATTTATCACGTTGTCCAATCTTCCTGCTTGATATAGAGTTCTTGCGTTCCAAGTGGCAATAATTTTCTTTTGTGTTACTTGAATTTTATGAGCAGTAGCTCGATGACGATCGCTGACCGGAATCAACCCTACCGAGCGAAGCATCTTCAGAATTGTCTTGAAGATCCTCTTGACGCTGTTGTTGTGTGATACATTTTGTGAGTTTGACCATGGTTTTCTTAGCAAATAGATTCTAGGAAACCTAATATCTAGCAACGGTGGTTTGCAATTGCCTACCGTTGGGTGAACGAAAGAAATCGCCATTTTTCTTCCCATGTGTTCATCCGCCTGTACTATAGCCATTGACATTTGAGGTCCTAGCTCATTTGCCTTCTCCATCAGAAGTTCAGTTACTGAACCTGCCAGATCTGCCATTGGCCTTCGCTTGTATCCTGAGCAGGAACCCTTGCAGGTGCTACCGTTCCGAGTCAGAGCGGCCCTGGGAGCAATGAATGGGGAGGGAACATCGACTCAGACCATGAGAGGCCCGCGTCGGGCATTTTCATGCCTTACAAAGTGCAGATTGGAAGTCTGTGTGGGGCGCCACTCCTCGCACAGACTAGAGCAATGTGTGATTAAGTGCCTTGCTCAAGGGCACAAACATGCTGCCACAGGCTTGAACTAGTGACTTTGAGATAACTAGACGAACGCCTTAACCACTTGGCCACGTGCCCAACATGAATGTCTAAGGGGTAACTCCACTTTCCCCAAAGCTCTGGAAGTCCCCAATCAGAGCCTCATCACCGGTTGCAGTTTAGAGTCATACCCAGGACAATGGGCCCCATTAGGGGTCATTATTGGAGACTGAGCAATGTTCAGAAGGGAACACACCACATGGAGCAGTACAGCACAGTACAGCTTAAACTTGCTCATGAAAGAAATGTGGATATTTGTGTTAGATTGCAAAATTATTAATAATAATAACTTAATTAAGGAGCACTTTTCATGCAGTGTAGTTCAAAGTGATTTACAATGGGATAAAGTGCAAACATGCAAAAAAACTCAAAATAAAAATAACCATGAAAATAAAAAAAGAACAGATGTCAATTAAAGGTAAAGTTGAATTAATAGGTTTTGAGGTGGTATTTAAAAGTGTCAAATCAGTCTTCATCCCTTATAGTTTTCAGTATTGAAATTCCACAGTTCAGGAACATAGTTCAAAAAAGCTGATTTGCCAGTTATCTTTTGAGGAAGATCGTTTAAATTTAAGAAACTGGTGGAAGAAGACCTGAGAGCTCAAGCAGGGTTATAAAATGAAATCAATTCTGTGATGTACTCCAGTAATAAGAACTTTGAAAACAAGTAGAAGTTTAAGATCAATTCTAAAAGACACGAGAAGCCAATGCAGAGTAGTCAGGGTGAGAAGTGACATGCTTCCTCACCCTGGTTTTGGTTAAATGTCTAGCAGCAGTGTTCTGTTTTGTTGTCAAAGCTGAAAATTAATAGTAATTATGGTAGAGAACAGAGAGTTTAACCTGCATGTTAAGAAGTGCACACACATCAGTTCTCATGCCTCACCCAGTTGTCAGCTGTCTGTGAGACTAACAAGTATAAATTAGAATTTAGTGGGACCATGCTTAGGAAAGCAAATTCTAACAGAAAACGCATTCCTGCACTAGGTGTTGTTTAATGGGCTGATTGACATCTTGAAGGTTTGGCGGAGACTTCGCTTGGAGCTGAATAGACTTCATTCTGCCAGTCTTAACGTACAAGTTGTGACTGACTCTGGCTCTGTGTGTCACCATTGAGCACATCTACAAAGAGCATTGCCTCAAGACAGCAGCATCCGTCATCAACAACCCCCACCACCCAGGCCAGCTCTCTTCTTACCTCTACCATCAGGCAGGAGGTCCAGGAGCCTCAGGTCCCACAGACATTACCCTACAAAGATCAGGCTCCTAAACAGACATGGAGAACTTCATTCTGCACTGATTCTTCTACCTAAAGCCTCATTTTCAAGGACCCTGCAACTCGCGTTCTCGGTATTTTTTATTTTACTGACACAATTTGTCTTCTTTTGCACATTGGTTGTTTGGCAGTCTTGGTGTAGATACAGTTTCTCAATATTCTGTTGTGTTTCTTTACTTTCCTGTAAAAGCCAGCAAGAAAATGACTCTCAGGGTAGTATAATGGACATATATGCACTTTGAAAATAAATTTATTTTGACTTTGACTTTTGTTACTTTTACTCTGTAAAGCAGACGCCAGAATATTTTGCATGCCATGGTTTCCAAGGAGACATTGGATTGTGTAGAGAGAGAGGGAGTTGAAAAGAAGTGAGCCGGGCTAGTTGGCATATTTTGCATGCAACAGTTTCCGAGGTGAAATAGGATTGCAAATAATTAGGCACTTAGAAAGGTCAAATAAAAAGAAGCTAGGTTTAAGTGGAGTGACCATTGTGCGAGTGGGCCAGTGTTCAAGCGAGGAGTTGAGGCTTAGGCTCATCAAGGCTTTAGCGAGGAAAGGGGATGCCAGGCAGGATAGTGGAATGCTCCTCTTGCAGGGAGGGAGACCCCCAGTGTCACTGATGACTACACCTGCAAGATGTGCATCCAGCTACAGCTTCTAACAGACTGTGTTAAGAAATTGAAACTGGGAGTGGGGGAACTATGGATAATTTGGGAGGCTAAGGGGGTGATAGACTGGACATACAGGTAGGCAGTTACAACCATGGTGCAGGACATAGGAACTGGGTATATTGCCTCCCGAGTGCCAGGATCAGGGCTAACTCGGATCAAGTCTGCAACATTCCTAAGTGGGAGCATGATCAGCCAGAGGCTGTGGTCGATGTCAGTGCTAATAACATGGGTGGGGGGGAATGAGCTCAGGGAATTAGCTGCTATGTTAAAGGACAGGACCTCAGGGATGTGATATCAGAATTGTTACCTGTGTCACGTGCCAGTGAGCCCAGAAATTGGAAGATCATACTTGGCAAAGGAGATGGTGCAGGAGTGAGGGCTTCAGATGTCTGTATCATTGGGCTCTCTTCCAGGGGTGGGACCTGTACAGAAGGGATGGCTTGTACCTGAACTGGAAGGGGGACTATTATCCTAATGGGAAGGTTTGCAAGTGCTGCACGGGAAGCGGGGGGAGTAGTGTTTAAACCGGAATTGCAGGGAGATGTGAACCAGAGCACCAGAACAGCTTTATGGGTAGAACTGAGGAACAAGAAAGTTATGAGCATGTTAATGGGGCTACATTACAGATCAACCAACAACCCATGGGATTTAGAGGAGCAAATATGTGGAGAAAGAGATTGCAGACTGTTGCAAGAAACACAAGGTTGTTATGGTAGGTGATTTTAACTTTCCACATATTGACTGGGACTCCCATACTGTAAAAGGACTAGATGGGAAAGAGTTTGTCAAATGAGTGCAGGAAAGTTTCCTTGGGCAGTACTTGGAAGTCTTAATCTGTCTGCAAATCAAACAGTTATGGAAGGAAGTAATGTCTGAGCTCAGATATTATTTTCTTGTCCACAGTCCAAAAGATGAGGCAAGTGTGAATCTTGTTTCGTGTAATAATCTGGGATTGCGGATATGAGCCATTAATAAATCAGTCACGTTCCAGTAAGTCTTGCCCAATGTTTCATAGTTCCATTATTTCTTACATTTCCTCACAATCCAGGAGGAAACCATAAAGCAATCAGGAAGGGAAAGATGAAATATGAAGGGAAGTTAGCCAATCAATCAAAACTGATACCAAACATTTTTTTCAGCTATATAATGAGTAAAGGAGAAGCGAGGGTGGCTATCAGATTGCTGGAAAATGACACTGGAGTGGTAGTAATGGGGGACAAACATGATAAGTATTTTTAGTCAGTCCTCACTGTAGAAGACATTTAGCAGAATGCCAGAAATTTGAGTGTCAGGGGATAAAAGTGAGTGTTGTTGCTATTCCTAGGGAGAAGGTGCTTGGGAAGCTGAAAGGTCTGAAGGTAGATAAGTCATTTAGACCAGGTGGATACACCCCAGGTTTCTGAAAGAGGTGGCCGAAGAGATTGCGGGGGCATTTTTCAAGAATCACTTGATTCCGGCATGGCTCCAGAAGACTGGACAATTGCAAATGTCACTCCACTCTTTATTAAGGGAGGGAGGGAAAAGACAAGAAATTATAGGCCAGTTAGCCTAACTTTAGTGGTTGGTAAAATGTTGGAGTCTATTATTAAGGATGATGTTTTGCGTGCATGGGGGCACATGATAAAATAAGCCATAGAAATCTTGCCCAACAAATCTGTTGGAATTCTTTGAGGAAATAACAAGCAGGATAGACAAAGAAGAAATGGTGGACATTGTGTACTTGGATTTTAAGAAGGCCTTTGACAAAGTGCCACACATGATGCTGCTTAACAAGAGCCTGTGGTATTACAGGAAAAGTCCTAGCGTGGATAGAAGATTGGCTGACTGGCAGGAGGCAAAGAGTCAGAATAAAGGGTGCCTTTTCTGGCTGGTTGCCTGGATTAGTGCTTTTCTGTGGGGATAGGTGTTGGGAACTCTTCTTTTCATGTTATAAGACCATAAGACATAAGGCATGGGAACTGAATTAGGTCACTCGGCTCATCGAATCTGCTCCTCCATTCCGTCATGGCTGATTAATTATCCCTCTCAACCCCATTCTCCTTCTTTCTCCCAGTAACCTGCGATGCCCTGACTAAGAACCTATCAACGTCCGCTTGAAATATATTCAAGGACTTGGCATCCACAGCCATCGTGACAATGAATTCCGCAGATTCAGCACCCTCTGGGTTAAGAAATTCCTTCTCTTCTCTGTTCTAAATGGCCGCCTCTCTTTTCTGAGGCTGTGCCATCCGGTTCTAGATTCCACCACTCTGGGAAACGTCCTCTCCACATCCACTCTATCTAGGCCTTTCAATATTCGATAGGATTCAATGGGATTCCACCCCCTGCAATCTTTTAAAGTCCAGTGAGCTGACACAAAGCTGTCAAATGCTCGTCAAACATTGACCCTTTCAGTCCCAGAATCATTCTCATGAACCTCCTCTGGACCCATTCCAATGACAGCACAGGAGAGGAGAAGATGGCGGCGTGACACAGCGCGCAGCGGCCACTCCAGTGATGAATATCTGTTATCTGTCATCTGTCAAATAGGGTGCCATGCACAATCTCGATTTGATGGAGACAGATGTGAGAGCATGGAGGATCATCTGGTGAAACTTCTGAAATGCCTGCTTCACTGCTGCTGCTACTGTGTGATCCTAAATCTTGGGAGGGGAAGGCTCCAAGTCCTCGGCTTTGCTTGTTGCTCGGCAGCCGGGGCGGGGTTGAAGTGCTCGACAGAGATGGTGCTCGGTGTTGGAGGCTTGAAGTTTTTGGACGGACTCAGACTCGGCTGTGGTTGGGTGTTTCATCGGCAAGTTTGCGGCGCTGGAGGTTCATGTCAGGAAGAGATTCTCCCTTCTACTGTCTGCATGAGATGCTGGGGCTATCGGGACTTGAGACTTTTTTTTTTACCATGCCCATGGTTTGCTCTTTATCAAATTAGGGTATTGCTTTGCACTGTTGTAACTATATGTTATAATTATGTGGTTTTTGTCAGTTTTAGTCTTGGTCTGTCCTGTGTTTCTATGATATCATACTGGAGGAATATTGTATCATTTCTTAATGCATGAATTTCCAAGTGACAATAAACGAGGACTGAGTGTCCTCATAATCTAATCTAATCTAATCTTTTCTTAGATAAGGGGTCCAAAACTGCACATAATACCCAAGTGCCATCTGACCAGTGCCTTATAAAACCTCAGCTTCACAACCTTGTCTAGTCCTCTTGAAAGAAATGTTAACATTGCTCTTTTTTTTTGCCTACTTTACCATGTGTGCCTCAAAGTACCCTGAAACCTCATCCTTAATAATGGACTCCAACATCTTTCCAACCACTGAGGTCAGGCTAACTGGCCTATAAACTCCTTTCTTCTGCCTCCCTCCCTTCTTAAAGAGTGCAGTGACAGTTGCAATTTTCCAGTCCTCTGGAACCATTCCTTAATCCAGTGATTCTTGAAAGATCATGCCTCCACAATCTCTTCTTGCAGCACCTGGCCCATAGCTTTCTGCCAGAGTGCAGGTGCAAACGCTACTCCACAAATAAGCCTATTATAGCAATAAAACCCTTGTGTTTGTGGTGAGAAACGCTTTGGACTCTTTTTCCATCTCTATTTATCTGTAGGTAAGTCTCAGCTAAGCCCATTTTGCTGAAGTGTTTTCCTCCAGAAAAGTTTGCAAAGATATCTGCCATTGGGCAGAGGGTATTGACCTACTTTCAGTATTGGATTGATGGTGACTCATCCTGACAGAGCTATTCTTCTTGACTACTGCGAGTCCTGGCATTGTCCATGGGGTCCATTCGACCTTAGAAAGAATTCCTTCAGCTTCCATGAGATCTAGCTCATGGCTACTTTATCACGGATAGTATAAGGATTGAAAGAAAACATAGGGAGACAGGGAGAAAATATACACTTCATTTCTTTACTTTTAGCGAGGTGGGCTTGATGACTTACGCCACTCACGTACTTTTACATATCACCCACAATGAATTATTCAAACCACAAAGAATGCTTCGTCAAACAATATATTTCCAATACTACTCAAATATTAAATTCACCACACAATCCATTCCATCTACCACCAATCATGGTGACTTTGACCATTGTTGGTGCCAGAAAGGGTAATTTGTGCATCTCAGAAACCACTAGTTTCCTGGGATTTTCATGCACAACAGTCTCTAGAGTTTATAGAGAATGGTGTAAAAAACAAAACAAAAACATCTGGTGAGTGGCAGTTCTGTGTTCAAAAATGCCTTGTTAATGAGAGAGGTCAGAGGAGAATGGCCACTGTTCCAAGCTGACAGGAAGGTGATGGTAACTCAGATAACCACGCAATAGAACAGTGACGTGCAGTAGAATGCACAACATGTTGAACCTTAAGGTCACAGTGAGACAAGATCACTGCATATTTTCTCACAGGTGAGACTGTCAAGGTGACTGTAACAAATACCATCTGCTCGAGGTCAAGTTATTACAGGGAAATTAAACTATGAAACTTAGCACAAAGGCTGCCTGTCAAACTGGGTACTGGTCCAAGGACAGTTTTACAGAATAATCATATAAACGGTTTTCAGGCGCCCAGTATTTCGCATTCAATTTTCAAGTGCAAAGGAAGTTCATTATCAAAGTTCGTATGTGTCACCATGTGTTTCTCTGAGATTTATTTTCTTGCAGGCACTCAGAGTAGAACAAAGAATCAATGAAAAATGACACAAATAATAAGTGTGCAGGGGTTCATAGAGAGGGCTTTAAGAAGGCAATTTGTAACAGAGAAGGGAAAACCAGACTGCTGGACAAACCTAGGGGGTGAAGGATCATCTGAGCAAATGAAGGGATGATGTACGATTTGGATTTGAGACCTCACATCAAAATCTCAGAGAAGTGGTGGGGGCATCTTCACTTGTTTTACCAGCAGTCTGAATTCTGCCTCAACCTTCCCAATGTGTCATTAAAAGGATATTCATGTCAATTTTCAGAATAAAAAATTCTCCACAATACCTGGAAGTAAGTTGTACTCAGAAAATAAATTATTCAAAAGTTCTCCTTTTCTGTTTTGGTTTTCAAACCCAGCTGTCAGATTAGAAAGTAGAATTGTTATTTTTGTAGGATGTTCCTTGCAGTTTAACTTTCCTATGCTTGATTATAATTTATATAATAACCTATATTATACTGTATACGAGGGGTGATTGATAAGTTCATGGCCTAAGGTACAAGGAGTCAACTTTAGAGAACTTAGCACATTTATTTTTCAACATAGTCCCCTCCTACATTTATACACTTAGTCCCGCGGTCATAGAGCATATGGATCTTGGACCTCCAGGGAGTGTCCACAGCAGGGGTAATTGATAAGTTCGTGGCCTAAGGTAGAAGGAGGTTAGTTATACAGCTCTCGTTATATGCATGTGCATTTCAACACTTTGAGTGATTACGCAGAAAGTTTGAAGTTAATAACTCATCAGGGGTGATTGATAAGGTCGTGGCTTAAGGTAGAATGAGATGAGTTATACGGCTCTCGTTACATGCACATGCAGTTCAACGCTTTGAGTGATTATACAGAAAGCTTGAAGTTAATAACTCATCTGCTTCTACCCTAGGCCACGAACTTATCAATCACCCCTCGTATATAGGTGTAGGGAAATGTTGAACAGGTTAGAATTTCATTCCCTGGGGTGTAGGAGAATGAGGAGCAGACCTGATAGAGGTATACAAAGTTATGAATGGTGTAGATAGTGGCTTTTTCCACAGAGGTTGGGTGAGGCTAGGGTTAAAGGTCACAGGGTGAAAGGCGAAATATTTAAGGGGAACCTGAGGAGGGTCATCGGGACGCCATCATGATGGTGTTTTTTTTAGCAGGCTTTCTTATTTTTATGAGGCCGAGTTGCTAGCTTGACGCTCAACCCAGCAAGGATGGAAAGCGTGCAAGGTAGCCAGCTGGATTCAAACTCGGGAGCCTTCAGTCCGAAGTCCGGCGCTGATTGCACTACGCCACCAGTCGGCCACCAGAAACATGGATGGGAAGGGTATGAGGGGCTATGGTTCAGCTGCAAGTTGATGGGGCCAAGCAAATTAATAGTCTGGCATGAAGGGCCTGTTTCTGTGGTGTTGTGCTGTGTGACCCTGAAAATCTTTGATGATGTGAAACACCTCACCGTTTCCTCCATATTATTCTGAATTGCTTTCAACAGAAAATGACAAGTTTCCCTTTTGTTTCACAAGGCCAGATTGTGGGACTATTTGAAAGAGGAGGTAGGTAAGTGTTTCAAGGATTGGGGAGTACAGGCTGTGGAGAATGTTACACAAGAGGAGTTGAGTACCAGGGTAGGGCAGCCATATTGAATGCTGGGACAGGCTTATGTGGGCTGTTGAAGACAGGCAGGTTACTCTGGCTACTTTCTCATGGTCGTATGGTCTGAGGGTTTCCAGACACCATCGAGGTACATGTGTGTGTAAGAAACCGACTCTGCAGTACCATCACCACCTGAGCAAGAAAAGGCAGGGAGCATCCCAACAAGCTGCGTCACTGTATGGTACGGAAACTGCACTGTGGTGGACAGGAAGGCTCTACAACAGGTAGTCAAACTGCCCAATGCATCTTCAGCACCAACAAGCCCACCATCAAGGGCGTATACACAGAAAGCTGCCAGAAAAGGGCCACTAACATCATGAAGGATCCCACCCACCCTGCTCATGGACTGTTTGTCCCACCCCCATCAGGGATGAGTATGCTGGCCTTTATAAATCAGAGCATTGAGTATAGGAGTTGGGATGTAATGTTGAAATTGTACAAGGCATTGGTGACGTCAAATTTGGAGTCTTGTGTACAATTCTGGTGACCGAATTATAGGATAGATGTCAACAAAATAGAGAGAGTACAGAGAAGATTTACTAGATTGTTACCTGGGTTTCATCACCTAAGTTACAGAGAAAGGTTGAACAAGTTGGGTCTTTATACTTTGGAATGTAGAAGGTTGAGGGGGGACTTGATAGAAATATTTAAAATTATGAGGGGGATAGATAGAGTTGACGTGGATAGGCTTTTTTCATTGAGAGTGGGGGAGATTCAATCAAGAGGACATGAGTTGAGAGTTAAAGGGCAAAAGTTTAGGGGGAACTTCTTTACTCAGAGAGTGGTAGCTGTGTGGAATGAGTTTCTAGCAGAAGTGGTTGAGGCAGGATTGATGTTGTTGTTTAAAATTAAATTGGACAGCTATATGGACAGGAAAGGAATGGAGGGTTATGGGCTAAGTGCAGGTCGGTCGGACTAGATGAGAGGAGAGTAAGAGTTCGACACGGACTAGAAGGGCCGAGATGGCCTGTTTCCGTGCTGTAATTGTTATATGGTTACATAGCGTCCACAATAGGGTCACCAGACTCAAAAGCAGTTACTTTCCCCAAGCAGTAAAGCTGATCAACACATTCGCCTACTAACCCACCCCTCCACATCCCCAACCACCACTACTTCATCATTTCCTGTCAGAGTCACCTTATGTACGGACACTCCTGTGCCAGGCATTGCTTTATGGACATACAATCAATGTATATAAGCTATCTTATGTATTTATATTTATTGTGTTTTTTTTACTATTGTGTTCCTTATCTTATTGTATTTTTTTTGTGCTGCATTGAATCTGGAGTAACAATTATTTTGTTCTTTGCACTTGTGTGCAGGAAATGACATTAAACAATCTTGAATCTGTCATGGTCCGGATCGGGGTCCCTTCAAATTTACCTTGTTTATGTTACGATCTGGAACGTTGATTCCCTGTCTTCCCATGTCCTTCGGCTTTGGTGATTAGAAACAATTAATGCTCGGCTGAACCAGTAGTTTATAGTCTCTGGCTTTCAGCCGTTCGGCGCGGGAGTGTCTGCAAAGTCATCAAAGGCATGGTGTGCCGATGTCATCTGGCTGGAGCAAGTCTAGTTTCTGCCGAAGTGAGTGCCAGTAATTTGCCCTTCCTCACCGGAGCAACCCTGTCCAGTTACCTCGCCGAAGTGAGCCTGCAAAATTTCCTCATCAAGGTGGGTCCGTCAGTTAACCCGCCAGAGAGAATCAGGAGCCGCTGTCTACTGTTCCTGGGTCGAGTCTAGAGCTCGCCACTACCCGAAGGTTCCAAGTACCACGTCCTGGCACCAGCAGCATCCAAGTAAAACATCCAAGTCCAAGTCCTGGCTCCGGCAGCATCCGAGTACCAAGTCGAGTCCTGGCTCCGGCAGCATCCGAGTACCAAGTCGAGTCCTGGCCCTGGCGGCTTCCAAGTTCCGAGTCGAGTCCTGGCTCCGGCAGCATCCGAGTACCAAGTCGAGTCCTGGCTCCGGCAGCATTCGAGTACCAAGTCCAAGTCCTGGCTCCGGCAGCATCCGAGTACCAAGTCAAAGTCCTGGCTCCGGCAGCATCCGAGTACCAAGTCGAGTCCTGCCTCTGGCAGCATCCGAGTACCAAGTCCAAGTCCTGGCTCCGGCAGTATCCGAGTACCAAGTCCAAGTCCTGGCTCCGGCAGCATCCGAGTACCAAGTCGAGTCCTGGCTCCGGCAGCATCCGAGTACCAAGTCGAGTCCTGGCCCTGGCGGCTTCCAAGTTCCGAGTCGAGTCCTGGCCCTGGCGGCTTCCAAGTTCCGAGTCGAGTCCTGGTCCTGGCGGCTTCCAAGTTCCGAGTCGAGTCCTGGCCCTGGCGGCTTCCAAGTTCCGAGTCGAGTCCTGGCCCTGGCGGCTTCCTAGTTCCGAGTCGAGTCCTGGCCCTGGCGGCTTCCAAGTTCCGAGTCGAGTCCTGGCCCTGGCGGCTTCCTAGTTCCGAGTCGAGTCCTGGCCCTGGCGGCTTCCAAGTTCCGAGTCGAGTCCTGGCCCTGGCGGCTTCCTAGTTCCAAGTTGAGTCCTGGCCCTGGCGGTCTGTGATTCCTGTCCTACCCCCTGTCTGAATCCCTTCTCTGCCCCTCTCGCCTCTAGCCCTCATCTGCAGCCCTCGCCTGCACTTTGGTCTAGTTCTATCACCGGAGCTAGAAAGGTACTGTCTGGTGTGCTTTCGTGTTGGTCTTGTCTTGTCCTCGCCTCCGTGGGGTAAGTCAGGCTGTCTTGCCGTTGCCCCGCGGAGGGTCATGAGTCCCGGCCCAATGTCCCGTACCCAAGGAGGGGTCCCAGCTCTCTGTTCTGTGTGTGAGTCCCAGCCCTATGTCCTGTACCCAAGGAGGGGTCCTGACTCTGTGTTCTGTGTATGTGTCCATGGTTCCATGTACCAGCTCTCCCGAGACTGAGGCTCTGTTTTCCATGTTCCCCCCTCACCCTAGCCCATGTCATGTCCATGCCTGGTTCTGGGGTCCGAGCCCGAGGCGAGACCCAGGTACTGGGTCCTTGCCCAGTCTCTGGCTCGGAGTCCATACCCTAGCCTCTTCATGTCTACTCTAGTTCTGGGAGCCGATTCCGAGTCCAAGCCCAGACCCTTGTCCCAGCCTAGTTGTAGTCCTGAGTCCCTGTCCAGTTCGTTACTCCTGCTCCTGCCTTGCTCTCCTGGTATCGAACAATAAACTCAATTGAATTAACCTCATAAGATGTATCTTGCATTCGGGTCCACCCTTGGTCCCAGTGTCCTGCCATTGTGACAAAACCTTGAAAATGCAGGATTCAGCTGAGCTGTGGTCAGGGATTGTGTGGCAAGCGGCAGTTCAGGATGCCAGCTCTCATTTCCTGGACGGAGGTGGGCATTCGCTCGTGTGTGATTTAATCTGTGGTAAGTTACTGGTTCTGACTGACAGCTCTTCTCAGCTGCCACAGTGAACTGCTCGAGGTCAGTGAGTTTATCTTCATCTCCTCCCTCCCGCGTTGGAATGTCTGCTCGGGGTTTAAACATTTCTGTACATGAAACAACTTGGTGCAACTGACATTCTGTGTTCAAAGTAAATTGATGCTTTGTCTATTTAGAACACAGAACAGAACACAACAGCACAGTACAGGCCCTTCAGCCCACGACACTGTGCCAACCTTTTAACCTACTCCAAGATCAATCTAACCCTTCCTCCTCCAGAGCCCTTTACTTCTTATGAGTTTATCAAATTAAAAATGAATCTTTAACATTGTTTGCAAATTATCAAAAATCAACCAGTGGGGAACTACAGCACCGCAGTGTATACAGGCTAAAGATGACGCATCATACACACCTAGTAACATTCTTTCAGGGTGTTGTAATGTTGGGAGATACCGCAGATGATACGTGTTTCTTAAAATAATTTATGAAAATATGCAAAGCAGTAAATGATTCATGTGCAATAAGTGGTTACACAATACTCTGTACTATATCTGAAAGTGATTTCATTACAGTAATTTACTTAGAGTTCCTCTATCTTTTTGTAAGAAGCAAGACGTTTCAGTGTGACTTGCTTTTGGCAAAGTCATGCTGACTTTGCTTGATAGGCCTGTTTTATACTTCTACAATGTCTATAGATGCACAGTAGAGTTGTGATCGAGGGATCAGCAGTGGAAAGGATGGACAGCTGAGTGTCAACGTCTCTGAGGGTTTATTGTGGGTGCAACATATTGATGCAACTACAAAGGAGGCACATATTTCATTTGGAGATTGAGGGGATGTGATATGTCACCAAAGACTCTCACAAATGTCTGCAGATGCACCCTGGAGAGCATTCTAACTGGTTGCTTCACCGTCTGGTGTGGACGGGCCACTGCACAGGATCGGAAAAAGCTGCAGGAAGTTGTAAACTCAGCCAGTTCCATCATGGACACCAGCCTCCTCAGCACGAGGACATCTTCAAAATGTGATCTTCAAGATGTGGCATCCATCATTAAGGACCCCATCACCCAGGACATGCCTTCCTCTCATTGCTACCATCAGGGAAGAGGGACAGGAGCTTGAAGGAGCTTCTTTTACTCTGTCATCCGGTTTCTGAATGGACATTCATCACACCTAAACAACCTTTTTCTTTTTTTTGCTCTCTTTCTGCGCTACTTACTTAATTTAAGTTTCTGTCATAGTCCAGTCCATGAAGTCCATATTCCGATTCACGGTCTGGTCCATCGACCCTTGCTCCAGGTTTTCCTATCTACCTTGTTTCTGTCCTTGTTGAGTTAATTGACTCAGCTGATGCTAGTTGGGGCTGGCTGCATAAATACCTTCAGAGACCAGGGCATGGTTGCTGGATTGTTCTTGTCCTTACTCCTTGTATCCCTTGCTCTGCCTTCTGTTTCCTCTCCCGTAACACTCGCCTCGTCTTGCTGGAAACCCTCGCCTCGTCTTGCCTGCAGTCTTGTCCTGGAGCCACCCTGTTCCTAGATCCCTTCCTGTCCCTTGCCTCCGCCCAGGTAAGCTAGGCCGTCTCGCCGTTACCTGGGGTTGGTTCTGTCCCTTCCTGTCCCTTGCCTCTGTCGGGTGGTTATCCGCGCCCTGCCCAGGAGTAGCGTGCCCTGCCCAGGTGATCCACACCCTGCCCCGGTCTCCAGCCTCTAGCCTGTAGACTCCAGTCTCCTGCCTGCAGCCAATCCTAGCCTCTAGTCTCCAGCCTCCAGCCAAGCCTCGCCTGTAGTCTCCAGCCTCCAGCCAAGCCTCGCCTCTCGTCTCCAGCCAAGCCTCGCCTGTAGTCTCCAGCCAAGCCTCGCCTGTAGTCTCCAGCCTCCAGCCAAGCCTCGCCTGTAGTCTCCAGTCTCCAGCCAAGCCTCGCCTCTCGTCTCCGGCCAAGCCTCACCTCTTGTCTCCGGCCAAGCCTCGCCTCTCGTCTCCTGCCTCCGGCCAAGCCTCGCCTCTCGTCTCCTGCCTCCGGCCAAGCCTCGCCTCTCGTCTCCTTCCTCCGGCCAAGCCTCGCGTCTAGTCTCCTGCCTCCAGCTTCGCCTTGTCTCTTGTCTAGCCTCTTGCCAAGCCAAGTCTCTAGCCTCTAGCCTCTAGCCTCAGACTTCAAGTCTGTAGATTTCTGTCTCGTCCTGCCTCCAGCCAAGCCTCGCCTCTAGTCTCCTGCCTCCAGCCAAGCCTCGCCTCTAGTCTCCTGCCTCCAGCCAAGCCTCACCTCTAGTCTCCTGCCTCCAGCTTCGCCTCGTCTCTTGTCTAGCCTCTTGCCAAGCCAAGTCTCCAGCCTCTAGCCTCTAGCCTCACACTTCAAGTCTGTAGATTTCTGCCTCGTCCTGCCTCCAGCCAAGCCTCGCCTCTAGTCTCCTGCCTCCAGCCAAGCCTTGCCTCTAGTCTCCTGCCTCCAGCTTCGCCTCGTCTCTTGTCTAGCCTCTTGCCAAGCCAAGTCTCCAGCCTCTAGCCTCAAACTTCAAGTCTGTAGACTTCTGCCTCGTCCTGCCTGCCTGCCAAGCCTCGCCCTTGCCTAGTTCTGGGGTCTGAGCCAGAGGCAAGACCCAGGTACTGGGTCTTTGTCCAGTCTCTGGCTCGGAGTCCAAGCCCGGGCTCCTAACTCTCTTGTTCAGTCCTGCTCCTGGTTCCTGGTTTTCCTGTCCATGTCCTTGCCATCGCCCTGTATCCTAGTCCTGTCCCTAGTACTTCAGTGTCTGTGTCTTGTACTTGGATCTGTTTCCAGTCACCGCCCTTATGACAGTTTCGTACTTGTTTCTTGCTGTGATTCATAGTTTTTTAATTACTATATATTGCAACATACTGCTATCTCAAAACAACAAATTTCATGGCACATACCGGTGATATTAAACCTGCTTCTGACTGGAATGCCCAAGAATGGAAAAGCCTACAGAAAGTGGCAGACACAGCCCAGCCCATCACAGGCAAATCCCTCCCCATCACTCAGCCATTTACAAGGACTGCTGTCACAAGAAAGCAGCGTCCATCATCAATGACACCACCATGCTCTCTCCTCACTGCTGCCACTGGGCGGGAGGTACAGGAGCCTCAGGTCCCACACCACCAGGATCAGGAACAGTTATTACCCCTCAACCACCAGGCTACTGAACCGGTGTGGATAACTTCTCTCACCTCAACACTGAACCGATTCCACAACCTATGGAACCACTTTCAAGGACTCTGCAACTTGTGTTCTCAGTTTTATTTTTTCCATTATTTGCACAATTTGTTTCCTTGTGCACATTGCTTGTTTGTCAGTCTTTGTTTATGTGTAGATTCTTTTGGTAAGTTCTTCTGTATTTCTTTATTGTCCTGTAAATGCCTGCAGGACAATGAACTTCAGGGTTGTATATGGTGACATCTACATAAATTTACTTTGAACTTTGACTTAGAGCCACTGCTTTGTGTGTTAAGAGGTCGGCACAACATTGCGGGCTGAAGGGCCTGTACAGTGCTATTATATCCTGTGGTTTCAAATGATGCTAGCTGGTGACCCAGGGAGTTGGACAGGTTTCCCTCTCTGGAAATGAGCTGGGGTTGTGCCTGAGTGCAAAGGCAATAGCAGTCAAATAATCTGCCGATGCGCACAGGCCAGCAAGAATCCAACACGGATGATCCATACTCGGGCAAGCTGTTGTGCACTTGTGGTACATTTAGCCCAAGGAAGGCATCAGAGATTTCCTGAGAGGGTGGAAGGGAGGGATCTGAAAACCGGTCCTGACACAAAATACTGACAAACTCCCCTTGCCTCCACAGGAGCAAGAGATGAAGAAAAGAAAGACCAGCTTCATTTGTCACGTATAGAGTGAAATGAGTCATTGGTACCAAGGAGCAGCAGAGTCTGGGAAGCACACAGTGTCACCACACTGCTGATGTCATCGTGGTGTGTCCACAACTCATCAACCCTAACCTGTACGTCTCTGGGTTGTGCGAGGAAACTGGAGCACCCGGGTCACTAAGAGAATGTACAAACTCCTCGCAGACAGAATCCCCACTACACCACCATGCCACCCGCGTGTCCAATTAACCTGCGGACCCATACGTCTCTGGGTTGTGGCAGGTAAGCGGAGTGTGCCAGTGGAAATGCAGGGAGAGTGTACACAGACAGTGGTGGGATTTGATCGAAGTGATTGCGCTTACGACTCTGCGACTGCACTCCTCAGATGCAGCTTGACCTCCAATGGTTTGTTTTCCCCTCCAGGTCCCAGCAACAGCAACCTCCCTTGTCTCCAGAATTTAAAACTACGTGCATTAGAATTAAAATCTGGAAACCCCACTACAACAAGAATTTATTCATGAGGTAGATTGTCGTGGTTTTTTTTTGGCACAGAGTTTAACGCTGACCTACAAAAGGAAATGGGCAGATTCCAAACCCTGATGATGGGAGTAGGTTTTCAGGAGTTTCAGCAGAAAGAGAAGTGGGAGGCTGAGTTGATTTGGAAGGGAATTTCCAAGCTGAAAGTACAGATACCAGTTGGGGTGTAATTAACTCTGACGCTGATCAAGAGCCTGGAATTGGAAAGCACAGATATCTCCGGCATTCAAAAAGCTGCTGATTACTAATGTATGTGGTTCAGCACAACATTGTGGGCCAAAGGGCTGTTTCTGTGCAGAATTGTTCTTTGTTCTATGTTCTAAACCTACGGAAGGTGTGTAATTTGAAAACAAATATGAAACTATTTAAATAAAGGCTATATCTATCAGATTCAGATTTATTTATTAGATGTAGATCAGAGAAGGGATTGGGACAGGCAGATGCCCACAAGTGTCACCACATATTCCAGTGCCAACACAGCATGCCCACGATGCTCAGCAAAATGACACCAGCAAAACAAAGTGAGCGTGTGTTGTGTACTTAATATTTCAGTAACATTTGAGTGATATTGTAAATATATTGTTTGATCAAGCATTTATTGTTCATTTATATAATTCATTAGGGGTTATATGTAAAAGTATGTGAATGGCATACTTCATTATGCCACCACATCGTAAATGCGCACCTTGCTAAAGTAAGAACGAAGTAGACATGTTATCCCTGGTTCCGTGTTTTCCTTTCGATTAGTTTTATGTTTTGAACACACATACACACAGTCCTCCAAGCCCAGGACAGGCCTCTGAGCCTCCAGCCTCCACTGGATTCCTGGACTCGCAGATCCATGACTTTGGTCATGACTTCTGGACTACCGATTGACCTCAGGACTTCTTTCTTTGGTATTGACACCAGGGCTCCAAACCCCAGGCCTCAAACTCGAGACTCGCCAATGACTGGACCCCAAACTCCAAGCCACAAATGCCAACTTGTGTACCTAGTGGTCACCAGAACTTGTGCCGCCCACCTGCATGAACCTCCAGTCATTTGTAGGGCACAGTAGAGCCTCACAGGAGGCCTGGGTTCAACCCTGACCTCTAGCATTGTCTGTGCAGAGTTTGCACGTTCTCCCTGTGACTGTGTAGGGTTCCTCCAGATGCTCTGCTTTCCTCCCAGACATGACTCTACAACCATCAGACAGCTCAACCACACTCACCTCAACTCTGACTCCACAACCTACAGTCTCACGTACAAGGATTCTATAACTTACATTCTTGTCTAATTTCTGTACTTCACAGTTTGCTTTTGCACATTGGCTGTTTGTCTGTTTATAGACTTCGGTGAAATTCTACTGTATTTCTTTTTCCCTGTAGATGTCCGCAAGTTAATGAACCTCAAGATAGTATTTGGAAACATACAGTTCGCGTACTTGGGTAATAAATTTAATCCGAACTTTGAACATGCCTGTTCATTTAACTCACCTGATCCCCTCTGAAGCCTCTCTCTGTATCTCCCTCCGAGCCCACATTCCACCCAGTGTATCATCAACTAGTCTGGAATAATTACCCTCCATCCCCTCATCCAAATTATTCCGATTATTTGAGAGCAGTAATCGACCACTGCAGCAGCCCGCCTGTATACTGTGGTGCTGTTTAGCCTCATTTCCCGGAGTACAGCAAAAATTTACAAGGATATTGCCAGGTTTGGAGGACCTGGGTCAGAGGGAAAGATTGAATAGGTCAGGACTTTATTCCTTGGAACGTAGAAGATTGAGAGGAGATCTGATAGAGGTATACAAAATTATGAGGGGTATAGATAGGGTAAATGCAAGCAGGGTTTTTTCCACTGAGGTTGGGTGGGACTACAACCAGAGGTTATGGGTGAAAGGTGAAAAGTTTAAGGGGAACATGAGGGCGAACTTCTTCACTCAGAGCGTCGCGAGAATGTGGAATGAGATGCCAGCACAGGTAGTGCATGCAAGCTCTATTTCAATGTTTAAGAGAAGTTTGGATAGGTATATGGTTGATGGGGATATGGAGGGCTATGGTCCTGGTGCGGGTCGATGGGACTAGGCAGTTTAAATGGTTTGGCATGGACTAGATGGGCCAAAGGGCCTGATTCTGTGCTGTACTTCTCTATGATTCTATGCCTCTCATTGACCCTGATTTCTTCTTAGTTTGCTCTATCGGATTGAATTGAAAGACTAAATAAAAAAAATCTGCAGATGCTGGAAGCCTAGAGCAACACACACACAAAATACTGGAGAATCTCAGTAGGTCAGGCTGCCTGTATGGAGAGGAATAAACAGTTGTCGATTCTCTCCTGAGGAATATTTTTCATAAAACTTTATTGTATTTACTGTGAATGTTGTAGCGTGGATGAAATTACCGGAGAGACAGTCACTGGTAGATACAAAGCAGCTTCTTTATTCAACACAGCAAGGTACAGCAGGCATCTCGAGACGCTTTCCGCAGAAAGGTCTGCTAGCTAAAATGTGGGCTCGATATTTATATGCTAAACACAAAGGCAATTGCTACTTAAAAAGTTACAGACAATGCTTCCTTTTGAAGTTACATACAAACATCACACCTTCGGATTTCATCCTTTCCTTCCGATGCCAACATGTCTGGGTTGGTATCTACAGCCTTTAGTTCAATCCACAATACATTTATTTGGCATTTTACATGCTAACATAGAAGACAATTAATATTTATAATGTATAGATAAGACAGTCTTCAAAACTACAGCATCAGGCACCAGAAGCATCTGGTATTTACACCTTTTAGGAAGCCCATTGTGGTGGACTCAATCCACAGTCCTTTGTCACACAGTTAAAATAGAAGTCTGGTGGCCAAAGTCATTTAAGTGCTAACAAATCATCTACCCAAAGAGAATCCACTCTAACAGTGAATGCCAGCAGGAAAATGAATCTCAGGGTGGTATTTGGTAACATACACACTTTTGATAATAAACTTACTTTAACTTTTAACCTTTGAACTTTGACTCTATGATTCGATAATATGGCACCATTACATTTAGAAACAAGCAAGGAGGAATTGCAGGAACTTGTATAAAATTTGGAAGATGAGTGACTACCAAGAACAGAAAGACTCAAGACTGTTCATTGTCAATTTTCAGTACAAGAGGGTAAACAAGAACAAAATGATTGTTACTGCAGATCCGATACAGCATTAAAAAAAACACAACAAGCAGAAAGAGCACAACAAGTATAAATATAAAAGTGATCAAATGAAACACAATGTACAAGTACCTGAGTGTGGCCATATATAGTAATTAATATTAGCATATGTACATAGACTGATTGTATGTCCAGTATCGTGCAAAAGTCTTAGTCTTCGTCTTAGCCAGGGTGCCTACACTTTTGCTTGGTGCCTTTTTCGTCAACGTGAGTTTGTAATTCTGTTGGGAGCAAAGGATTTTGGGAATGTTGAAGGAGGGGTGTGGGACAGGAGGCAGACAAGGAATGCGCAAGTGCAGACACACCCAGGCCTGAGACACCAGGCAAGATAATTTGATTCTAAACAATTGGTTAATGGATTAGTCTCTCTGTTGCTTCGCGCTCCCTCCCCTCTCCCTGCCCCTTCCCACTCTCAGTCCACAATAGAGACCCAATATCAGAATCAGGTTTATCATCACTCACATATGTCACGAGATTAGTTTCTTTTTGAAAGAGCAGTACCGTGCAATACATAAAATGACTGCAGTGCTGTGCAAACATTCTAACTGTGCGTATGTGCCTAAAACTATTGCCCCTCCATACCAAGATGGTGATGCAACCAGTTAGAATGCTCTCCACAGTACATCTATACAAATTTGCAAGTCTTTGGTGACATACCAAATCTCCTGATACACCTAATAAAATATAGCTGCTGTTGGCTATAGGCTCATTCTTACTACACAATGTTAGACCTAAAGTAGCCCCCAGAAGAACTGATTCTTATAATCCTACTGTGCCTTAGTTAACTTACTGATAATTTAAAAAAACCCTTCTGACTGCTAAGGCACAAAACATTCTGCAGATGCTGGAAATCCAGAGCAAGACATACTAAATGCTGGAGGAACTCAGCAATGGAGGAGAATAAAGAGTCGACATTTTGAGCTGAGTTCCTTCATTGGGACAATCGTCAGCATTAATGTTACTGTAATGGTAATGTAGGTAGTGTCTATCCAGGCAGCGTCCTGGTAAATGTCCCCTGCGCCCGATTAGACACAAAAGCGGGGAGGAACTCAGCTGGTCATGGTCAGGCAGCATCGATTAAAGAGGAATAAATGGTCCATGTTTCAGACCGAGCAGTTGAAGAATAAAAAACCGAAGGAGTGATGAGCCTGGAGCTGGGTGAAGAATAAGTTGGTAGCGATGGTGAAACTTGGCAATATCAATCCAATGATTGGTCAGTGTGAAGCAGTGTCTTATGAGGAAAGGTTGAGTGAGCTAGGGCTTTTCCCTCTGCAGTGGAGGAGGAAGAGAAGAAATCTGATAGAGATGTACAAGGTGATAAGTGGACAGCCAGAGACATTTATCCAAGGCGTAAATGGCTAACGTGAAGAAGCATAGTTATAAGGTGATTGGAGGAAAGTATAAGGGAGATGGCAGAGGTCAGTTTTTTTCCACATAGAGAGTGATGAGCGTGTGGAACGCCCTTCTGGGGTGGTGGTAGAGGCTGATACATTAGGGACATTGAATAAACTCTTAGATAAGCACATGGATGATGGAAAAATGGAGGGTTATGTAAGAGGGAAGGGGTAGATTGATCTAGAGTAGTTTAAAAGGTCAGAACAACTCTGTGGGCTGAAAGTCCTGTACAGTGCTGCAAGGTTCATTAGAGAAAACGGAGACTGAAGTAAGTATTTGAGGCTCATCGGCGCCCCTTAGTGGTTCAGCCACAAATTCCACCAAACCACGCTCCTTACAAATATCGCTGTTTCAGTGCTGAACCTTTAGTGAAATGGAATCAAGGAAAGGTATCCAGGAGAGATTTAGGAAATGGCAAAGCCTGGGGCCAAAACAGAAAATATTAAGATGGAATTTAATGCAGACAAATGTGAGGAGTTGCATTTTGAGAGGATAGGTCTTGCATGGCGAGTGATTGGGCACTGAGGAATGCAGAAGAACAGAGGGATCTGGGAATACAGATCCATAATTCCTTGAAAGTAGTGTCACATGTAGATAGGGTCATAAAGAAAGCTTTTGGCACATTGGCCTTCATAAATCTATGTATTAAGTACAGGAGTTGGGATGTTACGTTGAAGTTGAATAAGAGGTTGGTGAGGTCTAATTTGGAGTATTATGTGCAGTTCTGGTCACCTACCCACAGGAATGATATCAATAAGATTGAAAGAGTGTAGTAAGGGAGATGTTGAATAGGTTACGCCTTTATTTCCTATAGTATAGAAGAATGTGGGGAGTTTTGACATAGTTATAGAAAATTATGTTCAAATTTAAAAGTTCAAAGTAAATTTATTATCAAAGTACATATATGTCACCATATACAACTCTGAGATTCATTTTCTTGCAGGCATTCACAGTAAATCCAAGAAATTCAATAGAATCAATGAAAGATGCTCTGAACAAGCAAAAGACAGCAAACTGCGCAAATACAAAAGGAAAAAAAAAATCAAAATAATAATAAATAAATAAGCAACAAATAGCAACAACATGAGATGAAGAGCCCTTGAAAGTGGGTCCATTTGATTGTGGGAATTGTTTAGTGATGGGGTGACTGAACTTATTCACTTTGGTTCAAGAGTCTGATGGCTGAGGGGTGATAACTTCCTGAACCTGGTGGTGTGAGTCCTGAGACTCCTGTACCTTCTTCCTGGTGGCAGTGGTGAGAAGAGAGCATGACCTGGGTGGTGGGGGTCCCTGATGATGGATGCTCCTTTCCTGTGACAACGCCTGTGTAGATGTGCTCAATGGTAGGGAGAGCTTTACCATAATGGACTGGGCTATATCCATTACTTTTTGTAGGATTTTTTTGTTCAAGGGCATTGGTGTTTCCATAGTAGACTGTGATGCAACCAGTCAGTAAACTCTCCATCATATAGCTACAGGAGTTGGTCAAAGTTTTAGGTGCCAAATGTCCACAAACTCCTACAGAAGTAGAGGCGCTGCCGTGCTTTCTTCGTAATTGCAGTTACGTGTTGGGCCCAGGACAGATCCTCTGAAATTATAACACCAAGGAATTTACTGTTTCTGACCCACTCTATCTCTGATCCCCTGATGAGGACTGGCTCACTGACCTCTGGTTTCCTTCTCCTGAAGTCAATAATCATCTTCTTTGTCTTACTGACATTGAGTGAGAGGTTGTTGCTATGGCACCACTCAGCCAGATTTTCCATCTCCCTCCTATGTGCTGATTCATCACCACTTTTGATTTGGCCAACAACACTGGTGTGATCAGCAAACTTAAATACGGCATTGGAGCTGTGCTTAGCTTCACAGCCAAAGTGTAAAGTGAGTAGATCTGGGGCTAAGCACACAGCCTTCTGGTGCACATGTGCTGATGGAGATCGTGGAGGAGATATTGTTGCCAGTCTGTACTGACTGGGGTCTGCAAATGAGGAAATCAAGGATCCAGTTGCACAAGGGGGTATTGAGGCCAATGTCATGAAGCTTATTGATTAGTTTGGGGGAGGGGGGAAATTATAGTATTGAATGCTGAACTGTAGTCGATAAAGAGCATCCTGGGCTGGATGCTCTTTGCTGTTAAAATGTTGCAGGGTTGAGTGAAGGGGAACCTGAGGAGGAACTTCTTCACTCAGAAGGTGGTGACAGTGTGGAACCAGCTGCCAGTGGAAGTGGTGGATGCAGGTTTGATTGCAAAATTTAAGTTTGTATAGGCACACGGATGAGAAGGGTATGGAGGGTGTAGGTTGATAGGACTAGGCAGAAGGATGGTGCCACAATACAGCAGATGCCACTCTTCATTGGCTCTTCACTCAACTCTGGAACGTCTGGACATTGAAGATTCATACATCAGGACGCTTTTCATTTACTACAGCTCTGCATTCAATATTATAATCCCCTCATCACTAAGCTCCAAGACCTAGGCCTTGATATGTCCTTGTGCAACTGGATTCTCGATTTCCTCCCATGGACCCCAGTCAATTCAGATTGGCAACAACATTTCCTCCACGATCTCTATCAACATAGGTGCACCACAATGCTGTGTGCTTAGTCCCCCCATCTACGCACTTTAGACTTATGACTGTGTGGCTAAGCACAGCTCCAATGCTACATTCAAGTTTGCTGCCTATACCACTGTTGTTGGCCAAATCAAAGTGGAGATGAATCAGCATAGAGGAGGGAGATTGAAAATCTGGCTAAGTGGTGCCACAACAACAACCTCTCACTCAATGTCAGCAAGACCAAGGAGCTGACTATTAATTTCAGGAGGAAACCAGAGGTCTATGCGGCAGTCCTCATTGCAGGATCAGAGGTGGAGAGGGTCAGCAACTTTAAATTCCCTGGCATTCAGAGGCTCAGTCCTAAGACCAGCACGTCAGGATCATCAGAAAGATACTGTGCCTCTAATATCCGAGATGTTTGCACAGGTTTGGCATGTCATCCAAAACTGTGTCAAACACCTGTAAATACACAGTGGAGAGTATCCGGACTGGTTGCACCACAGCCAGATATGGAAATGCCAATGCCCAGGAATGGGAATGTCTACAGGAAGTGATGGATACAGCCCAGTCCACCACAGGCAAAGCCCTCCCCACCATTGAGAACATCCTGATGGAGTGCTGTCACTGGAAAGTAGCATCCATCACCAGACACCCACCATTCAGGTCACACTCTTCTTCTCCTCCTTCTTTTCTCTCTTTCTCTCTCTCTATATATATATCCATCCCATAGGATGATGATGGTTCCTTTCAGTCAGTTAGTGGGGTGGTACCCCACTCCTCAGAAAGGAACAGCGTGTGTGTGAGTGGATTTTAGGTGAGTAGGGGGTTGCACAGGTCCAGACCCACCCTCTCGACATCCCCTCCCGGATCCAGTGGCATGGTGGGGTCCAAGATGGCTGGGGGAAGTTCTGTTGAAGTGAATGGCCAGACCAAGCTTCGATGCAAGGGATGCCCTTTCCGCGCTTCACGGCACGTGTTTGCTAGATGGCCGTTGACCCTACGAGAGGGTTCATCCGCCCTTTGACAGGTCTTGTTTTTCATCCTGCAGGGTGTCTAGCCACCCTCCTCACCCAGGCAAGCCTGGTGGGGGAGCCAGTTTAGTCGCCGACCACCCGACCATGCAGCAGGTAGTACTGGGTTACATGGTGCCAGTAGCACTCAGACCAGTGACCTCCCTTCTCACTACTATCATCGGGGAGGGGCCCTAGGTTCCACACCACCAGGTTCAGGAACAGTTGTTACCCCTCAACCACCAAACTCCTGAGCCAGCACGGACAACTTCATTCACCACACTGAACTGATTCCACAAAATACACCCTCACTTTCCAGGACTCATGTTCTCAGTTCAATTTCTCTTCTTTTGCACATGCTGCCTGAGCAGGGTGAAAAGCATTATCAAGGATGCATCTCACCCTAACCATGGACCTTTTACTCTCCTCCAATCCGGTAGGCGCTACAGGAGCCTCTGTTCCCACACCAGCAGGCACAGGAAGAGCTTCTTCCCTGAGGCTGTGACCCTGCTGAACCTCACATCACAGCGCTAAGCAGTATTGCATCCGTATTGTACTGTCCCAGCCCTTTTATATTTGTATGCTATAGCACTTAATTTTTATTCGTAGTTATTTTGTAAATAATAATATTCTTTTCCACTTCTGGTCAGATGCTAACTGCATTTCGTTGGCTTTGTATCTGTACTGGGCACACTGACAATGAAGTTGAATCTAATCTAATCGCTTGTTTGTCAGTCTTCGTTTGTGTACAGTTTTTCATAAATTCTTCTGTATTTACTGTGAATGCTCGCAAGAGAATGAACCTCAGGGTGGTATTTGGTAACATATACACACTTAGCTAATAAATTTATTTGAACTTTTAACTACGAAGTGGCAGCATTAGGATTAGAAACAAGCAAGGAGCGATTACAGGAACTCGTATACAGTACTGTAATTTGGAAGATGAGCGATTACCAAGGACAGAGAGACTCGAGACTGTTTATTGTCAATTTGCAGTCCAAGCAGTTGTAATCTTCGTCTTAGCCAGTGTGCTTACGACTTTTGCACAGTACTGTATATACAGTCTATGTACATATGCTAATCTTATGTACCCTATACATGACCACAGTCAGGTACCTGTACTTTGTGTTTCATAGGATCACTTTTTTATTTATGCAGCCTGGGGGAAAATACACACGTGGGACAACAAATACTTTTTCGGGCCTTTAACTCCTTTATCTGTTTTTAGATGTTTTAATGCAGAAAGAGGGTATCAAAATGAAAATAACAAAATAAATTAAGAAACACCATTCCTCCTGTTGCAATCTCAGTTTAATTTCGGACTACACCTTTGTTAAGTATACAGTATGAAAACAAATAAAATTAAATATACAAAACCAAAACGATAGTAGCAATTCTAAAAAAAATACAAACATTAGAATCCCACCAACCTTGCGGCTTGCACACATCGAAAATATAAATAAATACATTTCATCTTAACTTGGCACACGTGCTTAATTTCCAAACACACCCAGGTTAGACCCCGAAATGAATTCTCCTCGCTCACATTCACATATTGAGGTTAACACATTCACATTACTCCGTTAATTTCACATTCGGCCATGAAACAATAAAGAAAGACAAAAATAAACTTTTACAATCTATCACCTTGTAGTTTCACTACTATGAGGCCGATAAGGAACTTCGCACAACCACACGATCCAGCGCCGATAGCTTATACAGGTGTACGCGCGAAAATCTAAAGCATGTAAAACATGTGAAATTACCGATATTCTAGATTTACAAATCAGTATAAACGAATTTACACGGATATTATGAAATATCATTCACCTTTCCTCACCAAACCTGGGAAAGGCACCCGAACGTCGTTCTCTTCACACATGACCACTTGTTGTTCTACTCCACCCGTGCACAATGACGTCACTGTTTTCTCTTAAAGGCACAGGCAGCTATTTTAGCATTAGCAGGGTGAATACATAAATGCACATTAACAATAAAAAATGTTATTCAATGGTCACCTGACTGCACTTATACTTACTGTGCTCTTCCTGCTTGTTGTGTTTGTCAATGTGGAACACACAGCGAGTTTGGAAATCTGATGGGAGCAAAGGATGTTGGGAATGGCGAGTGTGGGAAGGGTGTGGAAAAATTGAGGGTAGGAGTAGCAGGGCAGGGAAGACACCAGGCAAGGTAATTCGATTCCAAGTAATTGATAATTGTTCATTACAGAATGTCTCTTTGGCGCTTCCCGCTCCCTTCCCTTCTCCCAACCGTGGTTCCCCTCTCCCTACCCCTTCCCATTCTCAGTCCACAATAGAGACCCATATCAAAATCAGGTTTATCATCACTCACATACGTCCTGAGATTTGTTTTGCGACAGCAGTACAGTGCAATACATAAAATTCCGACAGTACTGTGCAAAAGTCTTAGGCAGCCCGGCTATTGTGACCGTGACTTTTGCACAGTACAGTATTGCACATAAAGCGACGCTCGGTACAGGAGTGATTCCTACAGGAAATGATATAGTGTGTGGTGGTATTTACAATTTGAAAATGTGAAACACGAGATTCTGCAGATGCTGGAAATCCAAAGCAACAGTCGACGTTCCGGGCCAAGAACCTTCCAAAGAAACCATAGAACCATAGAAAACTACAGCACAGAAACAGGCCTTTTGGCCCTTTTTGGCTGTGCTGAACCATTTTCTGCCTAGTCCCACTGACCTGCACACGGACCATATCCCTCCATACACCTCCCATCCATGTATCTGTCCAATTTATTCTTAAATGTTAAAAAAGAACCCGCATTTACCACCTCGTCTGGCAGCTCATTCCATACTCCCACCACTCTCTGTGTGAAGAAGCCCCCACTAATGTTCCCTTTAAACTTTTCCCCCCTCACCCTTAACCCATGTCCTCTGGTTTTTTTCTCCCCTTGCCTCAGTGGAAAAAGCCTGCTTGCATTCACTCTATCTATACCCATCATAATTTTATATACCTGTATCAAATCTCCCCTCAGTCTTCTTCGCTCCAGGGAATAAAGTCCTAACCTATTCAACCTTTCTCTGTAACTGAGTTTCTCAAGTCCCGGCAACATCCTTGTAAACCTTCTCTGCACTCTTTCAACCTTATTTATACCCTTCCTGTAATTTGGTGACCAAAACTGAACACAATACTCCAGATTCGGCCTCACCAATGCCTTATACAACCTCATCATAACATTCCAGCTCTTATACTCAATACTTTGATTAATAAAGGTCAATGTACCAAAAGCTCTCTTTACGACCCTATCTACCTGTGATGCCACTTTTAGGGAATTTTGTATCTGTATTCCCAGATCCCTCTGTTCCACTGCACTCCTCAGTGCCTTACCATTAACCCTGTATGTTCTACCTTGGTTTGTCCTTCCAACATGCAATACCTCACACTTGTCTGTATTAAACTCCATCTGCCATTTTTCAGCCCATTTTTCCAGCTGGTCCAAGTCCCTCTGCAGGCTCTGAAAACCTTCCTCACTGTCTACTACACCTCCAATCTTTGTATCATCAGCAAATTTGCTGATCCAATTTACCACATTATCATCCAGATCATTGATATAGATGACAAATAACAAAGGACCCAGCACTGATCCCTGTGACACACCACTAGTCACAGGCCTCCACTCAGAGAAGCAATTCTCTACTACCACTCTTTGGCTTCTTCCATTGAGCCAATGTCTAATCCAATATACCACCTCTCCATATATACCTAGCGACTGAATTTTCCTGACTAACCTCCCATGCGGGACCTTGTCAAAGGCCTTACTGAAGTCCATGTAGACAACATCCACTGCCTTCCCTTCATCCACTCTCCTGGTAACCTCCTCGAAAAACTCTAATAGATTGGTCAAACATGACCTACCACGCACAAAGCCATGTTGACTCTCCCTAATAAGTCCCTGTCTATCTAAATGCTTGTAGATTCTGTCTCTTAGTACTCCCTCCAATAACTTATCTTCTACCGACATTAAACTTACCGGCCTATAATTTCCTGGATTACTTTTTGATCCTTTTTTAAACAACGGAATAACATGAGCTGCTCTCCAATCCTCCGGCACCTCACTTGTAGGGAGCGACATTTTAAATATTTCTGCCAGGGCCCCTGCAATCTCAACACTAGTCTCCTTCAAGGTCCGAGGGAACACCCTGTCAGGTCCCGGGGATTTATCCACTTTAATTTTCCTCAAGACAGCAAGGACCTCCTCCTTTTCGATCTGTACAGTTTCCATGATCTTACTACTTGTTTCCCTTAATTCCATAGACACTACTTGTTTCATCAGGACCGGAAATGTAGTGAATCAGAATCAGGTTTCATATCACTGACATAGGCTGCGAAATTTGTTGTTTTGTGGCAGTAGTGCATTGCAGTATGAAAAATATAATTTACAATAAGTATATAAAAATTAAACAATTAGTGTAAAAAGAGCGAAAAAAAACCAAAAAACAAAATCACAAACATGAGAAAATTTGCAGATGCTAGAAATCCAAGCTATTCCTCCCCCCCGCCCCCCGCCCACACACACACACACACACATAATGCTGGAGGATCTCAGCAGACCAGGCACCCATTGGAAATAGCACAGTCGACGTTTCGGGCCGAGACCCTTCATCAGGACTGCTGGGGACATTTGGCTGAAGGAACATCGAGACTACTCAGGGCGAACTGTGCAACTCAGGTGACGGGTAAAATCGCCGTGGGTCAGAGGAAACTTTTCAAGGGTATTGTATTCTACTGTTATCCAGAACGAGACTCTAACCGTTACCGAAAGGGATCACCCACGGGTGACCAAGGGAGAGCAGAAGAAACACAGAATGTGAAAGAGAAATGTAGACTGGAAGAGGAAGAGCGACAGAAGGTGGCGGTGCATCTCTGAACTACAAAAAACGCTACCGACGACGCGGCAGCGTAGCGGTTAGAGAAGACGCGAAGCGCCAGTGGGGAGGGAGAGAGTTTCTGCTGGAGCAGAGAGCAGGCGAAAATTAGGGAGAAGAAAGGAAAACCCGTTGAGGGAAGGAAGCGTCAAAGAGTAGAGTTTGGTGCAGTCACAGTGATTGCCACCACCATACTCCGTGTGATAACAATGCTGCCTTCGTCCGAGGATCAGGGGACCCAGGGAGCTCACCTAGGGCAAAGACGACTCCTGGAAACACGTGTTAGACCTCAGGGAGATGGAGATCCCAAACGTTGGGCGGAGGGGCCTCTGGGAGCAGGGGGACAGGATGGGGGTTTGCGAAGATTCAGAACCGAACAATGGGGAGGCAGGCTCTCCGAAACGAGGGTCCAGGAGGGAGTGTGGGTGTCTTTGCGATGCGGAGTGAGCTCCGCCGGAGTACAGGTAAAGGAAGAGTCTTTGCCAGCGGGAGATGGAGTCGGAGGAGGATGCACTCTGACAGAGCGAGGAGGAGGGAAGTCCTCGGGAGGACTGGCTGAGGAAGGGCGGTGTTCAGAGAGCCAGCGTTCAAGAGAAGGTTCTGCAGAAGGGCTTCAGGAAGAGGAGGGGGATGAAGAGCATCCGGGAGGACGGGGCGAGGACCCAGGAAGATGGGCGCCGCAGGGTGTACTGTGCGCTACCCGGGTGCGCTCTGTCCCTGAGGCACCGGGAGACCCGACTCTGGATCAGGAGGAGGAGACGCACCCGCAGAGGGGAGGGGCCCGGGGCGAGCCAGGTGCCGCGGAGGATGGCGAAAGCGTCGGCTACCAGCGGGAGGACGGCTTGCTTCCAGCCCAGGCACTGTCCTTCTCGGGGAGTGGGTTTCTGATGACTTACCACATCGGCGTGGCGCGGTGCTTGTTGGAAAACGCGCCCGAGGTTGTCCATGGGGCTCGGAGAGTGTTCGGAGCTTCTGCCGGCTCCCTCATCGCTGCCGCTATCGTCTGTGGCGTTGATCTCGGTAAGCCATCGAAAATGCCACATTCATCTGGACTTTGACACTGCCTATCCTCAGCTTGTTCCTAACAGGCAGAAAATAGGCAGGTGTGGATGAAGAAATTATACATTCAGTGGTTACTTTTTGCAGTCCCTCCTGTACCTAATAAAGTGACCACTGCGTGTATGTTCCCGGTCTTCTGCTGCTGTAGCCCGTCCGCTTCAAGGTTCGACGTGTTGTGTGTTCAGAGATGCTCTTCTGCACACCACTGTTGTAACACATGGTTCCTCGAGTTACTGTCACCTTCCTGCCAGCTTGAACCAGTCTGGCCATTCTCCTCTGACCTCTCTCATTAACAAGGCGCTTTAAGCCACAGAACTGCCACTCACTGGATGTATAAACGTACTTTTTAAAGCTTTTCGTACCCTTCTCTGTAAACTCTACAAACTGTTGTCCATGAAAGTCCCAGGAGATCAGCAGTTTGAGATACTCAAACCACCCTGTCTGGCACCAACAATCATTCCACGGTCAAAGTCACTTAGATCACATTTCTTCCCCCATTCTGATGTTTGATCTGAACAATAGTTGTATCTCTTGAGGATGTCTGCATGCTTTTATGCATTGAGTTGCTGCCACTTGATTGGCTGATGAGATATTTGCATTAAGGAGCTGGTATACCTAATAAAGTGGCCACTGAGGGGTGTGGTGAAAAATGTTTGCCATGATGTAGAAGTGAATGGAGGAAGGTCTCAGATTTAATTCCTTTCTGTGTGTTCCTCTGTAGATCCTGCCGTGTGGTTGTGAAAGGTGTAATAATGGATGGTCATACATTCACATCTTCAGTTACTCAACATGAGGATGACACAAGTGAATTGTGGGTTACACGTTGTCTTACTAGGTGTGTGCACATTGGGTCATACAGTCTCGGAGAACAGAAACAGGCCCTTCAGCCCATCTAGTCCATGCTGACCGTTGTTCTGCCTTGTCCCATTGACCTGCACCAGGACCATCGCCTTCCACATCCCTCCCATCTTTCTCTTAAACGTTGAAACTGGACTGGCATCTCCCACTTCCATCAGCAGCTCATTCACACCTTCACCACCCTCTCACTGAAGAAATCCCCTTTACATTTCCCTTAAATAGTTTACCTCTCATCCTTCACTCATGGCCACCCAACCTCGGTGGACAAAATCCTGCGTGCATTTACCCTATCTATACCCCTCATAATTTTGGATTCTTCTATTAAATCTCCCCTCATTCTCTACGCTCCAGGGAATAAAGTCCAGCCTTTCCCTATCACTCAGATCATCTAGTCCTGGCAACATCCTTGTAAATTTTCTCTGAACTCCTTCAATCTTATTGAGATCTTTCTATAGGTAGTGTAGGTTACCAGAACTGCACACAATACTCCAGATTTGGCCTCTTTAACTTTAGGTTTATGAAGGCCAATTTGCCAAAAGTTCTCTTTATGACCCTATCCACCTGTGATGCCACTTTCAAGGAATTATGGATCTATATTCCAAGATCCCTGAGTTCTACTGCACTCCTTAATGCTGTACCGTTCACTGTGTAAGATCTACCCTGGTTGGTTACCCCCAAAGTGCAACTCCTCACACTTGTCTGCATTAAATTCCATCTGCCATTTTCTAGCTGGGCTGCGGGTGGAGCAAGAGCAGGAAGGGAAGAGGCAAATCCTGCTGAGGAGGACCGATGGGAGAAAGGGGAGAGTGGGAATGACGATAGAAGCTGGGAGGTGATTGGTGGAGGTGACAAAGGACCGAAGATAGTGGAATCTGATAGGACAGGAAGGTGGAGCATGGCTAAAAGGGAGGGGAAGCAATGGCGGGGAGTGAGTGGGTATTGGGCAGATGGCAGAGGTGGAGGAGGGGAATGGGATAGGATGATGAGGACCAGTCCAATCAGGGGGAGCAGTGAAAAGCAAAATGTTGGCAATGGACAGGAGGAGCAGTTACTGAAAGTTTGAGAAAAGGTGGGACTGCTATTTTGTTCCACAAGGCTTCCAGCTCCATTTCCAGGCCTCCCTCTTTAACCTCAGTGAGAAACCAATGTAGTGATATTCCACTAGCTAGCTCCATCCACAGAATGCTTGATTCATTCTGAATTGTAAATGGGTGAGATGCAGATGACCAAATGCATTGTTTACGTTGTGGGATCTTCCTGATGGTTTTGTGTCATCCATTTGGTCTCAGGAGTCATTTTCACTCCATAACAGATAATTTCTACCAGAGCGTCACACGAGCTGCTAAACAGTCAAGAAGGCACTTCCTTGGACCAATGAATCCTTTTTTTAACCCTCTCCAACTCGTCCGGGACAGTCTGGCAGAGACTCTTTGCGAGAAGGCATATGAGCTTGCGTGTGGGAGGCTGTTTATCTCCATGACCCGGGCATCTGATAGACAAAACATCCTTGTCTCTGACTTCAGTTCCAATGAGGAACTTATCTAGGTAACAATCTGTTGCGTCTCCCTCCACGTACAATGAGAGATTCAAACATAGAACGTAGAACAGTACAGGCCATTTTGGTGGAATTCTTCATTAACATGGAGAGTGACGTAGTTAATTCAGAAACAAAGGTTCTGAACTTAAAGAGGGGTAACTTTGAAGGTATGAGACGTGAATTAGCTAAGATAGACTGGCAAATGACACTTCAAGGATTGACGGTGGATATGCAATGGCAGGCATTTAAAGGTTGCATGGATGAACTACAACAATTGTTCATCCCAGTTTGGCAAAAGAATAAATCAAGGAAGGTAGTGCACCCGTGGCTGACAAGAGAAATTAGGGATAGTATCAATTCCAAAGAAGTAGCATACAAATTAGCCAGAGAAAGTGGCTCACCTGAGGACTGGGAGAAATTCAGAGTTCAGCAGAGGAGGACAAAGGGCTTAATTAGGAAGGGGAAAAAAGATTATGAGAGAAAACTGGCAGAGAACATAAAAACGGACTGTAAAAGCTTTTATAGATATGTAAAAAGGAAAAGACTGATAAAGACAAATGTAGGTCCCCTGCAAACAGAAACAGGTGAATTGATTATGGGGAGCAAGGACACGGCAGACCAATTGAATAATTACTTTGGTTCTTTCTTCACTAAGGAGGACATAAATAATCTTCCAGAAATAGTAAGGGACAGAGGGGCCAGTGAGATGGAGGAACTGAGCGAAATACATGTTAGTAGGGAAGTGGTGTTAGGTAAATTGAAGGGATTGAAGGCAGATAAATCCCCAGGGCCAGATGGTCTGCATCCCAGAGTGCTTAAGGAAGTGGCCCAAGAAATAGTGGATGCATTAGTGATAATTTTTCAAAACTCATTAGATTCTGGACTAGTTCCTGAGGATTGGAGGGTGGCTAATGTAACCCCACTTTTTAAAAAAGGAGGGAGAGAGAAACCGGGGAATTATAGGCCGGTTAGCCTAACGTCGGTGGTGGGGAAACTGCTGGAGTCAGTTATCAAGGATGTGATAACAGCACATTTGGAAAGCGGTGAAATGATCGGACAAAGTCAGCATGGATTTGTGAAAGGAAAATCATGTCTGACGAATCTCATAGAATTTTTTGAGGATGTAACTAGTAGAGTGGATAGGGGAGAACCAGTGGATGTGGTATATTTGGATTTTCAAAAGGCTTTTGACAAGGTCCCACACAGGAGATTAGTGTGCAAACTTAAAGCACACGGTATTGGGGGTAAGGTATTGGTGTGGGTGGAGAATTGGTTAGCAGACAGGAAGCAAAGAGTGGGAATAAACGGGACCTTTTCAGAATGGCAGGCGGTGACTAGTGGGGTACCGCAAGGCTCAGTGCTGGGACCCCAGTTGTTTACAATATATATTAATGACTTGGATGAGGGAATTAAATGCAGCATCTCCAAGTTTGCGGATGACACGAAGCTGGGTGGCAGTGTTAGCAGTGAGGAGGATGCTAAGAGGATGCAGGGTGACTTGGATAGGTTGGGTGAGTGGGCAAACTCATGGCAGATGCAATTTAATGTGGATAAATGTGAAGTTATCCACTTTGGTGGCAAAAATAGGAAAACAGATTATTATCTGAATGGTGGCCGATTAGGAAAAGGGGAGGTGCAACGAGACCTGGGTGTCATTATACACCAGTCATTGAAAGTGGGCATGCAGGTACAGCAGGCGGTGAAAAAGGCGAACGGTATGCTGGCATTTATAGCGAGAGGATTCGAGTACAGGAGCAGGGAGGTACTACTGCAGTTGCACAAGGCCTTGGTGAGACCACACCTGGAGTATTGTGTGCAGTTTTGGTCCCCTAATCTGAGGAAAGACATCTTTGCCATAGAGGGAGTACAAAGAAGGTTCACCAGATTGATTCCTGGGATGGCAGGTCTTTCATATGAAGAAAGACTGGATGAACTGGGCTTGTACTCGTTGGAATTTAGAAGATTGAGGGGGGATCTGATTGAAACGTATAAGATCCTAAAGGGATTGGACAGGCTAGATGCGGGAAGATTGTTCCCGATGTTGGGGAGGTCTGGAACGAGGGGTCACAGTTTGAGGATAGAGGGGAAGCCTTTTAGGACCGAGGTTAGGAAAAACTTCTTCACACAGAGAGTGGTGAATCTGTGGAATTCTCTGCCACAGCAAACTGTTGAGGCCAGTTCATTAGCTATGTTTAAAAGGAAGTTAGATATGGCCCTTGTGGCTACAGGGGTCAGGGGGTATGGAGGGAAGGCTGGGTTCTGAGTTGGATGATCAGCCATGATCATAATAAATGGCGGTGCAGGCTCGAAGGGCCGAATGGCCTACTCCTGCACCTATTTTCTATGTTTCTATGTTTCTATGTATGCTGACCTCTGAACCTACTCTAAGATCAATCTAACCCTTCCCTCCCACATGGCCCTCCATTTTTCTATCATCCATGTGCCTATCTAAGATTTTCTTAAATGCCCTTAAAGTATCTGCCTTTACCACCAGACTTGGCAACCTATTCCACACACCCATCACTTTTTGTGTATATTTAAAAAAAACACTTAACTCTGACGTTCCCCTTACAATTTCTTCTAATCACCTTAAAATTGTGCCATTGCCTAGGACAATAAGACCATAAGACATAGGAGCAGAATTAGGCCATTTGGCCCATTGTGTCTGCTGCACCATTCCATTATGGCTGGTTAATTAGCCCTCTCAACCCCATTCTCCTGCCTTCTCCTGTTAACCTTTGACATCCTGATTAATCAGAAATCTCTGCTTTAAATACGCTCAATGACTTGGGTTCCACAATGATCTGTGGCAATGAATTCAACAGATTCACCACTCTCTGATGAAAGGGATTCCTCCTCAGCTCTGTTCTAACTGGATATTACTCTGTTCTGAGGCCATGCTCTCTCATCCTGGACTCCCCCACTATAGGAAATATCCTTTGCACATCCACTCTATCTAGGCCTGTCAATATTCGATAGGTTTCAATGAGATCCCCCCCATTCTTCTAAACTCCAGTGAGCAGAGTCCCAGAGCCATCAAATGCTCCACATATGTTAACCCTTTCATTCCCAGGGTCATTCTCGTGAATCTCCTATGGACCTTCTCCAAAGCCAACACATCTTTGCTTAGATAAGGGGCCCAAAACTGCTCACAATACTCAAAGTGTGGTCTGACCAGTGCCTTTTAAAGCCTCAGCATTACACCTTTGCTTCTATCTTCTAGTCCTCACGAAATGAATACTAATATTGTATTTGCCAATTTCTAACTATGCTGCAAAATAATGTCCTATTCTGTACACTGTGTGCATTCAAATATAACACTTTCAGTCCTGTATTTCACCACCCTTTTCGATTTTTGCCCCTATGTTACACTTTAATGCATCCCACTGACTGCAATTTTGCTGTCATCTGCCTGTCCTTCCTCACGCTCTCGCTACACACTGCAGCTACTTGTGTACCAACTGCCCCATCTGCAGCCAAGTCCGGTTCCCGTCCCACTGCCAAATTAGTTTAAACCTGGGTAAAAGCCTCTGGCTGTCTGTTCTATTGATGCCTCTTATCATCTTGTACATCTCTATCAACTCATCCCTCATTCCCCTTTGCTCAAAAGTAATAAGCTCCATCTCTCTCAGCCTTTCCTCATATTTCAGGTAGCATGCTGGTAAATCTCCTCTGGACCTTCTAAAGTTTCCACATCCTTCCTATAAAGAGGTGACTAGAACTGAACACAATACTCCAGGTGTGATCTATATAACCATATAACAATTACAGCACTGAAACAGACCATCTCGGCCCTTCTAGTCCATGCTGAACTCTTACTCTCACCTAGTCCCACCAACCTGCACTAAGCCCATAACCCTCCATTCCTTTCCTGTCCATATAGCTATCCAATTTAACTTTAAATGATAACATCGAACCTGCCTCAACCACTTCTGCTGGAAGCTCGTATCACACAGCTACCACTCTCTGAGTAAAGAAGTTCCCACTCATGTTACCCCTAAACTTTTGCCCTTTAACTCTCAACTCATGTCCTCTTGTTTCAATCTCCCCCATTCTCAATGGAAAAAGCCTATCCACGTCAACTCTATCAATCCCCCTCATAATTTTAAACACTTCTATCAAGTCCCCACTCAACCTTCTACGTTCCAAAGAATAAAGACCCAACTTGTTCAACCTTTCTCTGTAAATTAGGTAATGAAACATAGGTAACATTCTAGTAAATCTTCTCTGTACTCGCTCTATTTTGTTGACATCTTTCCTGTAATTTGGTGATCAAAACTGTATACAAATTTGGTCTTACCAATGCCTTGTACAATTTCAAAATTACATCCCAACTCCAATACTCAATGCTCTGATTTATAAAGGCCAGTATACCAAAAGCTTTCTTCACCACCCTGTCCACATGAGATTCCACCTTCAGGGAACTATGCACAATTATTCCTAGATCCCTCTGTTCTACTGCATTCTTTAATGCCCTACCACTTACCATGTGCTAGTGAGGACAAGAATAGTAGGATCAGGCAGATGAATGCGTGGCTGAGAGACTGGTGCAAGGGGCAAGGCTTCAGATTCTTGGATCATTGGGATCTCTTCTGGGGGAAGTATGACCTGTTCAAAAAGGACAGGTTACACCTGAACCCGAAGGGGACCAATATCCTGGCGGGAAAGTTTAATAGAGCTGTTAGGGAGGGTTTAAACTAATTTGGCAGGGGGATGGGAAACGGAATGACAGAGCGGAGGAAGGGGAAAACAGAAATAAATCTAAGATAGTGAACAGTAAAGATGTCAGGAAAGACAGGCGGGTGATGGGGCAAATTTGTAGCCATTGGGATGAGTTGCAGTGCAATAAAGTTGCAGTGAAATCAAAGTGACAAAGTACCAAATACTGGTCTTAAGGTGTTATACTTAAATGCACGCAGCATAAGGAATTAGGTGGATGATCTTGTCATACAGATACAGATTGGCAGATATGATATTGTGGCCATCACTGAGACCTAGCTAAAGGATGCATGTCTCTGGGAGCTGAATGTCCAAGGATACACGGTGTATCGGAAGGATAGGAAGGTGGACAGAAGGGGAGGCGTGGCTTTATTGGTAAGAAATGATGTTAAATCATTGGAAAGAGGTGGTATAGGATCGGAAGGAGCAGAATCTTTATGGGTTGAGCTAAGAAATTGCAAGGGTAAAAGGACCCTGATGGCAGTTATTTATAGGCCTCCAAACAGCTGCAGTGATGTGGACTACAAATTACAACAGAAAATAGAAAAGGCTTGTCAGAAGGGCAGTGTTATGATAATTGTGGGGGATTTTAACATGCGAGTGGATTGGGAAAATCAGGTCGGCACTGGATCTCAAGAGAGAGAATTTGTAGAATGTCTGCGAGATGGCTTTTTAGAACAGCTTGTTGTTGAGCCCACTAGGGGATCGGCTGTACTGGATTTGGTATTGTGTAATGAACCGGAGGTGATTAGAGAGATTGAGGTGAAGGAACCCTTAGGAGGCAGTGATCATAACATGATTGAGTTCACTGTGACATTTGAAAAAGAGAAGCCGAAATCTGATGTGTGGGTATTTCAGTGGAGTAAAGGAAATTACAGTGGCATGAGAGAGGAACTGGCCAAAGTTGACTGGAAAGGGACACTGGTGGGAAAGACGGCAGAGCAGCAGTGGCTGGAGTTTATGCGAGAAGTGAGGAAGGTGCAAGACAGGTATATTCCGGAAAAGAAGAAATTTTCGAATGAAAAAAGGATGCAACCGTGGTTGACAAGAGAAGTCAAAGCCAAAGTTAAAACAAAGGAGAGGGCATACAAGGAAGCAAAAATTAGTGGGAAGACGGAGGATTGGGAAGTTTTTAAAACATTACAAAAGGAAACTAAGAAGGTCATTAAGAGAGAAAAGATTAACTATGAAAGGAAGCTGGCAAATAATATCAAAGCTTTTTCAAGTACATAAAGAGTAAAAGACAGGTGAGATTAGATATAGGACCGATAGAAAATGATGCTGGAGAAATTGTAATGGGAGATGAGGAGATGGCAGAGGAACTGAACAAGTATTTTGCATCAGTCTTCACTGAGCAGTATACCGGACACTCAAGGGTGACAGGGAAGAGAAGTGCACGCAGTCACAATTACTACAGAGAAAGTACTCAGGAAGCTGAATAGGCTAAAGGTAGATAAATCTCCTGGACCAGATGGAATGCACCTGCGTGTTCTGAAGGAAGTAGCTGTGGAGATTGCAGAGGCATTAGTGATGATCTTTCAAAAGTCGATAGATTCTGGCATGGTTCCGGAGGACTGGAAGATTGCAAATGTCACTCCGCTATTTAAGAAGGGGGCAAGGAAGCAAAAAGGAAATTATAGACCTGTTAGCTTGACATCAGTTGTTGGGAAGTTGTTGGAGTCGATTGTCAAGGATGAGGTTACAGAGTACCTGGAGGCATATGACAAGATAGGCAGAATTCAGCATGGATTCCTTAAAGGAAAATCCTGCCTGACAAACCTAATACAATTTTTTGAGGAAATTACCAGTAGGCTAGACAAGGGAGATGCGGTGGATGTTGTATATTTGGATTTTCAGAAGGCCTTTGACAAGGTGCCACACATGAGGCTACTTAACAAGATAAGAGCCCATGGAATTACAGGAAAGTTACATACGTGGATAGAACGTCGGCTGATTGGCAGGAAACAGAGAGTGGGAATAAAGGGATCCTATTCTGATTGGCTGCCAGCTACCAGTGGTGTTCCACAGGGGTCCGTGTTGGGGCCGTTTCTTTTTACATTGTACATCAACGATTTGGATTATGGAATAGATGGCTTTGTGGCTAAGTTTGCTGATGATACGAAGATAGGTGGAGGGGCCGGTAGTGCTGAGGAAACGGAGAGTCTGCAGAGAGACTTGGATAGATTGGAAGAATGGGCAAAGAAATGGCAAATGAAGTACAATGTTGGAAAGTGTATGGTTATGCACTTTGGCAGAAGTAATAAATGGGCAGACTATTATTTAAATAGGAAAAGAATTCAAAGTTCTGAGATGCAGCGGGACTTGGGAGTCCTTGTACAGGATACCCTTAAAGTTAACCTCCAGGTTGAGTCAGTAGTGAAGAAGGCGAATGCAATGTTGGCATTCATTTCTAGAGGAATAGAGTATAGGAGCAGGGATATGATGTTGAGGCTCTATAAGGTGCTGGTGAGACCTCACTTGGAGTACTGTGGGCAGTTTTGATCTCCTTATTTAAGAAAGGATGTGCTGACGTTGGAGAGGGTACAGAGAAGATTCACTAGAATGATTCTGGGAATGAGAGGGTTAACGTATGAGGAACGTTTCTCCGCTCTTGGACTGTATTCCTTGGAGTTTAGAAGAATGAGGGGGGACTTCATAGAAACATTTCGAATATTGAAAGGCATGGACAGAGTGGATGTGGCAAAGTTGTTTCCCATGATGGGAGAGTCTAGTACAAGAAGGCATGACTTAAGGATTGAAGGGCGCCCATTCAGAACAGAAATACGAAGAAATTTTTTTAGTCAGACGGTGGTGAATCTATGGAATTTGTTGCCACAGGCAGCATTGGAGCCCAAGTCATTGGGTGTATTTAAGGCAGAGATTGATAGGTATCTGAGTAGCCAGGGCATCAAAGGTTATGGTGAGAAGGCAGGGGAGTGGGACTAAATAGGACAATGGATCAGCTCATGATAAAATGGCGGAGCAGACTCGATGTGCCGAATGGCCGATTTCTGCTCCTTTGTCTTATGGTCTTATGTATGTCCTATTTTGATTAGTCCTACCAAAATGTAACACCTCACATTTATCAGCATTAAACTCCATCTGCCATCTTTCAGCCCACTCTTCTAACCGATCTAGCCAGGGTTTTATAGAGCTGCAACATTATCTTACAGCTCTTGGAGTGACTCCCGAAGTCTAACACACCAGACTACTTCTTCGCCACTCTGGCAACTGTGTAACAACTTTGAGGGATCCATGGACATCTTGAGGGGTCTTTGTGTGGACCTTTGTGTTCAGTATCCTAATTCCTTGGCTGTGAGCCTGTACAAAGCAGATTATTGTTCATTTCTGTTTGTCCCAATCTTCTCTTCAATGTCCTTATTCTGGATTTCTAGGCTTAATTTGAAAAATATTTCCGAGCACTTCCCTATGACAATACCCAGTAACACATTAAGTAGAATGTTATCATTGTTAATTAAGTAGAAGTTGAAGACATTGGGTGTAAATTATCCCTGGTTTGAATTTTGATTCTTCCTTTCACAGGCGTTACTGTGCAGTTGTTTTATTCCGGTCTACTGTGGGCTGATCTGTCCAACTTTCCGGGGTGTGGTATGTAATTCTGACCCACTTTCCAAGTTGAGTTGTGAGTCTCTGCCTGTAGAAAGGACTTTGTGTAATCTTCATCAAAGTGTGACATGTACCAAAATGCAATTCTTGGAGTATTCTGAGCAGTTTTGGGCCCCTTATCTAAGAAACAATGTGCTGGCATTGGACAGGGTCTAGTGAAGGTTCTCTTGAGCGATCCTGGGAATGAAAGGGTTAACATATGAAGAACGTTTGATGGCTCTGGGCCTGTATTTGCTGGACTTTATAAGAGTGAGGCGGATCTCATTAAAACCTATCAAATATTCGAAGGCCTAGACAGAGTGGATGTGGGAAGGATGATTCCTATAGTGGGGGAGTTTGGGACCAGAGGGCACAACCTCAGAATAGAAGGATGCTCCTTTGGAACAGAGATGAGGAGGAATTTCTTCAGCTAGAGGGTGGTGAATCTGTGGAATTCATCATCACAGACAGCTTTGCAGGCCAAATTATTGGGTATATTTAAACCGGAGGTTGATAGGTTCTTGATTAGTCAGGGTATAAATGGTTACAGGGAGAAGGCAGAAGAATGGGGTTGAGAGGGTTAATGAATCAGTCATGATGGAATGGCTTGGTAGAGACTCGACAGGCTGAATAGTTGAATTTTGTTTCCATGTCTTATAGTCAATGGCATGGGATTTCTGTTTTTCACTTTCTCCATCTGGCCGTGTCGAGGTTACTGACTGATCGGGAGAGTTCCTACGACCCTGTTGTAATTGGCAAGAACTTGTATCTCTTGTGCTGCTCAGCTTCTCCCTGTTAGCACCCTGACCTGCTCTGTGCTGAAGGCTTGGGGCTACTCTGTGTAATCTAATATCGATCTCTCGGTCTGCTTCCATTGCCCTCATTTCACTCTTGACAACTACAGCACTTCAAGTTATGTATTTGTGACCCATTTTCCAATTGCATTGTGAGTCTTTGCCTGTAGGAAGGACCCGATGTAACCTTCATCAAAGGGTGACAAGGAACAAAATGCAACATTTGGCATTGTGTGAGCAGTTTTCAGCCCCGTATCTAAGAAAAGATGTGCTGGCATTGGAGAAGGTCCAGAGGAGGCTCACGAGAATGATCCTGGGAATGAAAGAGTTAACATCTGAGGAGGGTTTGAGAGCTCTGGGCCTGTACTCGCTGCAGTTTAGAAGAATGGGATGGAGGGAGGGCGGGGGAGGATCTGATTGAAACCCATCAAATGTTGAAAGGCCTCGATAGAGTGGATGTGGAGAGGATGCTTCCTATAGTCAGTGAGTCTAGGACTAGAGGGCACAGCCTCAGAATACAAGGATTTCTTTCTAGAATGGAGATGAGAAGGAATTTCTTTAAACAGAGGGTGGTGAATCCGTGGAATTTGTTGGCACATGTTCACAATTTTTCTGAGAAGACATCTACAATCAATTGAATGTATAATTTGATTAAATTGCTATAAGCAAGATTGTTACCTTTATTTACTTATTTCGAGATAGTGTGAAACAGACCCTTCCAGCCTAATGAGCCGAGCCTCCCAACAAACCCCTACTTGTCCTAATCACAGGACACTTTGCAAGGTTCATTTAACCAGTATGTCTTTGGGTTGTGGGAGTAAATCAGAGCACGCAGAGGAAACCTACGCAGTTATGGGGAGACGTACAGACTCCTTACAGATTTTATTGTCATGAAGGGCCTGAGTTGCCTTTTGTTTTTAAATTAACAATCTTTGCTTTAGTTGTCATGTTCCTAGTCATATGAGATACTTATGATTACAGTATTCCCTTGTGTTAAAGCATGCGTGAAAATGAGCTGCAGATCGCTATAAATTGATTCATACCCTTCTTCAAAAGGGTTTTTGACTTTGCCGTGTTTTGGATTTCCTTGTACTTTTCACAGACCCGGATCCATCTGATGACCTTCTCAACGAATAAATACTAATGAGTTGAGCATTGAGCTGCGAATACACATGGGCGGTACAATGATCACATCAGTAATGGCTGCCACGCTAGTCAAGTTGTCGAGCTCCCTTAATTTTCTTCTCCAAAATTTTGTAGAGTTAGAATATGAAGCTGATCTTTTCCATTACCAATGTGCGCATAAATATTAATCTTCCTCTTCCCACCATGTATGTGTAGTGCGACCACTTGAGTCGAGTAGGATGTTCTTCTAAGGGGTTGTCTATTGGTGGGTGACCTCCCTTCAACTGGGAGTAGAGGATCTATTTGGGGAGAAGTAAGTTGGGCATCCAGTAGCTACCACCTTAATATCAATATACATGTAAAGTGCCTTGTGCCAAGGACAATTCCTGGCCTTTTTTTTTGCCTTACTCATTCCTTGCTTAACTTCTTTACAACTTCCATTGCATTTCTCAAAGTCTTTATCTAATTTCAGCTTTCTAAACCTGGAATGGTTGTAGACGTCTGGAAAATTGCAAATGTCACTCTACTCTTTAAGAAGGGAGGGAGGCAGAAGAAAGGAAATTACAGGTCAGTTATCTTGACTCCAGTGGTTGGGAAGATGTTAGAGTCCATCATTAACGATGAGGTTTCGGGGTACTTGAACCCTTTCAATCAGGTCCGCACTGGACATTAAGAAGGCAGAATCTTGCAGCAGTTCTTCTGAGTTGGACTGCAATCAATCAGTGAGCGAGATTCATTAGAAAGGGCAAATAAAAATTACGCCAGTGCAAGCGGAGTGGCCATTGTGGCAAGTGGGCCAGTGTTCGGAGTGGCTTTGGCTCATCAGGTTTGGGCAAGGTAAAGTATCTGGTAAGCTTCTCTTGTTCTTATTTGTCATTTCTCATCTATTAGGATGTAGTACTGTAGTGAGAATGTGTGGGCAGTGTGGGATGTGGGAAGCCTGGGAGACCATTCCCCCAGATTAACACATCTGCTCCAGGTGCACCAAGTTACAGCTTCTGAGAGACCACGTGAAGGAACTGGAGCTGCAGCTCGATGACCTTCAACTCAAACAGGACAATGAGGAGGTGATAGATAGGAGCTACAGGGACGTAGACACTCCTAAGTTGCAGGAGACAGGCAACTGGGTGACTGTCAGGAGGAGGGGAAATGCACAATCAGTGCAGAGTATACCTGTGGCTGGTCCCGTCAATAATAAGCATGCAACTTTGGATACTGTTGGGAGGGATGACCTAACGGGGGAGCCACAGTGACCGGGTCTCTGGCACTGAGTCTGGTGCTGTCGCGAGGTGAAGGGAACTATGGTTGAGACAGGAGATTCCATAGTCAGAGGAACAGAGACGAGATTCTGTGAGCGTGATAGAGACACCCGGGTGGTATGTTGCCTCCCTTGTGCCAGGGTCAGTGATGTCTTGGACCGGGTCACTGGCATTCTATAGGAGGGTGAGCAGCCAGACATCATGATACATATTGGCACCAATGACATAGGTAGACAAGGTGAGGAGGTCCTGAAGAGAGATTTTAGGGAGCTAGGAAGAAAGTTGAGAAACAGGACCTCCAGGGTAGTAATCTCTGGATTGCTGCCTGTGCCACATGCCAGTGAGAGTAAGAATAGGATGATTTGGCAGGTGAACGTGTGGCTGAGGAGCTGGTGCAGGGGGCAGGGTTCAGATTGATGGATCACTGGGGAAGGTACGACCCGTACAGAAGGGATGACTTGCACCTGAACCTGAGCGGGGCCAATACCCTTGTGAACAGGTTTGCTAGACGTGTTCAGCAGGGCTTAGACTACTTTGGTGGGGGTGGGTGGGTGAAGTTGGAGTGATAGTGCTGAGGATGGGGTAGTTGGTTTACAAACAGGCAATGCATAGTGAAATTGTGAACAAGGAGAAGTTGATGATAGGGCAGATTTGCAGTCAACGGGATGAGTTGCAATGTACGAGGGGTAATTAATATGTTCGTGGCCTAAGGTAGAAGGAGTCAATTTTAGAAAACCTAGCACATTTATTTTTCAACATAGTCCCCTCCTACATTTACACACACAGTCCAGCGGTCGTGGAGCATATGGATCTTGGACCTCCAGAAAGTGCCCACAGATGGGTGATTGATAAGTTCGTGGCCTAAGGTAGAAGGAGATGAGTTATACAGTTCTCAGTACATGCACATGCAGGTCAACTCTTTGAGTGATTATGCAGAAAGTTTGAAGTTAATAACTCATCTACTTCTGCCTTAGGCCATGAACTTATTAATCACCCCTGATGAGTTATTAACTTCAAACTTTCTGCATAATCCCTCAGAGTTTACCTGCATGTGCATGTAACGAGAGCTGTATAACTCATCTCCTTCTACCTCAGGGCACAAACTTATCAATCACCCATCTGTTGGCACTTTCTGGTGGTCCAAGATCCATATGCTCCACGACCGCTGGACTAAGTGTGTAAATGTCAGTCAGTCAGTGGGTGCCCCGAATCCGGGGTTGGTGGCTATGCACCTCCATCTTCTTCGGTCTTGCGCTCTTTTTCTGGCCTCAGTATAACTCAACCCAGTCCATTGCCTCACATTATCGTACCAAGTGGTTCGCTGCCTTCCTCTTTCCCTCTTTCCTTCTATCATTCCTTCCAATAACAATTTCTGCAGTCCACCACCTCTTACCAAGTGCCGGCATATTCCAGCTTCCTTTTCTGCACATTCTTCAGCAACTCCTTTTCTCTCCTCACTCTCTTCAACACTTCCATATTACTGACCTTCATCACCCATCTAATTTTCTGCATTCTCCTTAAACACCACATTGTTGTTGTTGCACTTCCTCGCACAAGGTCCACGATTTGACTCCATACAACAGACTGCTCGAGACGTAGCATATCCAAATTCTACAACGCAGCCCAAAGTCCAACCTCTTGCCACACAGCACATTACTCAGGCTCCAGAACATTGATCTTGCAATCTCAATTCTTCGTCTAACTTCTGTATCACATTCCCCATCCTCTGTGACCATCTGTCCTAAGTACACAAACTTCTTGACTTGCTCTATGCCTATGCCGTTAATTTTGTTACTGATTTTGGGGACTTCTTTCCTCCGTGATACTACCATCATCTTCGTTTTGCAGCATTTATTTTCATTCCAAATCGTTCTCCTTCAGCATTTATCTTATCTACTATTCTGAGTAACTCGTCCTCAGTCTCGGCTAACAACACTGAATCATCTGCATACCTCAAGTTGTTCACCGTCACTCCACCAATTTGGACACCAGCTTCATTGTTCAACACCCTGAAGATTACCTCTCAGTAAATGTTAAATAATAAAGGGGAGATAATGCAGCCCTGGCGAACCCCTTTTTGGTCTCAACATCAGGTGAATTCCCACCACTAGTTCTTATTACTGCCTTCTGATGCCAGTAAAGACTCGCAATCAGTCGAACATCTTTCCCATCCAGCCCCAATGAGTTCAGGCAATTGACCAGCTGTTCATGATTGACTCGATCAAAAGCTTTTTCGTAATCCAGGAAGCACATGTAAATGTCTTTTTTTTTCCTAGACTTCGTTCCACAATCATTCACAAATTGAAAATCCCTTCAAGGGTACCCTTACCCGGTATAAATCTGCTCTGGCACTCATTAATTTCATTAAGAACTGTCCTTTTTATTCTGCTTAGAAGTATTAATAACAAGATCTTGGAGGCATGACTTATAAGACTTGTAGTTTTAAAGTCTGAGCATTTCGAGCTCTTACTTTTCTTTGGGATCATGACAAACTCCAACACCCCAAAATCTGTTGGTCACTTTCCTGTTGAGTAGATTGTATTGCAAAGCCTGATGATCTTCTCAACCTCCGAGTCGTCAAGACATTTCAACATTTCGGCTGTAATACCATCTACACCACAAATGTAAATATAGGAGGGGACTATGTTGAAAAATAAATGTGCTAGGTTTTCTAAAATTGACTGCTTCTACCTTAGGCCATGAACTTATCAATCACCCCTCGTAAAAGGTGGAAGAAATGGAAAATGGTGGTAAGGGTGTTACATTTGAATGCGCGCAGTATACGGAATAAGGTAGAAGAACTTGCAGCACAGTTACAGATTGGCATGTACGATGTTGTTGACACCACTTAATCATGGCTGAAAGAAGATTATAGCTGGAAGCTTAACGTCCAAGGATCGAAAGGACAGGCAGGAAGGCAGAGAGGGTGGCATTGCTCTGTTGGTAAACAATGAAATCAAATCATTAGAAAGAGGTGACATAGGGATGGAAGGTGTTAAATCATTGTGGGTAGAGCTAAGGAACTGAAAGGATAATAAGACCCTGATGGGAGTTGTATGCAGACCCCAAAACAGTAGTATGGGTGTGGCCTCAAAATTAAAACAGGAGATAGAAAATGCGTGCCAAAAGGCAGTGTTACAATAGTCATGGGGGATTTCAATATGCAGGTAGATTGGGAAAATCAGGTTGCTGCTGGATCCCACGAGAGGGAATTTCTGGAGTGCCAATGAGATGGCTCTTTTGAGAAACACATGGTTGAACCTACTAGGGGGATCAGCTAATCTGGATTGGTTGTTGTGCAAGTAAATGGAATTGATTAGAGAGCTTAAGGCAAAGGAACCCTTAGAGAACAGTGATCATAATGTGATAGAATTCACCCTGAAATCTGAGAAGCAGAAGCTAAAGTCAAATGTATCAGTATTACAGTAGAGTAAAAGGAATTACAGAGGCTTGAGAGAGGAGTTGGCCAGAATTGGTTTGAAAAGAACACTGGCAGGGATGAGGGCAGAGCAGCAATGGCTGGAATTTCTGGAAGCAATTTGGAAGGCACAGGATATGTACATCCCAAAGAGGAAGAAGTATTCTAAAGGCAAGATGACACAGTCGTGGCTAACAAGAGAAGTTAAAGCCAACATAAAAGCCAAAGAGGGGACATATAATATAGCAAAAAATAGTGGGAAGTTAGAGGATCGGGAAGCTTTTAAAAATCAACAGAAGGCAACTAAAAAGTCATTAAGAAGGAAAAGATGGAATACGAAAGTAAGCTAACCAGTAATATTAAAGAGGACACCAAAAGTTTCTTCAGATACATAAAGTATAAAGGAGAGGTGAGATTGGATATTGGACCGCTGGAAAATAATGCTGGAGAGGTAATAATTGGGGACAAGGAAATGGCAGATGAACTGAAGAAGTATTCTGTGGAAGACACTAGCAGTGTGCCAGAAGTTCAAGAGCGTCGGGGGCAGATGTGTGTGAAGTTGCCATCACTATGGAGAGGACTCTTGGGAGATTGATAAGTCTGAAGGTAGATAGTCACCTGGGCCAGGTGTGTACAGCCCAGGGTTCTGAAAGAGGTGGCTGAAGAGATTGTGGACGCATTAGTAATGATCTTTCAAGAATCAATTGATTCTGGCATAGTTCCGGAGGAATAGATAATTGCAAATATTACTCCACTCTTCAAGAAGGGAGAGAGGCAGAAGAAAGGAAATTATTGGGCTGTTAGTCTGACCTGTGGTTGGGAAGATGTTGGAGTCGATTGTTAAGGATGTGATTTAGGGGTTCTTGGAGGCACATGATAAAATAGGCCACAGTCAGCATGGGTTCTTCAAGAGAAAATCTTGCCTGACAAATCTGTTGGAATTCTTTGAAGAAGTAACAAGCAGGATAGATGAAGGAGAATCTGTGGATGTTATGTTTGTATTTTCAGAAGGCCTTTGACAAGGTGCCACACATGAGGATGTTTAACAAGTTAAGAGTTGTGGTATTACAGGAAGAATACTTGCATGGATAAAGCAGAGGCTGATTGGCAAGAGGGAATAAAATGAGCCTTTTCTGATTGGCTGCCAGTGACTAGTGTTGGGACCGCTTCCTTCTGTGTTATATGTCAATGACTTGGATGACAAAATTGATGGCATTCTGACAGTTTCCGGACAACATGAAGATAGGTAGAGGGGCAGGTAGTTTCGAGGAAGTGCAAAGGCTACAGAAGGACTTAGACAGATTAGGAGAATGGGCAAAAAAGAGGCAGATAGAAACATAGAAACATAGAAAACATACAGCACAATACAGGCCCTTGGGCCCACAAAGCTGTGCCGAACATATCCCTACCTTAGAACTACCTAGGATTACCCATAGCCCTCTATTTTTCTAAGATCCATATACCCATTCAGGACTCTCTTAAAAGACCCTATCGTTTCCGCCTCCACCACCACCGCCAGCAGTCCATTCCACCCACTCACCACTCTCTGAGTAAAAAACTTACCCCCCCAAAAAAACAACTTACCCCTGACATCTCTGTACCCACTTCCACTTTCAATCTTTTTTATTGATTTAAAAGAATAAGGATAAATACAAACCAGAGGAGAGGTTATCTCAAATACATATTTCAGTAATGATACAAACAAAGGAGTATACACTGTCAAAATCATATATAGTATTAAGCTAATATAAAGAGAAAAGAGAACCATTTTTCCTCTTAACAGTTCATGGAGGGGAAAAAAAGATTCAAAATTTTCTGTTATTGAGAAGAAAAAACCCCACTAAGCTAACCTAAAACAGAAAAAAAGGGGACCGGGCAGTCCAATTTGAGGATACAGTTAAAAAAAAAGGGAAAATCCTTCTGATCAAATCTAAAAATTCGTGAAGAAAAATGAACAATTAACTGAAAAAGTATTAAGAATTAGATCATATGAAAATATTGAATAAAAGGTCACCAAGTTTGCTCAAATTTAAAAGATGTATCAAATGTCCGACTTCTTATTTTCTTCAAACTTAAACAAGACATAATGGAGGAGGGCCAAAAAATACATTAGCTGGATTGTGATCCTTCCAGTACAATAGAATAGTCTCATAGCCAATAAAGTTGAGAAAGCTATCATGCGTTGAGCGGAAGCGGGAACATTTCCTGCTTCCGCTGGAATAACCCTGAAGATTGCCATAAATGAATTAGGTTGTATGTCCAGACCTATGACTTTTGATAACGTTCTAAAAACATCTCTCCAAAAATTACTTAACTTTATGCAGGGCCAAAACGTATGAAGTTAAAGTGGTCACCTCAGTGTTGCATCTATCACAAGTAGGATTTATATTAGAAAAAACATGCGCTAGTTTACCTTTTGACCTATGCGCCCTGTGCACTACCTTGAACTGAATCAAGGAGTGACGGGCACAAATAGATGAATTATTAACTAAATGACAAATTTTATTCCATTGATTATCTGAAAGTGATTCTTGAAATTCTAATTCCCAAGCACATTTAACCTTATCATTAGACATCATTCGTAAATTCAATAGCCGTTTATATATGATGGCTATCAATCCTTTTTGGAATGGTTTAAACTGAAAGATAACATCTGTCATATTTGGTAAATGAACAAATGGGTAATTCGGTAACAAATCACGTAAAAAATTCCTAACTTGTAAATATCTTAAAAATTGCACATTAGATAAATCATATTTGTCCATTAACTGAGAAAAAGACATTAAAAAATCCTCTAAAAACAAACCTAGAAAAGTTATTATTCCCTTAGTTTCTCATGTTAAAAAGGCCTTGTCTAAAATTGATGGTTTAAAAAAATAATTAAAATGGTTATTACTAGAAAAAACAAAGTTATTTAAGTCAAAAGATCTGCGAAACTGAAACAAAATTTTTAATGTACGTCTAACAATGGGACTAAGATCTCGTCTACCAATCTTAGAAAACAAGATGGGAAGAGGAGCTCCCAGTAAAGAAGCCAAAGAGAACCCCTTTACCGAGTTCTCCTCCAAGTCCAACCATGAAGGACAGTCCTGGTTATCTATACAGTGAAACCAAAAAGTAATGTAACGGATATTAATTGCCCAGTAATAGAGTCTAAAGTTTGGTAAGGCCAAGCCACCATCTTTTTTAAATTTTTGCAGTAAAGGTTTACTCAATCTAGGACTTTTATTATTCCAGATATATGATAAGATTATAGAATCTATTTTATCAAAAAACGTTTTCGGGACAAAGGATGGAACAGCTTGAAACGTGTATAAAAATTTCGGTAAAATTGTCATTTTTATAGCATTTATTCGACCAATTAATGACATCGCCATAGACGACCATTTGGAAAGTGTTTGTTGTGTATATTCAATTAAAGGAAGAAAATTATATTCATATAAATCATTAAAATTTTTTGTAATTTTAATACCAAGATAGGTAAAATAATTTTTAGCAATATTAAAAGGTATTAGATCATATTGATCTGAATAATTATTAATAGGAAATAATTCACTTTTATGTAAATTTAACTTGTATCCAGAGAAAGCACTAAATTCAGTGAATATGGATAACATAGAAGGGATTGATTTCCTAAGGTCTGAAATGTAAAGTAATAAATCATCTGCGTTCAACGAAACCTTATGTACTTTATCCCCTCTCTTAATACCCTGAACAGAGTTGGAATCCCTAAGAGCGATAGCAAGCGGTTCTAAAGCCAAATTAAATAATAAAGGACTAAGAGGACAACCCTGACGGGTTCCTCTAAATAGTCTAAAATAAGGAGATTTTTGATTGTTAGTTATTACCGCAGCCATCGGGGCTTGATAGATCAGTTTGATCCAGGAAATAAATCCTGGACCAAAATTAAATCTCTCCAAAACCTGAAATAAATAGGGCCATTCCACCCTATCAAAGGCTTTCTCTGCCTCGAGAGAGACAATACATTCAGATTCTTTAACTGAGGGAGAATAAATAATATTTAACAATCTTCGAATATTAAAATGTGAATACCTGTTTTTAATAAGTCCAGTTTGATCATTTGACATAACAGTAGGCAAAATATTCTCAAGCCTCTGTATCTACTTCCAAGCACCTTAAAACTGTTCCCTCTCATGCTAGCCATTTTGGCCCTGGGGAAAAGCCTGTGACTATCCACACGATCTGACTATCCTCTCATCATCTTGTACACCTCTAATTATTGTCACATTGCTTTGATGTAAAGATCCAACTCCAACAGGACACTGAAGGGATTGCAGCTAATCCTAGAGATGGTAAAACCTTATGATTATAGGAGCAAAACTGGGCAATTCAGCCCATTGAGTCTCCTCCGCCATTTCACTGTGGCTGATTTATTATCCCTCTCAACCCCATTCTCCTGCCTTTTCTCTATATCCTTACTAACCAAGAGCCGATCAAGCTCCGCTTTAAATATACCCAATGACTTGGCTGCCACAGCCATCTCTGGCTAAAAGAATTCCTCCTCATCTCTGTTATAAAGGGATGTCCTTGTATTCTGAGGTTGTGCTTTCTGGCCCTAGACTCACCCACTATAAGAAACATCCTCTTCATGAACATGCAGCCAACCCTTTATTCTTACACTTTGCCTCCTGCCAGTTAACTAATCTTCTATCCATGCTTATATATTTCCTGTAGTACCATGGCTCTTGTTTTGGCTAATGTGTGGCACCCTGTCAAATGGAAGAGTGTCGGGACATGTTTGGTTATGCACTTCGGTTGAAGAAATGTAAAGGTAGACTATTTTCTAAATGGAGAGAAAATTCCAGCATCTGAGATGCAAAGAGACTTGGGAGTCCTTGGGTAGAATCCCTTAAGATTAATTGGCAGGTTGAATTGGTGGTGAGGAAGGCAAATGCAATGTTAAGAGGGCTAGACTATAAAAGATATAATGTTGAGACTTTATAAAGCACTGGTGATACCTCACTTGGAAAATTGTGAGCAGTTCTGGCCCCCTTATCTGAGAAAGGATGTGCTAAAACTGAAAAGGGTTCAAAGGAGTTTCACGAAAATGATTCTGGGATTGAAAGGATTATGAAGAGTTTCTGATGGCTCTGGGCGTCTACTTATTGGAATTCAGAAGAAAGTGTGGTGACCTCTTTGAAACTTATCGAATGTTGAAATGCCTCAATAGAACTGATGTCGAGAGGATGTTTCCTGTAGTGGGGGAGTCTAAGGTAGAGGACAGAGTCTCAGAATAGAGGGACAACATTTTAGAACAGATGAGGAATTTCATTAGCCAGAGAGGGGTGAATCTGTGGAACTCGTTGCCATGGGCGGCTGTGGAAGCTGAGTCATTGGGTATGTTTAATGCAGATTGATAGGTTCTTGATTAGTCAGGGCATGAAGGGATGAGGGGAGAAGGCAGGAGATCGGGGCTGAGAGGGAAATGGATCACCATGATGAAATGGCAGAGCAGACTTGATGGGCCAAATGGCCTAATTCTTCTCCTATATCCTATATCTTATGGATCTTTCCTGACCAAACTGTTGGATTTCTTTGAGAAAATAACAGGCAGGGTAGACAAAGGAGAGACAGTGGATGTTGTTTACTTGGATTTTCAGAAGGTCTTTGATAAAGTGCTGCACATGAGGCTGCTTTACAGAATAAGAGCCCATGATATCACAGAAAAGATACTAGCATGGATAGAAGATTGGCTGATTGACAGGAGGCAAAAAGTTGGAATAAAGGGGGCCTATTCTGGTTAGCATCTGGTTTTGCCCGAGGCCGGCCCCCTAGGCCTGAGTCGACATAGTAGTAGTAGTAGTAGTAGTAGTAGTAGTCTGGTTAGCTGCAGCTGACTAGTGATGTTCCACAGGGGTTAGTGTTGGAACCACTTCTTTTCATGTTATATGTCAACAGTTTGGATAATGGAATTGATGGCTTTGTGGCCAGGATTGCAGACAATACAAAGATAGGTGGAGGGCAGGTAGCGGGGAATCTGCAGAAGGACTTGGACAGGTTGGAAGAATGGGAAAAGAAGTGGGAGATGTAGTGTAAGGAACTGTAAGTCATGCAGTTTTGTAGAAGCAATTAAGGCATAAATTATTTGTGAAATGGGGAGAAAATTCAAAAACCTCAGGTGCAAAGGAACTGGATTGTCCTTGTGCAGGGTTCCTTACAGGTTAACTTGCAGTCTGAGCTGGTGGTAAATCAGGCACATGCAATAGAAGCATTCATTTCGAGAGGACTATCATATAAGAGCAAGGATTTGATGCAGAGACTTTACAAGGCACTATTCGGACCACACTTGGGCGTATTGTGAGCAGGTTTGGGCCCTTTGTGTATGAAAAGATGTGCTGGCATAAGAGTGGGTCCAGAGGAGGTCCATGAGAATCATCCTGGGTATGAAAGGGTTAACATAGGAGCGTTTGATGGTTCTGGGCCTGTACTCACTGGAGTTTAGAAGAATAAAGTGTGATCTCATTGAAACATAACAAATATTGCAAGGCCTGGATGTGGAGAGGATGTTTCCTATAATGGAGGAGGACCAGAGGGCACAGCCTCAGAATAGAGGAACGTCCATTTAGAACAGAGAAGGAATTTATTTGGCCAGAGGGTGGTGTTTCTGTGGAATTCATTGCCACGGATAGTTGGTGAGTCCAGGTCATCGAGTATATTTATAGCAGCGGTTGATAGGTTCTTGGTTATTCAGAGTGTCAAAGGTTACAGGGCAAAGGCAGGAGGATGGGGTTGAGAGGGATAATAAGTCAGCCATGATGGAATGGTGAAGCAAATTCAATGGGCTGAATGGCCTAATTCTGCTACTATGTCTTGTGGTCTTATGATTCTATTGTTTTCTTTGTATTTGCTGTGAATGCCCACATGAAAATGAACGTTAAGGTAGTATATGGCAACAGATGTGCACTTTGATAATAACTTTAGTTTGAACTTTGATCCTTGAGTCCCTGAAGGACATGCAACTGCCTAAACACTCATGAAGGTGAGAAGCAGAATGCATTTTGTCACACGTTTGCCCTGAAGAAAGGCTCTTAGTGTGTTAGTAGTCATAGATCCATCACTCGAGTCGAGTGTGGTGTTCTCCTAAGGAGTTGTCTATTGGGTCCTCAAGTGGATGTAGAGTCCGATCTGGGATCCACATATTCTGTTGTAGTGCAGACAAGAGCAAGTTGTAGCTGTGGTTAGTGGTTGGGTCTTTCTGTTGTTCAGTCTCTCCTTTCGCAGATGCCGCTTGTTTTCTGCGGCACAACGGAGACGCTCACAGGTAGCGCAGATCCCTCTTGGACAGATTTCCTCCAGGTGTATCTATCGAGTGCAATGTCTTCTCGGGTTTTAGGCATAATGTAGAATTTCTTCAGGCTGATTTTTGATTTATCTTTGAAGTGTTCCTTTACCCACCAGGGTCTCGCTGATCATCCTTCAACTGGAGTGAAGGATCATTTTGGGAAGACGTGAGTTAGGCATCTGGATGACATGACCTATCCATTGGAGATGGTGTAGCTTTATCATGGTGAAAATGCTGTTCATGTTGGCCTTCCCCAGTATCCTGGTGCACGTGTTGTATGTAGAACTGAATAGAATAGAATAGACTTTATTTCTTACACCCTTCACATACATGAGGGGTAAAAATTGTTACATTACGTCTCCATCTAAACGTGCAATGTGAAATTATATTAATTGTAATAAATGCTATGTACAACAGAACAGTCAATATAACATGGAAATAGAGTTGTGTCAGCATGAGTTAATCAGTCTGATGGCCTGGTGGAAGAAGCTGTCCCGGAGCTTGCTGGTCCTGGCTTTTATGCTGCGGTACTGCTTCCCAGATGGTAGCAGCTGGAACAGTTTGTGGTTGGGGTGACTCAGGTCCCCAATGATCCTTTGGGCCCTTTTTACACACCTGTCTTTGTAAATGTCCTGAATCATGGGAAGTTCACATCTACAGATGCGCTAGGCTGTCCACACCACTCTCTGCAGAGTCCTGCTATTGAGGGAAGTACAGTTCCCATACCAGGCAGTGATGCAGCCAGTCAGGATGCTCTCAATTGTGCTCCTATAGAAAGTTCTTAGGATTTGGGGCTCATACCAAACTTCCGCAACCGTCTGAGGTGGAAGAGGCGCTGTTGTGCCTTTTTCACCACACAGCTGGTGTGTACAGACCATGTGAGGTCCTCGGTGATGTGGATGCCGAGGAACTTAAAGCTGTTTACCCTCTCAACCCCAGATCCATTGATGTTAATAGGGGTTAGCCTGTCTCCATTCCTACTGTAGTCCACAACCAGCTCCTTTGTTTCTGCGACATTGAGGGACAGGTTGTTTTCTTGACACCACTGTGTCAGGGTGATGACTTCTTGTCTGTAGGCTGCCTCATTATTATTTGAGATTAGGCCAATCAATGTAGTATAGTCAGCAAATTTAATTAGCAGATTGGAGCTGTGGGTGGCGACACAGTCATGGGTTCACAGAGAGTAAAGGAGGGGGCTTAAGACACAGCCCTGAGGGGCACCTGTGTTGAGGGTCAGAGGGGTGGAGGTGAGGGAGCCACTCTTACCACCTGCCGGCAATCTGACAGGAAGTCCAGGATCCAGCTACACAAGGCAGGGTGAAGGCTGAGGTCTCTGAACTTCTTGTTGAACCTGGAGGGAATTATGGCATTGAATGCTGTGCAGTTGCATACACTTGGCATTAGCAGAGCACTTGAAGTTGGACATGTAGTGTAGCAGTTCGTGTTATACTTTTCAGCACCACTGACTGGGTTCAATTCCCTCCACTGTCTGTAAGGAATTTGTACGTTCTCCCTGCGACCTCTGTTTTCCTCTGAGTGCTCTGGTTTCCACACATGGTCGGTTAATTGGTAATGTGGGTGTAATCGGACGACATATGCTTGTTGGGCCAGAAAGGCACGTTGCCATGTTGTTTCCATCAATAAAATACAATAAATTACACAGTTTAGCCTGAGATTAATTGAATGTATTGTTTGGTTAAATGGGTAAGATACAGTATTGTAATGAAGGGCATAAGATGGGTAGAGGAACTGCTTGGTATGTTCAGTTTGACAGCCCTCGAGCTGTTATCAGGATATCCTGAGCTTAGTATGTTGCTCAATTAGACAACCCTTGAATCCTGCTTCCAGTCTTTCGATCAATCCTATCGTAGGACCTGCTTGATAAACTGTGCCCGTTGCCAAGATCAGGCTGAATTCTGTCATCTAATCACTGCTGAGAGGGGGTCTGCTTATGCACATGATTTTTAAACTGTGATGTTGAATCAGGTTTATTGTCACTGACATGTCATAAAATTTACATATAAATATACCTGTAACTATAATTTTATATATACAGTGGGTTCCAGTTAATTATGCCATCGTTTAATTGGGACAACACCTAAAGGACAAAAATTAAATTGAGAAAATAGCTAGGATTCCCTTTGTTTATTTCGGACATTATGCTGCTTAGTTGGGACAGGAGACTCTTGCCAGTTTTTAACGAGTGGCAGTTCCCTACATGTCATAGGCTGTTAGATACTACACTGTGCTTAGAACATAGAAATCTGTAGCACATTACAGGCCCTTCGGCCCACAATGCTGTGCTGACCATGTAACCTACTCCAGAAACTGCCTAGAATTTCCCTACTACATAGTCCTCTACTTTTCTAAGCTCCATGTACCTGTCCAGGAGTCTCTTAAAAGACCCTATTGTATCCGCTTCTACCACCATCGCTGGCAGCTCATTCCACACACCCACCACTCTTTGTGTGGGAAAAACTTACCCCTGACATCCCCTCTGTACCTACTCCCCAGCACCTTAAAACTGTGCCCTCTCTTGTTAGCCATTTCAGCTCTGGGGAAAAGCCTCTGGCTAGCCACACGATTAATGCCTCTCATCTTATACACCTTAGAGTGTATAGTTTTTGAATAGTGTCAGTTGCATGTGTTTGTGTTCAAGAAGCAGTGATTTTGTCACTGATAGTTGGCAAGAAATAAGCAGTAAGACAATTCAGAACTGTTTTGCTCACTGTGGTTTCAAGCACCGAGGCTTGGATATGCCAGAAATGGCAGAGAGTAAAAATCAAACAATTTCACAACTTCAACAAGTTGGGAACTATGAAGAATTTGAAGGTATCAACAATCATCTTGAATGTTATCTTTGGTCCCCACTGGACACTCAGCTCTCAGCTGTGGCTCCAAGAAGGTGTTTGCATACAAGAGCGGCAACACGCCGGTACACCATTTTAGACAGGGTCTAGCAGGTCTCATACCCCAGTGAGATGGGGCCATGCCGTCCCAGTCTATGAAGTCAGCTAAGGTGGACGGGGCAGATGAGATGGTCAGTGAAATCCAATAGCCAGGAAGCTGGTTCTGCAGCACTCCATGGAGAGCAAAGGGCATGGTGTGAGGCACAGAGGTCATTCACCACAACCAAGGAAGACCCCAGTTGTGATGTCATTGTCATTTCATGTCATCGTCAGATATGCTGGACAACCACCAGTAACATTGGTAATGTGCTATTTTCCAGATATTTCATTTAAATACATGATTTGTTACTCAGTTAAATGGTAGTTTGTCTTTGTTTTTATACCTTTTTAATTATTTCTATGAAACTTCAGTTATTGGGGCAGATAACTAATAGGGAGCCGGTGCCAAGTGTTTTGGCTGCTACCCCAAGGGATGAGGGTGGTATATCGTTGACATTCAGGTTTAGGTTGAAATCAATATTGTAATGTTAACCATCCATAAAGTGGCATAGTATATCACGCAGATTCTTCAAACAATCACTGAATGGCCACTGGACTAGAAAGGCTTTTTGAGAAACTTGATTCTCAATCAACACAGCGAAACCCTCTTCAATGGAGAAGATTGAACAGTTGCTGTGGTAGCGTAGCAGTTAGAAACCATAGAAACCATAGAAACTACAGCACAGAAAAAGGCCTTTTGGCCCTTCTTGGCTGTGCCGAACCATTTTCTGCCTAGTCCCACTGACCTGCACACGGACCATATCCCTCCATACACCTCCCATCCATGTATCTGTCCAATTTATTCTTAAATGTTAAAAAGGAACCCGCATTTACCACCTCGTCTGGCAGCTCATTCCATACTCCCACCACTCTCTGTGTGAAGAAGCCCCTCCTAATGTTCCCTTTAAACTTTTCCCCCCTCACCCTAAGCCCATGTCCTCTGGTTTTTTTCTCTCCTTGCCACAGTGGAAAAAGCCTGCTTGCATTCACTCTATCTATACCCATCATAATTTTATATGCCTCTATCAAATCTCCCCTCGTTCTTCTACGCTCCAGGGAATAAAGTCTCAACCTATTCAACCTTTCTCTGTAACTGAGTTTCTCGAGTCCCGGCAACATCCTTGTAAACCTTCTCTGCACTCTTTCAACCTTATTTATATCCTTCCTGTAATTTGGTGACCAAAACTGAACACAATACTCCTGATTCGGCCTCACCAATGCCTTATACAACCTCATCATAACATTCCAGCTCTTGTACTCAATACTTTGATTAATAAAGGCCAATGTACCAAAAGCTCTCTTTACGACCCTATCTACCTGTGACGCCACTTTTAGGGAATTTTGTATCTGTATTCCCAGATCCCTCTGTTCCACTGCACTCCTCAGTGCCTTACCATTAACCCTGTATGTTCTACGTTGGTTGTCCTTCCAACGTGCAATACCTCACACTTGTCAGTATAAAACTCCATCTGCCATTTTTCAGCCCATTTTTCCAGCTGGTCCAAGTCCCTCTGCAGGCTCTGAAAACCTTCCTCACTGTCTACTACACCTCCAATCTTTGTATCATCAGCAAACTTGCTGATCCAATTTACCACATTACAAACTTTCTGATCCAATTTACCACATTAGTGACACTATTACATCTCGGGGTGTCAGAGTTCGGATTTCAATTTCCACCACTGTCTGTAGAGAGTTTGTACGTTCTCCCTGTGAGGGGTTAGGTTTCCTCTGGGTGCTCTGATTTCCTCCCACAGTCCAAGGACGTACCGGTTGGTAGGTTAATCGGTCATGGTAAATTGTCTTGAGGTTAGGTTAGGGTTAAATAGTTGGGTTGCTGAGCAGTGTGACTCGTTGGGCTGGAAGGGCTGTTGCACGCTGTATCTCTAAATAAACAAAAAATAAGTCAATGCTTTGGGCCGAGACCCTTCATCAAGATTGGCAAGTCACCTTATACTCCTTCCCCACTCTTAACCTCCTTATTCTGGCTTCTACTCCTTTCCTTTCCTTTCCAGTCCTGATGAAGGGTCTCGGCCTGAAACGTTGACTGCCTATTCTTGTCCAAGATGCTGCCGGACCAACTGAGTTCCTCCAGGATTTTGACTGTGTTGCTCTGGGTTTCCAGAATCTGCAGAATGTATTGTGTTGACGAAGCCCTCTTCAACAATAGATGGGGAGAATGGATAAAACTGGAGAGCCAGCATCCCCCATCACTATCCCCTCAATGTCTTGTGCCCCTAGCATGGTAGATCAATGAGAAGTGAATGGCCTCAAGAGCCCTCATTGTTGAATCTGGAGCCCCTTGATTTCTTCTGGCACTGGGGCAAGATGACCACCAGTTGATGATGTTTCTGCTCATTTGAACAAGCACCACCCACCCCATTTAGCAATGTTTAGCAGAGGCATGAAGTGCAGAAAAAGGCATAGAATATAAAGCCCATAAGCCATAGGAGCAGAGTTAGTCCATTTGGCCCATTGTGTCTGCTCACTATTTCATCATGACTGACTGGTTTGAGCGATAAACCATTCTCCTGCCTTCTCCCCATAACCTTCTCAAGAACCTACCAACTTTGTCTTAGTACACCCAGTGACCTGGCCTTCACAGTTGCCTGTGGCAACAAATTCCACAGATTCACCACCCTCTGGCTGGAGAAATTCCTTCACATTTCTGTTCTGAATGGACATCACTCTATTCTGAGGTTGTGCCCTAGAATCCCCCACTGCGTAAAATGTCCTCTCTACATCTACTGTGTAAGCCTTTCAACATTCAATAAGTTTCAGTGAAATCCCTCCCCTCGTTCTTCTAAACTCCAGTGAGTACTGGCCCAGAACCATCAAACACTCCTCGTACGTTAACACTTCCATTTCCAGGGTAATTCTCGTGAACCTCCTCTGAACCTTCTCCAATGTCAGCACATCCTTTCTTAGATAAGGAGCCAAACCTGCTCACAGTACTCCATGTGAGGCCTCACCAGTGCTTTATAAAGCCTCAACATTACATCCTTGCTTTTATATTCCTCTTGAAATGAATGCGAACATGCCTTCCTCAACACCAACTCAAGCTGCAAGTTAACCTTTAGGGAAGCTTGCACAAGGATTCCCAAGTCCCTTTGCACCTTGGATTTTTGAATTTTCTCTCCATTTAGAAAATAGTCTACTCTTTTACTCGTTCTATCAAAGTGCATGACTGTTCACATCCCAACAACGTATTCCATCTGCCACTTCTCCCAATCTGTTCAAATACTCCTGTAGCCTCTCTGCTTCCTCAATGCTACCTGCCCCTCCACCTATCTTCGTATCATCCACAAAGTCATCAATTTTGTCATCCAAACCATTGACATATAATATAAACAGAAGCAGTCCCAACATAGACCGATGTGGAACACCGCTGGTCACTGGGAGCCAATCAGAAAGGGCTCCCTTTATTCCCATTCTTAGCCTCCTGCCAATCAGACAGTGCACTAATCAGCCAGAGGCCTGTGATACCATGGTCTCTGATCCTGTCCAGCACCTTGTCAAATGCCTTCTGAAAATCCAAGTATACAAGGTTCAACTTCATTCACCATTTCATGTTGGAACCAGTGTGGTCTCTGTGACTAGATCTGCCTCCATCTTGAACCAAACTTTTCCAGAGATTACATTGACATGTATTAGAGATTTGCTGTGGTGTGTTGGTCAGGGTGTGACATGCAGCAAAAATCAACATTCAACTATTATGAAGAGCAAGGAATTACAGCATATCAAAACAAAGTTGGAGGATAAACGATGGATATAGAATAAAATACACAAAAATAGATGCATTCATTGCCTGGTTATTGGGTACAGTAGGTAACAAGTAAAGTGGCCACTGAATGTATTCCTGTACCGTATGCTCATGGCCTTCTGCTGCTGTCCCCCATCCACTTCAAGGTTTGATGTGTTGTGTTCAGAGATGCTTCTGCACATCACTGTTGTAACATGTGGTTATTTGAGTCACTGTCACCTTCCTGTCAGCTTGAACCAGTCTGCCCATTCTCCTCTGACTTCTCTCTCATTAACAAAGTGTTTTTTTCCCCAGAGAACTGCTGCTCACCGGATTTTTTTTTGCACCATTCTCTGTAAACTCTAGAGACTGTTGTGGGTGAAAATCCCAGGAGATCAGCAGTTTCTGAGATACTCAAACCACCCTGTCTGTCACTGACGTTCATTCCACGGTCAAAGTCACTTAGATCACATTTCTTCTCTACTGTGATGTTTGGTCTGAACAACAACTGAACCTCATGACCATGTCTGCATGCTTTTATGCATTGAGTTGCTGCCACATGATTGGCTGATTAGATACTTGCCTTAATGAGCAGGTGTACAGGTGTACCGAATAACATGGCCATAGAGTATAAAATAAATACCAGCATGTATTTACAATGTAAAGGACACGATAAAAAGCTGTTTACAAGTGCAGTGATGGGGGTAATAGATAGAGGGAGTGGGGGCTATGTAACTAGAATGGGTGATCAGATTAACCACCTGGGGGAAGAAACTTTTAAAGTGGTGCAAAGCTCTTGTTTTAATATCCCTTTTGAGTTTAAGTTTGTCATTCAACCATGCACATGAATACTGTGTTCCTCTGGGGCTAAGGTACAAAACACAGTACGTACATAGACCCAGCACATCTTGCACATATGGTTATGATAGAAGAAAAAACATGCAGTCATAATAAATGTATACAGTATATCTAGCCCACCCTGAGTGCCATGGCCTGTAGACAGATGGGCAGCAGTTCCTCATCAAGCAGTGCAGCTACAGGTGAACGCAGTCCAACTTGGCTTCCACTGGAGAGCAGCATCGACAGGAGATGCCAGACCCCCAGCGCAGCACAGTCTCCAGCCCCCTCCCACACCGACTCCGGCACCTCCTTGCTGGGCGACTGTAACAGGCGACACCGCAGAGCGTGGGCCCTGTCCGTGCAGCAACAGAGGTCACTTGGCTCCCCTGCCGTCGGTCTGGCCAGTGAATGGACATGGAAAAGGCGGTTGTCAGGATGAGTGGCACCTACAATGATTTTTCCTGCCTGCTTGATGTCGAGAGTCTGCAGATCTCACCACCAAGTTTGACTTCCCGATGCCAGGCAGGCCAAGGCGTTAAGGACTCGTGTACAGGAATGTTAAAACCTATGTTTTCTTTGTCAGCACTACATTGACGGAGGATTAACCAACAACCTGCCTCTGTACGACAAGGACACCATCACCATCTCCCCGTTCACCGGTGAGGTGGACATTTGTCCCAGGGTCTTTGCTGACTGCTTCTTCTGCAGCTTTGCCAACTGCAGCTACACGCTCATCCCGGAAAACGTGTGTCGTGTCACCAGGGCACTCTTCCCTCCCAGCTCCAAGGTAATCCCTTTCCATCAAGCACTTGATTTGGGAGGAACACCCTATTCTCTGCAAAGCCCCCAGCAACTACTTCCCATGGGGAGGCTATATCCTTCCACAGAACAGACAGCACAGCATCGGCCCTTCAGAGGAGGTAGAACAGACAGCAAACAGGCCCATCTTACCCCCAGAATGTTGTACCCCCTTGTCCTACCCCCGGGATGCTGTACCTCCTCATCTGAACCCGGTAAGCCATACCCTTCATCTTAACACTGGGATGCTGTACCCCACCATCTTACCCCCAGGATGCCGTACCTCCTCATCTAAACCCAGGATGCCATACCCCCCCATCTTACCCCTGGGATGCCGTACCCCCCCATCTTACCCCCAGGATGCCGTACCTCCTCATCTAAACCCAGGATGCTGTACACCCTCATCTTACCCCCGGGATGCCGTACCCCCCCATCTTACCCCCGAGATGCCGTACCTCCTCATGTTACCCCGGGATGCTGTACACCCTCATCTTACCTCCAGAATGTCGTACCCCCTCATCTTACCCCAGGATGCTATACCCCCCACCCTTGCCCCCCCGGGGTCTGTGCGGCCCACCCTTGCCCCCATGGGATGCCGTGCCCCCTCCCTGGCCCCTGGAATTCTCTACACCCTCATCTTGGCTTGTGGATTTGTCACCATTCTCCCTGTACTGAATGCTGAACATCCCTGCTCCCTCTCTTCAGAATTATCCCTGCTGCTCCCCAGAAAGACAAACCACCATTTCTTCCCCGCTTTGCTAGAACTCTCTATATCTCCTCCATCTTTCTCTCTCTCTATCCCCTCTCTGTCCTTCCTTCTATTCCCCACTTCTTTCCCTCTCTGTATCCTTCTTTCTCTCTAACCCTCCTTCTATCCCCCTCCTCTATCTCTATCACTATCTCATGCTCCCTGCCACCCCCGTAACTCCGCAGATTACTCCCAGTCCCCATCTCAAACTCTGATCTCATATAAACCCCCTTTTTTCACTCTCCAGGGGTTAGATCCCCAAATCAGCCTGTGTGGTCTGTGAGCTCCCTGCCCCCAACGCCCCACTCCCCAACTCCTGGGCCATCCCCTGCTCACTTTCTGGTGTGATGTACCTGAGACTGGACTGCGCTCGGGGAGGGGAGGGGAGGGGAGGGAGCCGGAGAGTGGCTCTCAGTATCACCGCTTTTCTTTTAGGTTCTGCATCGGTTCCTCAGGAATGGATACAGGGATACTCTGCTCTACCTGCTGGCAAACAGTGAGTACGGATTCCTGTTGGAGCATAAACTTGATATGATTTGTCTGTTTCTACACGAGATTCTGCAGAGCAACGAGCATGAACTGATGGGGGAACCCAGCAGGTCAGGCAGCACCTCTGGAGGGGAATAAACAGTCAATGTTTCTGGCAGAGACCCTTCATCAGGCTGGAATGGAAGGGGGAAGAAGTAGGAGTAGAAGTTGGCAGGTGATAGATGAGACCAGGTGAGGGGGAAGGTGGATGGATGGGTGGCTGTGGGGGGTGAGGGTGAATGAAGTAAGAAGCTGGGAGGTGATTGGTGGAAAAGGTAAAGGGCTGAAGAAGGAGTTTGATTGGAAAGGAGAGTGGACTGTGGGAAAAAGAGGAGGAGGGGTGCCAGAAGGGGGTGATGGCAGGTGAGGAGAAGAGGTAAGAGGCAGAAGTGGGCAGGAGGAAGCTGGAGAAATTGATGTTTATGCCATCAGGTTGGAGGCTACCCAGATGGAATATAAGGTGATCTGCAGGCTTGCTTTTTCCAGCTGCTCTTGGCTCTCTCACGTATCCGTGTGATCACATAACCCGTACAGGACTTGACCGAATACTTTCCAGTGAAGGGTTGAGAAGGTAAGCATAGAAACACTGCAGGCTTGGCTTCGGATGTAGAGAGCGTGGTGAAGAAGGTTTTTACATGCTGGCCTTCGTCCGTCAGGACGTTGAGTACCAAAGTCAGGACGTTAGGCTGCATTTGTATAAGGTGTTGGTGAGGCTACCTATCAGCATTGTGTTCAGCCTTGGATACCCTACCACAGGAAGAGCACAGATGAGATTTATGTGAATGCTGCTGGGACTTGGGGGACTGAGTTACGAGGAGAAGCCGAGCAGGCTCAAACTGTTTTGCGTTGTAGGAGAATGAGAAACGATCTTTCTCATGTGTAAAATCATGAGGGCCATAGACAGGGTGAATGCACAGGGGTTTGGGGAATCAATAACTGGAGGGCACAGGTGAGGAGGGGGAGGTTTAATAGGAACCTGAGGGGCAAATCTTTCACCCAGAGGGTGGTCAGTTTATGGAACGAGCTGCCAGAGGTTGAGGCAGATACATTAACAAGATTTAAAAGGTACTTGAACAGGTACATGGATAGGAAAGGCATAGAGGGATATGGGCCAAATGCAGGCACAAAATGTTGGAGGAGCTTTGTAGGTTAGGCAGCATCTGTGGAGGGGAATAAATAGCCAATATTTCAGACTTTTGGGTACATCTCTTTAGCTTATAGGTATTGTACCTGTGTTTTGGAAATCCCTTGTGTTTTAGAAATTGTTTAGAATTTGGAAATCTCTTGTAGGACGGAAATCCTCCGAGTTTTAAATGTGTTTTTAGAAAGTAGTTTGAATTTAAACATATTCAAGCCATATGACCAATAAGTAATCACTGGGTGTTCAAGTCTTGAGTCCATACAGCACCGTAAATATTCAGCCACTTCACCGCTGGTGAAAATATGTGTTGTAGGTTCACTCAGCTGGAAGCAGATCCTTCGGGCCACAGTGACTATTCAGACCCTAAATGTGTTCCTGATCTTGTATGTGTGACTTAATCACCAAGTGATTACTGTCTGCCTGTCTGTCTATTTATTGTGTCTGTCTGTCTATTTATTGTAACTGTCTGTCTATCTTTCTGTCTATTTATTCTGAAGACGTGTCACTAGGGTAACTGGTCACATTGATGTTAATGGGTGGTGTGGGCTTGTCAGGCCGGAGAGCTTGTTACCGTGCTGTAACTCAAATACAAATAAACAAATAAACTGTACTGCTGCACAAAACAACACATTTTATGAGACACATATGCCAATGATGATAAACCTGATTCTGACAAACAATTAGTTGCTGGGAGGCTGTGAAGTTGTTTAGACAATTATGATTTGATTGGCACCTTCAACACCACACCTGACCCTGTGACCCCAGCCAAAGGTGCAAAGCCCACAGGAGCACACTGGTCAAAATTGTAGATCTTCCCCTTGTATAATAGTTTAGACTGAGGGCTCACCAGCCATTTAATGTTGATTTTTACACTCACTGTCCACTCCATTAGGTACCTGCTCATTAATACAAATATCTAATCAGCCAATCATGTGGCGGTAACTCAATCCATAAAAGGATGCAGACATGGTCATGAGGTTCAGTTGTTCTTCAGACCAAACATCCGAATGATGAAGAAATGTGATCTAAGTGTCTTTGACCGTGGAATGATTGTTGGTGCCAGAAGGGATAAGGTTTGAGTATCTCAGAAGCTGCTGATCTCCTGAGATTTTCACACATGACATTCTCTAGCGTTTACAGAGAATTGTGCAAAAATATCCAGTTCTGTGGGTATGCCTTGTTAATGAGAGAGGCCAGAGGAGAATGGCCAGACTGGTTCAAGCCAACAGTATCTCAAAGAGCCATGTGTTACAACATTGGTGTGCAGACCATCTCTGAATGCACAAGATATTGAAACTTCAGGTGGATAGCTTACAGCAGCAGAGGACCATGAACATACACTCAGTGACCACTTTGTTAGGTCTAGGAGATACCTCATAAAGTGATCACTAAGTGCAAAAGCCAGCCTTGATAGCTGTGCCCACATCCTGAATGTAAGCTACAAGACATTAGAAAGTACTGCGACTTGGGCATGATCAGTGTTAATTGTTGATACTCTTTTCAGGACAGGGTATCTCTGGCAAAGCCAGCATTTAATGCACATTCCTGAGAAAGAGGTGGTCAGCCAGATGACATCTTCAGATGAAGATACTCCCACAGTGATGTTGAGTAGGGAGATCCAGGATATAGACCTGCTGGACATAATCCCTTAGTGGTGTTGGGAGATCCAGGATATAGACTTCTGATGGAGATAACCCCACAGTGGTATTGGGCAAGGAGTTCCAGGATATAGACACGCTGGAGATAATCCCTCAGTAGTGTTCAGCGGGGAGTTCCAGCATATAGACTTGGTGCTGGAGATAATCCCATAATGGTGTTGGGTAGGGAGATCCAGGATATAGACTTCTAATGGAGATAATCCCACAGTGGTGTTGGGGAGGGAGATCCAGGATATAGACTTCTGATGGAGATAATCCCATAAAGGTGTTGGGTAGGGAGATCCAGGATATAGACCTCTGATGGAGATAATCCCACAGTGGTGTTGGGAGATCCAGGATATAGACTTCTGATGGAGATAATCCCATGAAGGTGTTGGGTAGGGAGATCCAGGATATAGACCTCTGATGGAGATAATCCCACAGTGGTGTTGGGAGATCCAGGATATAGACAGTGCTGATATATTTCCTAGTAAGTGTGGGATGTGTCTTAGAACATGGAACATGGAATATAGACAATAGAACCTAAAACACTACCACACAGTACAGACCCTTCAGCCCACCATGTCGTGCTGACATTTTAATCTACTCTAAGGTCAATCTAAACTTTCCCTCCTGCATAGCCCTCCATTTTTCGATCATCCATGTGTCTATTTAAGAGTCTCTCAAATACTCCTAATGTATCTGCCTCTATCACCACCCCTGGCAGTGTAGTCAATTTACCCACCTCTTCCCGTGTAAAATACCTCTACTTTCCTCCAATCACCTTGAAGTTACACCTGCTGGTGTTAACCATTTCCATCCTGGGAAGAAGGCAGGGAGCTCCATTTGGTAGTGTCCCTGAGACCTGATGCTCTTGCCTTTCTTGCTGAAAAAGGTCACAGGTTTAGGAGGTGTTCCTATGCCATCCATCCAGGCCATGTTCTCTTCTCATTGCTGCTATCAGACAGGAGCGACAGGAGACAATAGGCCCACGCCACCAGGTTCAGGAACAGTTATTACCCCTTAACCATTAGGCTCCTGAACTGGCAAGGATAACTTCACTCACCTCAACACTGAACTGATTCCACAACCTACAGATTCACTTTCAAGGACTCCACAATTCATGTTCACAATTCCATTTATTAGATAAATATCTATCAGTATTACTTGTTTTCTTTTTGTCAGTTGTTTGTCCATTTTTGTGTGTAGTTTCTCATTGATAATATAAAAGCAGATATCAGAAGTTCTTTTTCAGAAATATAAAGAGTAAAAGAGAGACGAGTGGATTTCAGACCACTGGAAAATGGCGCTGGCGAGGTAGTAATGGGCGATAAAGAAATGGCAGAGGAATTTAATAAATATTTTGCGTCAAACTTCGCCATAGAATACATGAGCATTATGCCAGAAATTTGAGAGTGTCTGGGAGCAAAAGTGAGTGTATTTGCATTACTAGGGAGAAGGAGCTTGCAGAAGCTGAAAGACCTGAAGGTGCTAAGTCACCTGGACCAGATGGACTACACCCCAGCATTCTGAAAGAGGTAGCTGAAGAGATTGTGCAAGCATTAGTAATGTGGAGGGGAGGAGAAGATGGTAGCGCGACGCAGCGCATGCGGCCGCTCCGAAATAATATCATATTTGTTAAGTAGGGGCCGTGCACAATCCTGATTTGATGGAGACAGACGTGAGAAGCACGAAGGAACATCTGGTGAAACTTCTGAAATGCCTGCTTTGCTGCCACTGCTACTGTGTGATCGAGAATCTCCGGAGGGGAAGGCCCCAAATCCTCGGCTTTGCCTATTGCCTGTTGCCGGGGCCGGGGTCGAAGTGCTCGGAAGAGATAGTGCTCAGTGCTTGGTGTCAGAGGGTGGGTCGGAGGCTCGGAGTTTTCGGATGGACTCAAGAGTCAGCTGTGGTTGGGTGCTTCCAGGATGCTGCATCGGCAGGTTTGCGGCGCTGGAGGTTCATGGCAGGAAGAGAGTTTCTCTTCTTTCTACCGTCTGCGTGAAATGATGGGACTTTCGAGAGACTTTGAGACTTTTTTTTTACCGTGCCCATGGTCTGTTCTTTATCAAATTACAGTATTGCTTTGCATTGTTGTAACTATATGTTATAATTATGTGGTTTTTGTCAGTTTTTTCAGTCTTGGTTTGTCTTGTATTTCTGTGATATCTTTCTGGAGGAACATTGTATCATTTCTTAATGCATGCATTACTAAATGACAATAAAAGAGGACTGCATGTCCTCATAATCTAAATTAGTAATGATCTTTCAAGAATTACTAGTTTCTGGAATGGTTCCGGAGAACTGGAAAATTACAAGTGTCACTCCACTTTTTAAGAAGGTAGGGAGACAGAAGAAAGGGGTTTATAATTAAGGATGTGGTTTTGGGGTACTTGGAGGCACATGATAAAATAGGTTAAAGTCAGCATGATTTACTCAAGGGGAAATCTTGCCTGACAAACCTGTTGGAATTCTTTGAGGAAATAACAAGCAGGATAGAGAAAGGAGAGTAATTGGATGTTGTTTACTCGGATTTTTAGAAAACCTTTGACAAGATGCTGTGCATGAGGCTGCTTAACAGGATAAGAGTCCATGGTATTACAGGAAAGATACTAGTATGGATAGAAGATTGGCTGGGGCAGGAGATAAAGGCGGTCTATTCTGGTAACAAGAGGCGTTCCATAGGGGTTGGTATTGGGACAACTTCTTTTCACATTATTTGGATTTGTCTTCACATTACAATTTGGATGAAAGAATTGAGGGCTTTGTGACCAAGTTTGGGGACAATATAATGATACGTGGAGAGGCAGGTGGCTTTGAGGAAGCAGGGAGTCTGCAGAAGGACTTTGACAGATTTGGAGAATGGGCAAAGAAGTGGCAATTGGATCATAGCGTCGGGAAGTGAATGGTCATGTACTTTGGTAGAAGGAATAAAGGTGTAGACTGTTTTCTAAGAGGAGGGAAAATTCAAAGGAACTTGGGAGTCCTTGTGCAGGATTTCCTGAAGGTTAATTTGCAAGTTGAGTCTGTGGTGAGGAAGGCAAATGCAATGTTATCATTCACTTCGAGAGGACGAGAATATAAATGCGAAGATGTAATGTTGAGGATTTATAAGGCACTGGCGAGGCCACTCTTGGAGTATCGTGAGTAGTTTTGGGCCCCTTGTTTAAGAAGATATGTGCTGGCATTGGAGAGAGTCCAGATGAGGTTCACAGGAATGATCCTAGGTATGAAAGGGTTAACATATAAGGAGCATTTGATGGCTCTGGGCCTGTACTCACTGGAGTTTAGAAGAATGAGGAGGGATCTCATTGAAACCAATAGACTGTTGAAAGGCTTCGATAGAGTGGACATGGAGAGGATATTTCCTATAGTGGAAGAGTCTAGGATTGAGGGCATAGCCTTAGAATTGAGGGACATCTGTTTCAAACAGAGATGAAAAGGAATTTCTGTCACACGTTTGCCCTGAAGAAACGCTCTTAGCGTGTTAGTAGTCATAGATCCATCACTCGAGTCGAGTGTGGTGTTCTCCTAAGGAGTTGTCTATTGGGTCCTCAAGTGGATGTAGAGTCCGATCTGGGATCCACATATTCTGTTGTAGTGCAGACAAGAGCAAGTTGTAGCTGTGGTTAGCGGTTGGGTCTTTCTGTTGTTCAGTCTCTCCTTTCGCAGATGCCGCTTGTTTTCTGCGGCACAACGGAGACGCTCACAGGTAGCGCAGATCCCTCTTGGACAGATTTCCTCCAGGTGTATCTATCGAGTGCAATGTCTTCTCCGATTTTAGGCATAATGTAGAATTTCTTCAGACTGATTTTTGATTTATCTTTGAAGTGTTCCTTTACCCACCAGGGTCTTGCTGACCTGTTAGTAGTGGAGATGTTTGTCACAGGATACTTAGCCCCTCGTCCACACTGCATCTGTCCATCACCTGCAAACTCCTCCCACTGGATCCCCTCTCCCTCATTTAATCTATGCTCCACCTTCCTCTCCCATCAGGTTCCATTATCTCCAAACCCCCAACCTACGTCTCTCCAATGTAGAGGAGGACACCCCCAGGGCAAGAGATCTTGCCCCCCAACCTTATTCTGGCTTTTGCCCTCCCCCACCTTGTTCTGACAAAGGGTCTCAGACTGAAGTGTTGACTGTTTATTCCCCTCCATAGATGCAGCCTGACCTGCTAATTTCCTCCAGCATTTTGTGTGTGTTACTCTGAATTGAATTGAATTGAATTGAATTGACTTTATTTCTTACATCCTTCACATACATGAAATCTTTACGTTACGTCTCTGTCTAAATGTGTAATGTGCAATTTATAGTAATTTATAATAAGTGGTATGTACAACAGGATAGTCAATGTAACATAGAAATACAATTGTATCAGTGTGAATTAATCAGTCTGATGGCCTGGTGGAAGAAGCTGTCCCGGAGCCTGTTGGTCCTGGCTTTTATGCTGCGGTACCGTTTCCTGGATGGTAGCAGCTGGAACAGTTTGTGGTTGGGGTAACTCAGGTCCCCAATAATCCTTCAGGCCCTTTTTACACACCTGTCTTTGTAAATGTCCTTAATAGTGGGAAGTTCACATCTACAGATGCGCTGGGCTGTCCGCACCACTCTCTGCAGAGTCCTGCGATAGAGGGAAGTACAAGTTCCCATACCAGGCAGTGACACAGCCAGTCAGGATGCTCTCAATTGTGCCCCTGCAGCATCTGCAGAATCTCTTGTATCTTGCCTGTACTTTTTCCTCCAATCTCTGAATGTATTTAAATTCTCAGTTTTGGGGAAAACAATCTCTTCGTTTGTGTTTCATTTCAGATATGCTAACTCTTGATCGCCCTGTTATAGCCAAGATCCTATCCCAATGGGACTGTAAGAGGAGTGTCCACTGTCTTTCTTTGAACCTCTGCCTGCAACTTGAAGAGAGCTCCAGTGCTAGTTCACTGGAAGGCCCTTCTTCTTGGCACAAGGTCTGGATTCCTAAAGGTATCGTTTCCATATACTTCTCCATCCTTTGAAGGTCACATCACTTTTTTCCATTTTGTTCAAGATGCACATCTTCAGGGCTTTGGAGGCCCTCTGGCTCCAGTTTGCATTTGGGATTCAGAACACATCTAACCCTAGATATCCACTTTCAGAGTCAGAGAGTCTTAGAACACAGGAACTTTGTCCCTTCCAGTCCATGCTTAGCTGTTATTCTGACTAGTCCCATAACCCTGCATCCGGACCATAGCTCTCCCCTCCCATCCATGTACCTATCTAAGCTTCTCTTAACATTCTTGTCCTATCAACCTCCTCGTAACTTTCCTCTCCTCTCTTTCAATCTTATTGGTATCTTTCCTGTAGGTAGCTGACCAGAACTTCATACAATACTCATCAACATCCTGTACAACTTCAACAGGATATTTTCCGCAGGATAAAATCCGATTGCCTCTCGGCTCCATATCTCTCAGTCCATAACTATCACAACCTAACGACAACTACCCTGAAGTCTTCATCCAGCCTTCCGGATCCACAGTTGTACAGAAAAATTGTTCAGATCTCCACAAGCCCCTGTTCCGTTTGTGGTTCTGGCCTGATTTCATATCCCCCTTGTTCTGGGATCCTCCTTTGGAACCTTTGCTCTGAACCTGTGTGCCCTTTCACCTGTCAGCTCTGAGGCCCTGCTTTAATCCACTTCATGATCAGAATTCGAGTCAGTATCAGGTCACATGTTATGAAATTACCGACATATGTTGTGAAATTTGTTGTTTTTGTGACAGCAGTACAGCACAATATATAAAAAAAAGTTACAAAAAGAAATATAAGAATAAAAAAATAGTGCAAAATGAGAGCAAAATAGTGAAGTGGTACTCACGGGCTGATTGTCCAGTCAGGAATCTGATGGCAGAGGGGAAGAAGCTTTTCCTGAAATGTTGAGTGTGGGTCTTCAGGCTCCTCTACCCCCTCCCTGATGGAAGCAATAAGAAGAGAGCATGTCCTGGGTGGTGGGGGTCCTTAATGAGGGATACTGCCCTTTTGAGGCATTGTCTTTTGAAGGTGTCCTGGATACTGGGGAAGGTGGTGTCCACGATGGAACTGGCTGAGTTTGCAACTTCCAGCAGCTTTTTCCAACCCTGTGCAGTGTCCCCTCCAAACCAGATGGTGATGCAACCTGTCAGAATACTCTCCAGGAGAAATTTGTGAGTCTTTGGTAACATAGAAATTCTCAAACTTCTAATGAAGTATAGCTGCTGTCTTGCCTTCTTTGCAACTGCACTGATATGTTAGGCCCAGGATAAATCTTCGGAGATGTTGACACCCAGGAATTCTAAACTGCTCGCTCTTTCCACTTCTGACCCATCAATGAGGACAGGTGCGTGTTCCCTCCTTAAAACCTACATTTGTCTTTGTTACAATAGGTTATGTGGCTGCATGCGGTTTGGTTTGATATTTCCCCTGAAGAGCTTTCTGGTGTAAAACCATGTTAAAACTGATACTAACACAAGGTGTTGCTCTATCCATAGAATGTGGCCTTTTTTGGAATTGAGGGTTTGTAGTTAACGATCCTCATGTCATTCTTCCTATTTCTATTCCGTAATATTTAACGAGATAGGAGACTGTTCAACCTATGGTGTCTCTCAGTGCAATCTCATCCCCCCGATAGTTTTAAGACCAAAAGACATAGGAACAGACTTAGGCCATTTGGCCCGTTGAGTCTGCTCCACCATTCCATCATGGCTGATTTATTATCCCTCCCAACCCCATTCTCCTGCCTTCTCTCTATAACCTTTGACACCCTGACTAATCAAGAGCCTATCAATCTTTGCTTTAAATACACTGGCTCAATGACTCAATGGCTTATTAGGCTCAATGACTTGGCCTCCACTGCTGTCTGGCTAAAGAAATTCCTCATTAATTCTGTTCTAAATGGAGGTCACTCTATTCTGAGGCTGTGCTTTCTGGTCCTAGAATCCCACCCTGTAGGAAACATCCACTCCACATCCGCTCTATCTAGGCCTTTCAATATTTGATAGGTTTCAATGGGATTTCCACACTCCCACCCATTCTAGACTCCAGTGAGTACAGGCCTAGAGACATCAAACTGTCTCATCCATTAACCCTTTCATTCCTGCTGTACAGGCCCCCCCCTTCTTCCCTCCTGATTCCCTCACTTTGCCTTCCTCCTCAATTCTCCTCCTTTTGCCCCTCTGAATTCTCTCCATTTATACCCCCCCCCCGATGCACTCTCCCTTGGCCCTTGATTCTACACTTCACTCTTTTTCACCATTGAGTGAGATGTTTGGGGAGATGGGGGGTGTGTTGAGATGTCACTCAATTGTATTGTCCATCTGTTTTATCAGTGTTGTGGTCTCTAAGCATGAAGAAGACTAGTATCATGGGCATCTGCAGATTGGCCTTGTTCCCAATGCAGAGGTAAGTGTTGGGGTATTTATCACCTTTCTTTAAGAGTTAGTCTTCTCTGCCATTTTTGTAATGATCTTCACTGAAAGGTAGCATTGGCCTGATGGGCTGAATGGTCTTCTGGGAATTCCCAAGCTCTTGTCCAGCAACAATTTTACTGACCCACTCTGAGCGATCGACACGGAGGTCCCCTAAACCAGAGTTATGTTAAGAGATGCAGTCAGCAAGGCTGCCATAAAGTCATGTTTGGTAATGCATAATGAAATATTTGTAGCTAAGTATGTTCTTTGCGACTCATTCAAAGCGAAGCTTCAGCTTGGAGAACCAACTCATCTGTCAACTGATTACGACAATACTGAGGTCCCACTCTTTCCTATCGGTAGCCAGAATCAAGTTTATTATCACTAACATATGTCTTAAAGTTTGTCATTTTGTAACCATGGTACAGCGCAAGGTGTGACTTGCAACCAACAGGCTCCCAGATCTGGCTTCGTGGACTCGGACTCACTTTTGTGACCTTCAGTTCTGAATGTTATTTGCTTACTCTACCTGTTTGATGATTTGCACTTTATCGGGTGTTTGATGGTCTTTTTTTAAATGGTTTTCTTAGTTTTGTGGCTGCCTGTAAGGAGATGAATCTCAAGGTTGTATATAGTATCCAAACTTTGATAATAAATGTACCTTGCGAAAGATGAATGGTGAGATAGTGTTCAAGAGTTCATGGATTGTTCAGAAATCCGATGGTGGAGTTAGTTTATATAACTGATCCAACCCTTTTAAAGGACAGGTTTATGTAGAGGAGATCAGTAACTGCAGATAACAGAAACCTGAACCATCAACTGAAAATGCTGGAAACACTTAGAGTTGTCAACACTGAGGTCCTTAATCTCAAGTGCGCTCAAAACAGAAGTAGACTTTGAACTTGGAGCCATGGAACGCTACAGTATAGCAACAGGCCCTTCAGACCCTCTAGTCTGTGCCCAACTACTTATCTGCCCAGTCCCATTGACCTGCACTGGGACCATAGCCCTCTATTACCCTCCCATCCATGTACCTATCCAAACTACTCTTAAAAGTTGAAATCAAACCCATATCCACCACTTCCACTGGCAGTTCGTTCCACTCTCATCATCCTCTGAGTGAAGAAGACCCTCCTCATGTTTCCCTTAAACTTTTCACCTTTCACCCTGAACCTGTGGCCTTTAGTTCTTGTTCCACCCAACCTTAGCAGAGAAAAACTTGGGCAAAATTAAACTCCAACTTCATCAGGTCTCCCATGGATCACCACTCACTTAATGGAGAAGTGGGAACAATTTCTCTGCCAACCATGGCTGATGAGCCCCACCTGCCTGAAGCGACTGGTTTTAAGGCATCAGTAACCTACCTTTCCCCTTACCCCCCCCCCATCAATAGAAATGGTTCCACTGGGCTTAGTAGCTAAGCCACACATGAAGGCCAGCTGGACTTGGCTGTCAGAGGCTATTTGGACCCATGCCATTGGGTGCATTTAAAAGGTAGTGGGAACCATCCCTGGCTATAACAACCTTAATATATCAATGAATAAGTGTAGAGGGTTTGCTTGCCAGGGTTTCAGGCAATGCATTTCCTCTGCAACATATCCTGCCACAGTAAGTTATAATATATTTTTCCTCTTTGTCTCCCCATCCACCAGAGTTAGAAGATGGTTCCTCCACATCCCATCAGCAGTTGGTTTGACAGTTCAGCATGATGACCGTGGGACCACAGAGTTACAGAGTATCTTCGGCATAGAAGGAGGCTATTCATCCCGTCAAACTCCTACTGGCTCTATTTAACAGCAATACATTCCCACGAACTCACCCAACTGCCATATTATTTGTTTCCCTTTTGGAGATATATCCAGACTTTATCTGAACATTACGGTTAGATCTCAACTCCACTACAGCCCCAGCACTGTAATTTAGACCATAAGACCATGAAATATAGAAGCAGAATCTGGCCATTCAGCCCATTGAGTCTGCTTCACCATTCCATCATGGCTGGTTTATTATCCTTCTCAATCCCATTCTTCTACCTTTTCCCATGTAACCTTTGACACCCTGACCGATCAAGAACCTATCAACATCTGGTTTAAATATACTAAATGACTTGGCCTCACCAACTACCTGTGGCGATGAATTCCACAGATTTACCTCCCTCTGGCTAAAGAAATTCACTTCTCATCTCTGTTCTAAATGGACATCTTTCTATTCTGAGGATGTGCCCTCTGCTCCTAGATCCCCCCACTACTGGAAACATCCTCTCAACATCCACTCTAATAGACCTGTCAGTATTCAATAGGTTGCAATGAGATCCCCCCTTGTTCTTCTAAACTCCAATGAGAACAAGCCTAGAGCCATTAAATGCTCCTCATACACTAACCCTTTTGTTCCCGGAATCGTTCCTGTGAACCTCCTCTTCACCCTCTCCAATGCCAGCACATATTTTCTTAGATAAGGAGTGGGTCCAAAACTGCTCACAATACTCCAAGCGTGGTCTGACCAGTGACTTATAAATCCTCAGTGTCACCTGCTTGCTTTTATATTCCAGTTGTATATTGACTATTATATTTATATATACAATTTACTGTGTATTTTATACATATTATACATATATATTATATATACATATATAGACAAAGGCTTTTTTAGCAGGATGTTGGTGTGGCTTGTTGGTTGGTGCATTTATCTAACCAGGAGAGTTAGACAGGCCCTACTCTGGGTATTTGAACATGCTCTGTGCTGGCTTTCTGATCCTACTTACAGATGTTGTATTGTTCTCTTAAGTGGAACACAGAACATTACAGCCCAGAACATTACATTACATTGTTGTGCCAACCTTTTAACCTACTCCAAGATCAATCTAACCCTTCCCTTAACCCGTCATCTTAAAATTATGCCCCCTCATATTAGCTATTTCCACCCTAGGAAAAATCAAGTTGTCATCAAGTTACTGCTCATCTTCACTCCAAAAAGAAAAGCCCTATCTCAGTCAACCCATCCTCATGAAAAGACCATAATGCTGCAAAACGTGGGAGCACAATTAGGCCAACCGTCCTATCAAGTCTCGTCCGCCATTCCATCATGGCTGACTTGTTCTTGCTCTCAATCTAGATCCTAGAACCTGGTCCTAGATTCACACACTAGAGGAAACCACCTCTCCACATCCACTGTCTAGGCCTTTCAATATTTGATAGGTTTCAATGAGATACCCCCTCATTCTTCTAAACTTCTAAACTTCAGCGAGTACAGGCCAGGAGCCATCAAATGTTCCTCATGCGTTAACCCCTTTATTCCTAGAATCATTCTTGTGAACCTCCCCTGGACCTCTCCAGTGCTAACACACCTTTTCTGAGACCAGCGGCCCAAAACTGCTTACAATGCTCCAAGTGCTCCACCATCTGTATTGACTGCAAACTTGGCCACAAAGCCATCATTCAAATCATTAACATATAATGTGAAAAGAAACTGTCCCTGGGGAACACCACCTGTCACTGGCAGACAACCAGAGTAGGGCCCCTTTATTCCACCTCTTTGCCTCCTTCCAGTCAGCCAATCTTCTATCCATGCTAGTATCCTTCCTGTATACCATGGGTTCCTACCTCGTTAAGGAGCCTCATGTGTGGAACCTTATCAACAGCCTTCTGAACATCCAAGTGAACAAGGTCGGCTGTCTATCCTGCTTGTTACTTCCTCAAAGAATTCCAACAGAATTGCCAGGCAAGATTTTCCCCAAAGGAAATTATTCTGACTTGATCGTGGACTCCAACATCTTCCCAACCACAGAGGTCAAGCTAACTGGCCTATAATTTCTTTTCTTCTGTCTCTCTCCCTTCTTAAAGAGAGGAGTGACATTTGTAATTTTCCAGTCCTCAGGAACCATTCCAGAATCTATACTTCTGAAAGATCTTTACTCATGCCTCCACAATCTCTCCAGCTACCTCTTTCGGAACTCTGGGGTGTAGTCCATCTGGTCCAGGTCATTTATCTACCTTCAGATCTTTCAGCTTTCTAAGCACCTTCTCCTTAGTAACAGCAACTGCACTCACTTCTGGTCCCTGACAATCTCAAACTTCTAGCCTACTGCTGATGTCTTTCACAGTGAAGGCTGATGCAAAATACTTATTCAGTTTGTCCACCATTTCCTGGTTCCCTATTACTACCTCTCCAGCATCATTTCCCAGTGGTCCAATATCTAATCTCTCTCCTCTTTTACACTTTATATATCTGAAAAATTTTTAATTTTCTCTTTAATATTATTGGCCTGCTTACCTTCATATTTCATCTTTTCTCTCCTTATGGATTTTTAGTTGCCTCCATTGGTTTTTAAAAGCTTTCCACTCCTCTATCATTCCACTAATTTTTGCTCTATTATATGCCCTCTCTTTTGCTGTCTTTGACTTCCCTTGTCAGCCACAATTGCCACATCCTCCCTTTAGAATAGTTCTTCATCATTGGGACGTATCTATCTTCTGAAATGCCCCCCAAAACTACAGTAGTGCTGCTCTGCCGTCATCCCTGATAGTGTCCCTTCAACTTTGGCTAGCTTCTTTTTCATGCCTCTGTAATTCCCTTTACTCCACTGAAATACCGATAGATTCAATCTTGGCTTCTCCCTCTGAAACAGTAGAGTGAATTCTATCATTTTATAATCACTTCTTCCCAAGGGCTGCTTTACCTTCAGCTCTCTAGTCTAGGCAGCATCCTGATAAATCTCCTCTGTGCTCTCTCAGACGGAAGCCTTTCAGGTGAGTGTTAAACCCTGATCTGGTTTAGTTTTTTCACTTAACCATTAAAACACAAGAGAAGAGGAGCAGGGCAGGCTATCCGGCCACTCTAGCCCCTCCTACATTGTCGATTCCCATCATGGCTGAATTGCCTTGGTCCTCAACACCTCAGAAACCCTCAATTCATAAACACAGATTTGGCAGATGCTGACAGTTCAGAGTAACACACACAAATTGCCAGAGGAACTCAGTTGCTGACAATTCAGAGTAACACACACAAATTGTTGGAAGAACTCAGATGCTGACAGTTCAGAGTAACACACACAAATTGCCGGAGGAACTCAGATGCTGACAGTTCAGAGTAACACACACAAATTGCCGGGGGAACTCAGATGCTGACAGTTCAGAGTAACACACACAAATTGTTGGAAGAACTCAGATGCTGACAGTTCAGAGTAACACACACAAATTGCCGGAGGAACTCAGATGCTGACAGTTCAGAGTAACACACACAAATTGCCGGGGGAACTCAGTTGCTGACAATTCAGAGTAACACACACAAATTGTTGGAAGAACTCAGATGCTGACAGTTCAGAGTAACACACACAAATTGCCGGAGGAACTCAGACGCTGACAGTTCAGAGTAACACACACAAATTGCCGGAGGAACTCAGACGCTGACAGTTCAGAGTAACACACACAAATTGCCGGAGGAACTCAGACGCTGACAATTCAGAGTAATGCATACAAATTGCTGGAAGAACTCGGATGCTGACAATTCAGGGTAGCACATACAATTTGCCAGAAGAACTCAGCAGTCAGGCAGCATTGAAGGAGAGAAATAAATAGTCAAGGCTTCGGGCTGAGACCATTTATCAAGGATCAGCAGCCTTCAATTCATCTTTATGTATCCCTTCCTCAGGATCCAGAAGTTCACTGTCTCCATGAGAGGGAATTCACATGTAGCTCACCTTTAAAAGACCATCTCTTTATAACTATGTTCCCTTGTTCAAGATTCTTCCACCAGTGGAAACATCTCAACAACTCCTTTCTCGTGCTCCCTTAGAATCATATGTGTTTCAATGTTAAATGTCTACGATACCGTTTCAGAGAAGGGCAGGAGAATTTTCTGATTCTTCTTGTATTTGCAGAGTTTCTTGTCTGTTGATTGAACGCCCTAGTTAGGTGATCTTCCATTGATTCTGCTACAGATATTATCCTATAGATTCATTGAGTACGTCTGCAAGAAAATTAATCTTAGCATTGTATATGGTGACATATATGTGCTTTGATTATAAATTGACTTTGAACTCCGAGCTAAATATCTGTTCCTCCGTTCTTCAGCACTTTAACCGTGTGCTGACTGGATGCCAAACTTCCTGAACAGTAAGTGTATCAGCAAAATGATGTCTATACTCCAGTCTGTGGTTTCATCAACTCTTATCCTTATTTTCTGCCTCTGAATCAGAATCAGAAACAGGTTTAATATCTCTGGCATATGTGGTGAAATCTGTTTTTTTTGTGGCAGCAGTACATTGCAATGCAGAATTCTTTAAATAAAACTATAAATTACAATAAATATAAAAACCAAATAAATAAGTAGTGCAATAAAAGGGGAAAAATAGTTTCATTGACCATTTCAAAATCTGGTGGCAGAGTAGAAGAAGCTGTTCCTGAATCATTGAGTGTGTGTCTTCAACGTCGTGTACCACCTCCCTGATGGTAGCAATGAGGGAGGGTATGTTCTGGGTGATGGGGGTTCAAAATGATGGATGCTGCCTTTTTGAGGCATTGCCTTTATTTAGATCCCAAGATCCTAAATGTCAATGGCTCCTGCATTTTACAAACTGCAGAGAAAACTGGTCAGTCCTTTCCTGTCCACCACAAGATAACTTCCTGCACCATTTTTCTCAGTCAATTAGCCACAATATTCCATGTTCTCTCAGTGCATTACAATTTCCTTTGCCTCAGGTTAATTCTGTCAACAGCTCTGAATGCTACCTCAAAATGCATGCCAGAAAGGAAGTAATTACGCTTTCAACAGAGACTCTTGGGGACCTTCACTGAGCACAGGCCATTGATTATGACCATCCTTCCTGATGCTGTTCGGCTGCGTACTGCAGAACTTCTTGGGTCTGAGAAAAACTGTATACATGCAGCACTTTAACATATTCTGAGGTTATTCACATTTATTTTCTGAAATCAAAGGGCATTGAGTTCAGTCTGTCTCTGCTGGTTTACAGAACTATCCCCTCAGTCCCATTTCCCCCATCCCATTACAGAACATCCCACTCAATCTCATTCACCGTCCCATTACAGAATATCCCCCTCAGTCCCATTCCCCCGTCCCATTATAGAACATCATCCTCAGTCGTATTCACCGTCCCATTACAGAACGTCATCCTCAGGCCCATTCACCGTCCCATCACAGAACATGCCCCTCAGTCTCATACACCATCCCATTACAGACCAGCATCCTCAGTCCCATTCACTGTCCCATTACAGAACATACCCCCAGTCCCATTCATCGTCCCATTACAGAACATCCCCCTCAGTCCCTTCTCCCCCATCCCATTACAGAGCATCCCCAGTCCCATTCACTGTCCCATTACAGACACCCCCTCAGTCCCATTTCCCTCGTATCATTACAGAACATCCCCCTCAGTCCCATTCACCATCCCGTTACAGAACATCATCCTCAGTCCCATTCACCATCCCATTACAGAACAACATCCTCGGTCCCATTCCCCCATCCCATTACGGAACATATCCCCAGTCCCATTACAGAGCCACTCTCTCAATCCCATTCCTCCAACCCAATATAGAGCCACCCCCTCAGTCCCATTCACCGTCCCATTACAGAACATCATCCTCAGGCAGGATACTTGGTAGTATGGAGGAGCAGAGGGATCTGGGGGTACATGTCCACGGATCCCTGAAAGTTGCCTCACAGGTAGATAGGGTAGTTAAGAAAGCTTATGGGGTGTTAGCTTTCATAAGTCGGGGGATAGAGTTTAAGAATCGCGATGTAATGATGCAGCTCTATAAAACTCTGGTTAGGCCACACTTGGAGTATTGTGTCCAGTTCTGGTCACCTCACTATAGGAAGGATGTGGAAGCATTGGAAAGGGTACAGAGGAGATTTAGCAGAATGCTGCCTGGTTTAGAGAGTATGCATTATAATCAGAGATTAAGGGAACTAGGGCTTTACTCTTTGGAGAGGAGGAGGATGAGAGGAGACATGATAGAGGTGTACAAGATAATAAGAGGAATAGATAGAGTGGATAGCCAGTGCCTGTTCCCCAGGGCACCACTGCTCAATACAAGAGGACATGTCTTTAAGGTAAGAGGTGGGAAGTTCAAGGGGGATATTAGAGGAAGGTTTTTTACTCAGAGAGTGGTTGGTGCGTGGAATGCACTGCCTGAGTCAGTGGTGGAGGCAGATACACTCGTGAAGTTTAAGAGACTACTAGACAGGTATATGGAGGAATTTAAGGTGAGGGGTTATATGGGAGGCAGGGTTTGAGGGTCGGCACAACATTGTGGGCCGAAGGGCCTGTACTGTGCTATACTGTTCTATGTTCTATGTTCTATGTCCCATTCACAGTCCCATTACAGAACATCATCCTCAGTCCCATTCACTGTCCCATTACAGAACATCCCACCCAGTTCCATTCCCCCATCCCATTGCAGAGCCACTCCATCAGGCCCATTCACCGTCCCATTACAGAAATCCCCCTCAGTCCCATTCCCCCACTGGCTTCCCAGCAACCTGTTCTTTCTCATAAATGCAAGAGTTTCTGCAGTCAGTGAAATCCAAAGCAACAGGCACAAAATGCTGGAAGAACTCAGCTGATCTGGCAGCATCAATGGAGAGGAGTAAATAGTCGCTGTTTTAGACAAAGACCCTTCATCAGGATTGTAAAGGGAGGGGGAAAGAGCCAGAATAAGAAGTTGGGGGGAGGGAAAAAGTGCAAAAAGATTATAGGTGAAGCCCAGTGATTGGGAAAGGTGGGTGGGCGAGGGAGCGGAGGGATGAGTCGGGAGCTAGGAGATGACCACAGTAAACTGAACACCTTTCTAAAGTAATTTTGTTCATTTTGAGGTTCGTCAGGACATTCTATGTTTGCAAGAGGGCATAAACGTACTTTTTAAAAACCCTTAATGTAAAGGCCAGAGCCTTGAAACACTCAGAAAGGATGTGTTGTCATTGGAGAGTGGACAGAAGAGGTTCATGAGGATGATTCCAGGAATGAAGGGGTTAACATATGAGGAGTGTTTGGCAGCTTTGGGCCTGTACTCACTGGAATTTAGAAGAATGAGTGGGGATCTCATTGAGATCTACCGAATGTTGAAAGGACTAGATAGGGTGGATGTGCAGATGATGCTACCTCTGGTGGGGATATCCAGAACTGGAGGGCACAGCCTCACAGTTGAGAGGTGACCTTTTAGAACAGAAGCAGGGAGGAATTGTTTTTAGCCAAAGAGTAGTGAATCTGAGGAATGCTGGGCCACAGACTGTGGTGGAGGCCAAGTCCATGGGCATATTCAAAGCAGAAGTTTATAGATTCCTGATTGGTCAGGGCATCAAGGGATATGGTGAGAGGGCAGGTTTATGTGGTCAAATGGTTTCCGGGATCAGCCAGGATGAAATGGAAGAGCAGACTTGATGGGCTGAAAGGCCTAATTTTGCTCCTATGTCTTATAGTCTTGAGTCCTTCTGCAGACACCCTGCTTCCTCAGCACTACCTGCCCCTGGTTCAAACATTCTTTGATAATAAATATACTTTGACTCTTTGATTATCTTTGTATTGTCCACAAACTTGGCCACAAAGCCATCAATTCCTTTATCCAAATCATTGACATATAATGTGAAAAAGAGGTGGTCTCAACACCAGCTCCTCTGGAACACCACCAGTCACAAGCAGCCAATCGGGGAAAAAACCCTTTATTTGCCTGCTTTGCCTCCTGCCGGTCACCCAATCTTCTACCCATGTTACTATCTTTCCTGTAATACCATGGGCTCTTATCGTGTTAAGCAGACTTGTCAAAGACCGTCTGAAAATCCAAGTAAACAACATCCGCTGACTCTTCTTTGTCTACCCTGCCTGTTATTTCCTCAACAAATTCCAACAGACTTGTCAGGCAAGGTTTCCCTTTGAAGAAACCATACTGAATTTGGTGTGTTTTGTCATGTACATCCACATACCCCGAAACTTCATCCTTAATAATAGACATCAATATCTTCCCAACTGCTGAAATCTGGCTAGCTGGCCTACAATTTTTGTTTCTTCTGCCTCCCTCCCTTTTTAGAGAGTGGAGTGATTGCCATTTTCCGGTCCTCCGGAACCATTCCAGGATCTAGTGACTCTTGAAGGATCATTACCAATGCCTCCCTAATCTCTTCAGCCACCTCTTTCAGAAAGCGAGGGTGTAGTTCATCTGGTTCAGGTGACTTATCTACCTTCACATCTTTCAGCTTCCCAAGTATCTTCCCCCAGTAATAGCAATGACACTCCCTTCTGCCTCCTGACACTCTCAAATTTCTGGCACACTGCTAGTGCCCTCCTCGGTGAAGACTGATGCAAAATACCTACTAAGTTTCTCCACTGTTTATTTTTGTCCCCCATTGATACTTCTCCAGTGCCATTTTCCAGCAGTCAGATATCCACTTACATCTCTCTTTTATTATGTCTGAAAAAGCATGTCTTAAACATGTTTATATGTCTTAAATATTATTGTCTAGCTTATCTTTGTATTTCATCGCTTCTCTTTTTATGGCTTTTTTAGTTGCCTTCAGTTGGCTTTTAAAGCTTTCCAATCCTCTAACTTCCCACTAAGTTTTGCTATATCCTATGCCATCTCTTTTGTATTTAAGCTGTCTTTGACTTCACTTGTCAGCCTTGGCTGCCTCACCCTGCCTTTAGGATAATTCTTCATCTCTGGGATGTATCTACCCTGCACCTTCTGAATTGTCCCCTAGAAACTCTAGCCACTGCTGTTCTGCCGTCATCTTTGCTAGTGTCCTCTCCCAATCAACTTTGGCCAGCTCCCCTCTCACGCCTCTGTAAATCACTTTTAATCCACTGTAACAATGATACATCCAGTTTTAGCATCTACTTCTCAAACTGCAGGGTGAATTCTATCATATTATGATCATTGTCCCCTAAAAGTTCCTTTACCTCTGGCTCCCCAATCCAGTCTGAGTCATTACACAACAGCCAATCCAGAATTGCCATTCCCCTAGTGCGCTCAACCAAAATCTGCTCTAAGATGCCATCTTGTATGCATTCTATAGATTTGCTCTCTTGGGTTTCAGCACCAACCCTGTTTTCTAAATCTACCTGCGTATTGAAATCCCCCGTGACTTTTTAAATGCATTTTCTATCTCCTCTTGTAATTTGTAGCCCACATCCTGTTTCCTGTTTGGGTCCTGTATATAACTCTTAGCATGGTCTTTTTACCCTTGCAATTCTTTAACTCTACTTGCAAGGATTGTACACTTTCCAATCCCATGTCACCTCATTTTTTTACCAACAGAACCACCCCATCCCCTCTGCCTACCCGCCTATCCTTCTGATACAATGTGTATCCTTGGATGCTAAGCTCTCAACTATGATCTTGTTTCAGCCACAATTTGAAGATGTCCACAACATCATAACTGCCAATCTCTAACTGTGCTACAAGTTCATCTCCCTTATTCCGGACCCCACGCACATTTAAATATAATGCCTTCAGTCCTGTATTCATCACTCTTTTTGATTTTGCTCCCCTTAGAACCTCCACCTGTGCTTGCCGAAGCCTGTTGAGCTAAAGCCTGACCACTGTAACACTGTCCACTCCAATAATGGCCGCTCCTAAAGTAGCTACTCCACTTACCCCACTTCTTTTATTGGCTTCTGTCGACTGCCTAATAGATCATTATGACTGCAGCCTGCCGAAAAGTCCTGAAAGTACCCGAGCTCTTTTTAAACTTCGTGCTGTGTCACTGATGAATGACCTTTTGTGACGATTCCTGTTGTATCAGGAATTTGCAGTGACCTGCTGCTGTCGATGCTCTTGTACTTTGCACAGGACATGTTGCCTCCATGTCCTCGCTCCAAGACTTGAGGCAATTACATGGACAGAGACTCCCAGCACAGCTCCAAGGGAGAGCTGCCGTTTGCCTTCATGTCCAGTTAGATGTAAACCATTCCATGGTGCAAATCACAGAACAGCAGAGCAGTTCCCCATGCCGAATATTTATCCCTCAATCCACATTAAAGCATGTTGTTATGCCATTATATGCAATTTATGTTTCTGGAAGCTTGCTCTGCACAGTAGCTGCTGCACCCTTTTCTCCGCAGTCAGATGTGACCACCCTTTAGAATCAGAATCAGGTTTATTATCACGTTGTTTTGGTGCAGCAGTACATCGCAAGACATAAAAATTATTATAAGTTACAATAAAAAACTAAGTTAATAGTGTGACAGAGGAATATCAAAGGAGTGTTCATGGTTCACGGGCCATTCAGAAATCTGAGGGCGGAGGGGAAGAAGCTGTTTATAGACGTTGAGTGTGTGTCTTCAGGCTCCTGTAACTCCTCCCGGATGTAGTTATGAGAAGAGGGCATGTCCCAGATGGTGTGGGTCCTTCACCTTCCTGAGGCATCACCTTTCGAAGGTGTCCTTGCTGCTGGGGAGGGTTGTGCCCATGCTGGAGTCTACACCCCCCCCCCTCCCGGTCGCTTTGGCCCCTCCATACCAGATGGTGATGCAACCAGTCAGAATGCTCTCCACTGTACATCTGATTGTGAGTACTGATTGTAAAGTGTTGTGAGACAGCTCTAGTTGGTAAGAGCCCTGACAAATTGGTTTAGAGTTAATTCTGAAGATTCTCCTTTGATATATGATGTATGTTCAGTGTAAGAGGTCCACAGACTGAACTCTGTCCTGACGAAGAGTCTTAGCCCCAAACACTGACTGTTTATCCCCCTCCATAGATGCTTCCGGACCTGCTGAGTTGCTCCAGCATTTTGTGAGTGTTGCTTTGAACTCGGTAATTTATTTTTATATGTAAGATGACTTGTTGATTGGAACCATACTGCCATCTATTGGCCACTTTTGTCCAGAGTTTCTTTCCATTAAAGGAGTCACTGCAGCCCCTCGTGTTTCACTGGTTCCTTTGTTGAATCTAAATAACTCTACAATCCCTCTACGTCCCAGTGCTTATCCGACTCTCTTTTGAAGATCATTCTTGAATAATTTCTGCATGGCAGTATAGCGATTAGTGCAGTGGGTGATTGGGATTCAAATCCCGCTGCTGTCTGTAAGGAGTTTGTACGTTCTCTCTGTGACCGCGTGGGTATCCTCCCACAGCCCAAAGACGTACGTGTTAGGGTTGATGAGTTGTGGGCTTCCTATGTTGGAACCCAAAGCATGGCATTACTTGCAGGCTGCCCCCAACCACATATTCCAATTACGTTGGCTGTTGGCACAAATAACATATGTCACTGTATCAGTGATTCGATGTGCATGTGACAAACAAAGCTAACCTTCTGTACATCTTTAATCTTTCAAACTCTTTGAATCTGATTACATCACCTTTTCTGAAAACTAGTATCTTCTCCTCTTCACCTGATGCATTTAAAAAATCTTCACATTACCTAAAATCTATGTTAGTGACTTTATAACCCATGGAAACCGTTTCTCCATCAAAGGTTCTCATAATTTAGCGCTTAGTGTAAATCTCTACATGGAATAGGAGAACAGATTCTTCACTCACATCACCCAGCCAGTCTTCATCTCTGATACTGCTCTAGAATATCTCTCCCAATCTAGAATATTTCAACTAATTCTTCATCAATGCCTTAACAACAACTGAAATGAAAATACAGCATGTATTTGGAAAGCGGTGAAATGATCGGACAAAGTCAGCATGGATTTGTGAAAGGAAAATCATGTCTGACGAATCTCATAGAATTTTTTGAGGATGTAACTAGTAGAGTGGATAGGGGAGAACCAGTGGATGTGGTATATTTGGATTTTCAAAAGGCTTTTGACAAGGTCCCACACAGGAGATTAGTGTGCAAACTTAAAGCACATGGTATTGGGGGTAAGGTATTGATGTGGATAGAGAATTGGTTAGCAGACAGGAAGCAAAGAGTGGGAATAAACGGGACCTTTTCAGAATGGCAGGCGGTGACTAGCGGGGTACCGCAAGGCTCAGTGCTGGGACCCCAGTTGTTTACAATATATATTAATGACTTGGATGAGGGAATTGAATGCAGCATCTCCAAGTTTGCGGATGACACGAAGCTGGGTGGCAGTGTTAGCTGTGAGGAGGATGCTAAGAGGATGCAGGGTGACTTGGATAGGTTGGGTGAGTGAGCAAATTCATGGCAGATGCAATTTAATGTGGATAAATGTGAAGTTATCCACTTTGGTGGCAAAAATAGGAAAACAGATTATTATCTGAATGGTGGCCGATTAGGAAAAGGGGAGGTGCAACGAGACCTGGGTGTCATTATGCACCAGTCATTGAAAGTGGGCATGCAGGTACAGCAGGCGGTGAAAAAGGCGAATGGTATGCTGGCATTCATAGCAAGAGGATTCGAGTACAGGAGCAGGGAGGTACTACTGCAGTTGTACAAGGCCTTGGTGAGACCACACCTGGAGTATTGTGTGCAGTTTTGGTCCCCTAATCTGAGGAAAGACATCTTTGCCATAGAGGGAGTACAAAGAAGGTTCACCAGATTGATTCCTGGGATGGCAGGACTTTCATATGAAGAAAGACTGGATGAACTGGGCTTGTACTCGTTGGAATTTAGAAGATTGAGGGGGGATCTGATTGAAACGTATAAGATCCTAAAGGGATTGGACAGGCTAGATGCAGGAAGATTGTTCCCGATGTTGGGGAAGTCCAGAACGAGGGGCCACAGTTTGAGGATAGAGGGGAAGCCTTTCAGGACCGAGATTAGGAAAAACTTCTTCACACAGAGAGTGGTGAATCTGTGGAATGCTCTGCCACAGGAAACAGTTGAGGCCAGTTCATTGGCTATATTTAAGAGGGAGTTAGATATGGCCCTTGTGGCTATGGGGATCAGGGGGTATGGAGGGAAGGCTGGGGCGGGGTTCTGAGTTGGATGATCAGCCATGATCATAATAAATGGCGGTGCAGGCTCGAAGGGCCGAATGGCCTACTCCTGCACCTATTTTCTATGTTTCTATGTTTCTATATTATTCCCCAGCCAGGACAAAAAGAATACAAAAGGGAATAATTTTAAGTTGATTGGAGGAAAGTATGGGGGGGGGGGTGATGTCAGAGGTAAGTTTTGTTTTTTACACAGAGAGTGGCGAGTGCGTGGAACACCCTGCCAGGGGTGGAGGTAGAAGCAGGTAAATTAGGGACATTTCAGAAACTCAGGTAGGAACATGGATGACAAAAACGGAGGGTTATGTGGGAGGGAAGGGTTAGGTTGATCTTGGTGTAGGTTAAAAGATCAGCTCAATGTTGTTTTAAAGCTTAGCATAATTCTTGGCATACCGTGTTTTGGGTTATAGGTTTCTCAACTTGTCCTTTTGCCTTGGAAGGGGCATAAATGTCAAAATTCTTGCTTAGCTTTTCTGAGGACCATTGTGAACAGCTCTGAAGTTCAGGCACTAAATGAAAATGTGAAATGAACCGGGTTAGTGCACATCCAAAATAAAAACAAGAATTGTATGAAGTCAGACATCATCTGTGGAAAGAGAAACAAAATTACCACTTCAGGTTTAATGAATTTACCCAACTTTGACAAAAAGGATCCTAGCAGTTTCACTTTCCCATTGTTATCACCCAAAGTACTTATCCATTTCCTCTCCACAGGCAACTGGCAACTCCATACTTTACCATCCAGGGAAACACTCACAAAGTTCTAGAGGATCGCAGCAAGTCAGGCAGCATCTATGGAGAGGAATAAACAGTCGATGTTTCAGGCCAAGAGCTGATGGAACCAGTCCCAATGAAGGTCTTGGCCTAAAGCATTGACTGCTCATTCCCCTCCAGAGATGCAGGCTGACCTGCTGAGCTCCTCCAGAACTTTGCTCTGGATTTCCAGCATCTGCAGAAACTCGGTGTTTATGATATACCGGTAAACTTGCTATCCAGATGGTTGTGATTCCAAATCCTGATGACTTCATCCCCATTTTCCTCATGTTGCCCCTTGTTTCAACAATTCCTTTACATCTACATCCTCTGGTTTTTGATTTCTCAGCCACTGAAAATATTTGGTCTGTATTCTACATAAACTCTAAACACGGGTAGTGTTCACTTCTACAGCCTCGCATTTTCTGTCTCTTCGCACAGCCGTGGGTCCACAGCTCTCTTCACTTCTAAATGCCAAAGCTTCGGTCTCTTCATTCAGCTGTGGCTCCTCGTTTTCTAGTCCCCTCATAATAACTCTTTTCCAACCCCAATGCGTGAGCCCGAACTGCTGATCTCTTTCCAAAGGTACAGAACTTCCCCAGGGTAAGAGTACCCAACTGACGTACATACATGTGAATATGGGAGATGTTTGGTACGATGGGTTTGCTGGCCTCTGTGGGGCTGAAATCATCTCCTGTTCTGCAAGAACTCAGGCAGTGGCACAACCTGAGTAAAATTCACTGGTTCAACTACACGGTGCCCTTGGTCAGTGTATGTTTCAGTTTAAATATAGTCCTTTTGTCGCATTTCCAACCAGCCAACTTTTCAGGATATGAACAGTCCTCTGGATGGAAACCTCATCGGAAGCAGATCTTTTGGGCATTTCCAGCATTTCAGTTTTCATTCCTGAATTAATATTTGAGTCGTGCCTGCAGAAACTCTCCACTGTCTTTCTTAACCAATCCCAAGGTGTCTCCACTGCCATCTAGCTGTCATCTGCCGTGGAAAGACTTTGGAGATTCCCTCTTTTGCTTGCCACTTGTATAGTCAGTCAGCTTCTCTTGTTCCCTGTTTCACTTCTCAAGTGTTCCTCTCCTCCATATCCTCCTGCCGTCTTAACCCTTTGCCATCCTGAGAACGCTGGCTGTATACACCTTCCTCCCTCCTACAAGACCCATCACTTCTTCAAAATCCTCTCACCTTTCAGACCTTTTCTTGATTGCCTGCTAATTGTTGACTCAACTATCCCAACTACCCAAATCTGCTGAAACTAGTCCCTTTCTTATTTCATAGAACATAGAACATTGTAGCACAGTACAGGCCCTTCAGCCCACAATGTTGTGCCAACCTTTGAACCTACTCCAAGATCAATCTAACCCTTCCCTTCCCTTCCACCTAGACTCCATTTTTCAAAAGAGACAGGGGTAAGTAGGAGAGAGAGAAATGGAGATTGGGGGAGTTGGGCAGGTGCTGGAGAGGGGGTGGGGGGAAAGTTGGAGCAAGAGAGAGAGAGAGAGAGAGATGGAGACTGTGGATACGGAGAAAAATGGAGATGGGAAATTGAAAGGGAACTGAAGATGGGGGTAGGTGGGAGAGAGAGATGGAGACAGGGAGAAGAAGGAAGAGAGAGATGGAGATGGGGGTAGTGGAAGGGAACTGGTGATGGGCTGAAGGTGGGATAAAGTGAGAGAGATGGAGACGGGGTGGGGAGAAAGATGGAAATGGAGGAGCTAGAATGAAGTTGGGGATGGAGGGAAGGTGAGAGAGAGATACAGGGGGCAGTACATAGAACATAGAACAGTATAGCACAGTACAGGCCCTAAGGTGTAGTGCCAACATTTTAACCTACTCTGAAATCAATCTAACCCTTCCCTCCCATGTAGCCCTCCATTGTTCTATCATCCGTGCCCATCTAGAAGTCTCTTATATGGACTTAATGTATCTGTCTCTACCATCACCCCGATGGTGTGTTCCACATACCTACCACTTTCTGTGTAAAAACCATACCTTCCTCCAATCACCTTAAAATTATATCCCTGGTATTAGCCATTTCCACCCTGGGAAAATGTCTCTGGCTATTGACTCTATCTATTCCTCCTAACATCTTGTACACTTCTATCAAGTCACCTCTCATTCTCCTTCACTCCAAAGAGAAAAGTCTCAACTCGCTCAACCTATCCTCATAAGCTATGTTCTCTAATCCAGGCAGCATCCTAGTAAATCTCCTCTGTACCTGCTCTAAAGCCTCAAATCCTTCCTATAATGAGGTGACCACAACTGAACACAGTACTGCAAATACATCTTTGCTCTAATTTTCTTTTACTTGTCCTTCTCCCTAACTGACTTATGAGTTTAAGATGATTATTCCCAATGTTCTGACCCAAGATAGCATCCCAACTCTACCAAGTTCAGCATAAAACCATAAGAGATAGGAGCAGAATAAGGCCATCGAGTCTGCTATATCATTCCATCATGGCTGATTTATTATCCCTCTCAACCCCTCTCACTTACTGTCTCCCTATAACCTTTGACAGCCTGACCAAGCAAGAATCTATCAACCTCTGCTTTAAATGTACCCAATGACTTGGCCTCCACAGCCATCTGTGGCAGTGAATTCCACAGATTCACCACTCTCTGGCTAAAGAAATACCTCCTCATCTCTGTTCTAAATGGACATCCCTCTATTCTGATGTTGTGCCCTCTGGTCCTAGACTCCCCCTCTAGAGGAAACATGCTCTCCACATCCACTCCATCCAGACCTGTCAATATTGAATTGGTTTCAATGACAGCCCCTCTCACTGTTCTCACCTCCAGTGAGTACAGGCCCAGAGCCTCCAAGCACTCCCTATATGTTAACCCTTCCAATGCTACTACATTTTTTTTTATTAGATAAGGGCCCCAAAACTGCTCACAATACTCCAAGTGTGGTCTGACTTGGGGTTAGACCCAGTAACGCCTTTGAAAATCCAAGCAAAATTACAGATGCTGAGAGCTGAAATGTTCTGGAAACACTCAGTAGGTCAGTCAGCAGCTGTGGAGGGAGAAACCCTGTTTATGTTGTAGTTCATCAGAATTGGGAAAGAGAGAGAAAGTTAATGAGTAGAAAAGGTGGGAGATGGATGGATAGGACAAGGGGAATACTAATGGCATGGTTGCTGATCTGACTTGCCATTTACAAGGCTGTCTGGGTGATAAACTAAATGAGGACAGTTAGAGAGAGAGAGAGGTGAAGCAAATGAAAAGGGGAGTGTCAAAGCTGTATAGAGTAGGAAAATGAAAACTTCGTTGTTAATATTTTTGTAGAGAGATAAACTGCATTAATGTTGCAGAGGGTTAATAGTGGTACAGTTGGTGTTTGATGATTCCAGTTAATAACTGAGTTATTATTGTCTCACGTACTGATGTACAGTGAAAATCTTTGCTTTGCATGCCACCCATATGGGTCGTTTCACAACCTCAGTACATGAAGATAGTAGAAAGGGAAAAGCAAAAACGGAATGCAGGATAAAGTGGTAGTTGCAGAGAAAATGCAGTGTAGGTACAGGGGCCATAGTCAGTGAGATTGGGAGATCAGGATTCCATGTTATCGCTCAATAGTCTGATAACAGTGGGGTAGAAGCTGTCCTTGAGCCTGGTGGTATGTGCTTTGAGGCTTTTCTATATGGCCCTTGTGGCTAAAGGGATCGGGGGTATGGAGGGAAGGCTGGTACAGGGTTCTGAGTTGGATGATCAGCCATGATCATACTGAATGGCGGTGCAGGTTCGTAGGGCTGAATGGCCTACTCCTGCACCTATTTTCTATGTTTCTATGTTTCTATCTTCAGCTTGATGGGAGAGGGGAGAAGAGAGAATTTCCAGGGTGGCTGTAGTGATTATGCCGGCTGCTATACTGAGGTAGTGCTGGTTCCCTTGATGTACTGAGCTGTGCCCAAACTCTCTGCAGTTCTTGTGGTCAGTGACTATACCGATCCAGTTAGGATGCATCCTAGGGTACATCTATTAAAGTTGTTGATGGTCGCTAGGCGCAGGCCAAATTTCTTTAGCCTTCTGAGAAAGTAGAAGTGCTGGTGAGTTTTCTTGGCCACTGTATCTATGTGATTGGGCCAAGATAAATTACACTGAGAAACACTCAACAATTTCCATATTAGTCACATGAAATCAAACACTGCTTCCTCCACCCCACTCCCTGAGGTCAATGGCAGCTCTTTTGCTTTGCAGAGTACCAGTGTTGAGGGTATTTGTGGCGGAGGTGTTGCTGCCTATCGTTCCAGAGTTTTGTCTGTTGTTCAGGAAGTGAGGGATCCTGGTGCAGAGGGAGATGCTGAGTCTGAAGTTTAGGAATTTAGAGATGACTTTGTTCAGAATTATGGCATTAATGGCGGTCAATAAATAGGAGTCTTTGTTATCCAGATGCTCCTCAGATGAATGAATGGCCAGGAAGATGGCATTCTCCTTGGTCTTTTCTCGGCAGTAGACAAACTGCAGTGGGCTGAGGTTGTCTGGGAGGCTGTGTGGGAAGACCAGACTCCTGAAGCACTACACGATGGTGGACGCCAGAGTCACCAGGTGGTGGTTGTTAAGGCACAGGAGATTCTGCAGACGAATAAACAGTTGGCATTTCAGGCAAAGACCCTTCATCAGGACCGGAAAGGAAAGGTGAATAAAAAGGTGAGGGAGGGGAATGAGGACAAGCTAGAAGACGATAGGTGAACCCAGGTGGGGGGGGGGGAAGGAATAAAGTAAGAAGCTGGGAGGTGATAGGTGGAAAAGGCAAAGGACTGGAGAAGAAGGAATCTTATAGGAGAGGAGTGAGCCATGAGAGAAAGGGGAGGAGGAACACCAGGCGGAGGTGATAGGGAGGTGAGGAGAAGAGGTGTGAGGAGAAGAGGTAGGAGGCCAGAGTGAGGAAGGGGGAGGGAAAAAAATTACCAGAAGGAGAAATCGATATACATGCCATCACATTGGAGGCTACAAGCGGTTGTCACACCTGGCTATTAGGTGCCAGTAAACGTGCCCAGTGACAAAAAACCAGACGGTAAGCTGCAACAGCACATTAGTGCAAGGGGTTTTATTTAGTGCCAGGAGGGAAAAGTGCAAAAACTACAGGAAAAATCATAAAGAGAAAAAGTATTTACAAATAGGCAAATGAAAACAAACATGCATGTACAAAAATTTACAAATATACTGAGGCTTTCTCTGCGACACACTTTGCCTTTAACTTTCCAATTCAATATAAGTATTCACCAGCCGTCAACTCCAACCTCTCTAGCAAAGCCAAACTGAGGGATTAAATCTGCCTCCGCCTGGCCTAGAAGGACCAGGAAATTCTGCTGTTGCTTTGGGGGTGGGGGGAAATCACATGATCAGACCATAATAATTATTTCAGATGTAGATTTGGAACATTTTAAACAGGGATTCTAACATCCTACAGTTTTGTTTCACAATAAATGCCTTTGTTAAACCCATAGATCAGTGTCCACATGCTCAGCCGAATATAAATGAATGATGCCCCCCCCCCCACCCCTGGTGGTGTGCCTGTGTAGGGTGAGTGTGCCTGCTTCCAGTAACTCAGGCATTAATTAGGACATCCCAAACTGTCCCCTGGGTCTTTTGGGGCTGTTCTGCTGTCTACAAACCAATGTAATTGAGTGAAGATAAATGAAATTGTTCGGAAAGCCCATGTCTAGAATCCTTCTTTTTATGAATTATGGACCAGTGGAGCACGTTAACTGAAGGGATTATTTTGATTAGCCAAGCTAGTGATTGTTTTACTGTTGGGGCGTGTAAATGGTGAACTCCCAAGAAATGCAGAATGGGAGGGCAAAGTGTGTGAACTATTGGGGAAACTAAACTGGCGACAGAACGAGGAGGGGTGACTGAGGGGCAAAGGGGCAAGGTTAGTGGGAGAATTAGCACTGCCAACCTGTTCTGTCACCCTGAGCGTGGCCTCATCGTGGCAGTAGAGGAGGCCATGGACAACATGTTGGAAGGGGAATGGGAATAGGAATTAAAATGGTTGACCACCGGGAAATTCCGCTTTTTGCTGGTGGAGTGGAGGTGCTCGACAAAGCAGTTTTCTCAACTTACATTGGGTCTCTCCAATGTAGAGGAGGCTGCACCGGGAGCCCCGGTGCCCTCTGTAAGGTGTCTCTGTACGTGTGCCCTGTGACCATGTGGGTTTTTCCCGGGTGCTCGCACAGTCCAAAGGCATACTGGGTAGGTTAATTGGTCATGGTAAGAGGTCCTGTGATTGAGGAATGTTGGGGGTTGCTGGGCGGCATGGCGTGAAGGACGGGACGGGCCTACTCCATCCCCTATTGCATCCACTACCACTCCTGGCAGGCATCCACCACTCTGCCAACAATGCGCCCCATTCATTCCCTTTGAACTTAAGTGTATCCCCTCCGGCATTGGACATCTTGACTTTGGGGAAATGGTACTGGCTTTCTGTATAAACCTCCCATGCTCTTATAAACTTGTATCAGGTCTTTCTTAAGCCTCTGCTGCTCCAGAAAGCAGCATCTCTCTCATCCAGGCAGCACCCTGGTAAACCTTTTCAGCACCCTCTCCAAAGCCTCAACATCCTTCCCATAGTGTGCAGTACTCCAGACCCAGCCTAACCAGAGCTTTATAAAGCTGCAACATAACTTCCTGACTTTTGAACTTAGCCCCTTGCCTAACAAAGGCAAGCATGCATGCACCTTCTTAACCCCCCTGTCAACCCTATCAACTCTCAGGGGTTCGAGGGCCCCTGCATCCCTCTGCTTATCAACACTGTTAACAGTCTTGCCAGTTAATAGTACGCAGTCCCTTTACATTTGACCTACCAAGGTGCAGCCCTTCACATTTGGCCAGTTTAAAATCTATCTGCCATTTCAATGCCCATACCTGCAATTGATCTACATCCTTTTGCAATCCACAACACCACCCATCATTGTATTGCCCGTGAACTTGCTAATCCACCCAGCCACGTTTGCATCCAGGTCACATCTGTGTATCATAAATGCCAGAAATCCCTGTATGGATCACTGTGGACCACAGCAGTCACAGACCTCCACCACCTTCTCTCCCATGGGCAGGCCAATTCTACATTCAAACAGACAAGTCACTGTGAATTCCATGCATCTATACAAATTTCCACCTCATATCCATCCTGCTGTGCCTTTTGCCAAACTCACTCACTACCTGAACCTCCACCAACTTGGGCTCCAGCTTTTGTGTCACTCATCTAAAGCGTACACTCAGGGCCACGTTATTAGGTACACCTGTACATCTGCTCGTTACTGAAAATACCTAATCTGCCAATCATGTGGCAGCAACTCAATGCAGAAAAACATGCAGACATGGTCAAGAGGTTCAGTTGTTGTTCAAGTGAAGCATCAGGATGGGGAAGAACTGTGATATAAGAGACTTTGACCATGGAATTATTGGTGCCAGATGGGGTGGTTTGAGTATCTCAGCAACTGCTGATCTCCTGGGATTTCCACAAACACAGTTTCTAGTGCTTACGGAGACTGGTGCGAAAAACAAAGTAAAATCCAGAAAGTGTCAGGTCTGCGGGTGAAAACGTCTTGTTGATGAGAGACGTTAGAGGAGAATGGCCAGACTGGTTCAAGCTGACAGGAAGGTAACAGTAACTCAAATAACCATGTGTAACAACATGAGAAGAAGCATCCTCTGAGTGCACATGTCGGGCTACAGCAGCAGAAGACCACGAGCAAACATTCAGTGACCATTTTATTAGGCACAGGAATACATACACTGGTAAGGGACCCACTTTCCTCCCCACCCCCTTCTGCCTTTGTAAGTTTCCCCTACCTCACCACACAACTGAAGCATTGACTAAAAGTGGCTTCTCCTCCAGCCACTCTTTCCTGTCACTGCTAGTTACAAAATCACTGTCAATTGTGGAAGTGGAGTGACTCAAAATGACTTCTGCAAACCCATTACTGGTATTCCCCGTACCATTTGCCATGGCGGTGAGCCCACCTCTCTGGAGTCTGCTCTCGTGCGGAGGGCAGAGGGCATAATTACCCGGACGTGTGGGTGCTCCCCATTTCGGGACCCTGGACCTCACCCCAAGAGGAGAAACTGCTGGAGTTCAGTGCCAGGGTGGGAAAAGATCAAAATCCGAATCAGGTTCATTGCCACTGACACAAATTGTGAAATGTGTTGTTTCGTGGCAGCGGGCATAATAAGTAACTATAATTTACAATAAGTAGTGAAAAAAAGACAGCAAAGTAATAGGTAGTATTCATAGGTTCACGGACTGTTCAGAAATCTGATGGCAGAGGGGAGGAAACTGTTCCTAAAATGTAGAGAGTGTGTCTTCAGGCTCCTGTATCTCTTCTCTGATATTAGTAGTGAGAAGAGGGTATGCCCTGGGTGGTGAGGGCTTTTAATGATGGAAACTCTCTGGGAAGGAGTGACCAGCATAAATAGAGCAGGAAAGTCTAACTCCATTGCAACTCCTGTGTTGACAAAATGCTTGGGGCAAGGCTTCAAATACAAGGCCTCCTTTGTATTTTTGACACAAATATTTCACCGTTTGCGTCAAACAGCCAAGCACATGTCGTCCTGGTAACAGCAGCTGCCAGATTATACACTCACTGGAGCAGAAGGATCGTGGAGGTGTCCATGCCACTCCCTCCACAGTGGGTTCTGATCGCCGGGCAGTGCTGTGGTGTGGTAGATGGCGTTGCTACCTCACCACCCCAGAGACCTGAACTGTACCCCAGACCTCTGTGGAGTCTGCACATTCTCCCTGTGACCCCGTGGTGTTCTGACCCCCTCACAAAGCGTGGGGGCACCTTCACGAGGAGGACTGCGGTGACTCAAGAACTTTGCCCAGTACCTCTGACTCATGGGCAGTCTGGGGAAAGGGAACACGTGCTGGTCTTTGCAGTAATGCCCAACTCCTGAAAATGAATAAACAGAGGAAAAGGAGAAACACTCTCATTAATAAAATACTAGCGTATCTCACCTTCAGCCTTCGGATTAAGCCAGTTTCTATCCTCCGTGCTGTTCTTCTCCATCTCAATTCACCTTTCTCAGCGCCCTCCATTTCTCAGACGTTGCCTCTATGGAATCTCGCCAACCCCTTCAACCTTGCTATTGCCCCGGCCCCAAATCCTGATCACTTCTTTCCTAAATCTGGTTGCTTGTGTGCCACCCTAGGGAGAGGAAACTGTTTCAAGTTCCTGGGTGTTATCATTTCTGAAGATCTGTCCTGGATCCAACATATTGATGCAATTACAAAGGCACCACAGTAACTATATTTCATTCAGAGTCTGAGAAGGTTTTGGTATAACACAAAGTCTCTAGCAAAGTGAGGCAGTGTTCATAGGTCTAATGTCCACTTAGGAATTGGAGGGCAGAAGGGAAGAAATTGTTCCTGAATTGCTGAGTGTGTGTTTTCAGGCTTCTGTATCTCCTACCTGATGGTAACAGTGAGAAAAGGGCATGTCCTGGGTGCTGGGGGTCCTTAATAATGGACACTGTCTTTCTGAGACACTGCTCCCTGAAGGTGTCCTGGGTGTTTTGTAGGCTAGTACCTAAGATGGAGCTGACTAGATTTACAACCTTCTGCAGCTTCTTTCTGTCCTGTGCAGTAGCCACCACCCCCCATACCAGACAGTGATGCAGCCTGTCAGAATGCTCTCCATGGTACATCTATAGAAGTTTTTGAGTGTATTTGTTGACATGCCAAATCTCTTCAGACTCCTAATGAAGTATAGCCGCTGTCTTGCCTTCTTTATAACTACATCGATATGTTGGGACCAGGTTAGATCCTCAGAGATCTTGACACCCAGGAACTTGAAACTGCTCACTCTCTCCACTTCTGATCCCTCTATGAGGATTGGTACGTGTTCCTTCATCTTATCCTTCCTGAATTCCACAATCATCTCTTTCATCTTACTGACGTTGAGTGCCAGGTTGTTGCTGTGGCACCATTCCACTAGTTGGCATATCTCACTCCAGTACGCCCTCTCGTCACCACCTGAGATTCCACCAACAATGGTTGTATCGTCAGCAAGTGCTAATAAACCTAGTTCTGACTCTGATTGGCAGAAACAGTTCTCCCTCAATTCACAAACATCTATATTTTAAAATCTACAACTGTCAATTCTTCGGCATAGCATTTCTGCTGCTATCAATCTGCTGAATTCTACCCAAGCCTCCACTTTTCTTTAAACCAGGGGTTCCCAACCCGGGGTCCACAATTCCTTGCTTAATGGTGTTGGTCCATGCCATAAAGGAGATTGGGAATCCTTGCATTAAACTCTTATTATTTCTCCCCCAGTGAGGCCCACATTTCCACTCCCTAAACCTGAAGGATGTGGACTAGAATGGATGAGGTGGGCAATAGGTACAGATACTCACCATCAGATTGGGTAGAACCATACAGATAAGACCATAAGACATAGGTGCCATTTCATCATGGCAGATTTATTCTCTCAACTCCATTCTCCTGCCTTCTCTCTGTAATCTTTGATGCCCTAACTAATTAAGAACCTAGCAACCTCTGCTCTAAGTATACCCAATGACTTGGACTCCACAGCCATTGTGCCAAAAAATTCCACAGATTCACAGATTCTCTGGCTAAAGAAATTCCTTCTCATCTCTGCTCTAAATGAACGTCCCTCTATTCTGAGCCTAAGCCCTCTGGTCCTAGACTCCCCACTATCCTTTCTACATCCACTTTATCCAGGCCTTTCAACATTCGATAGGCTTCAATGAGATCCCACCTCATTCTTCTAAATTCCAGTGAGTACAGGCCCAGAGTCATCAAGCGCTCCTCATATGTTGATTCGTTCCCAGAATCATTCTTGTAAGCCTCCCCTGGACCCTCTCCAATGTCAGCATATATTTTCTTAGATAAAGGTCCCAAAACTGCTCACAATACTGTAAGCGCGGTCCAACCTATACCATATAACTATCTTCACAAACCTTTCTCCTTCCTTCTCGCCCTCAGTAGACATTGTCAATAAGATTGAAGCCATTCATCAGCTGCCTTCTGTTACTGACCCTTCCTTTCCCTCCACAGCACCCCGGCCCCATTCTCAATTCTCTCTTCAGTTTCCCTCCTGTCTCCGCTCGTGTATCCTGCAAATTCATGGTCCATTTCCCTTCATTGATACTGTCAGTCATGCCTTTTGTCTTCTCAAACTCTATGTGCCTGAAATGTCCAGCGGATCAGCTGGCATCTGTGGAGTTTAGAAACGCAGGTACAATTCCAGCTCAGTCCAGCTCCCCATCTCTATCTTTCATGAGCTCCTCTAAATCCCAGAGTACCTGGGACCAAAATCCAACCATGGTTACAGGCAGGTCTGTTATGCCACACGCAGTTCCTTACAATATAGAATGAATTTGGCCCTTTGAGTCCACTCCAGCTTTCATGCATTGCATCAGTCCCCTTCCCCCATGTCTTTTCCTATAATCACTTCTCTCTCTTCAACTCCACCCTTGTGATTCTTCTGCGGTCCACCTCCGCACTAACAATTTACAGAGCTGTTTACATTAGTTTTATTTGTCTCATGAACATTGAAACATCGAAACACACAGTGAAATGTGCCACTTTGCATCAGTGTCCAGCATGGTACAAGGATCACTCACAATGTGCCGGAGGAACTCAGCAGGTCAGTCGGCATCAGCATCCTGACTCAGACCCGCTAATTCTCTCCCCCTTCCTTCCTCTATCCCTATTTCGCATCACCTCCCTCATAGTTCCGCCTCCTTCTACTATTGTTCTCCTGCCAATCACCTCCCTGCTTCCCCTCCACCACCACTTTATCTTAAAAATTACTGTTTTTTTTTCAACTACCAGCATTCTTCAAACCCTCCCCAAAGTTCTTCCTTCAGTCCTGATGAAGGGTTTCAGCCCAAAATGTCGACTAATCTTTTCAACTGATGCTGACTGACCTGCTGAGTTCGTCCAGCGCATTGTGAGTGTTCCTTTGACAACAGCATCTGCAGATTATTTTGTGTTTATGGTACAAGGATGTGCTGGGGGCAGCCTGTAAGCGTCGGCATGCCCCCAGTGCCAACGTAGCATGCCCACAACTCCCTGACCCAAACCGGTACGTCTCTGGAATGTGGGAGGAAACCAGAGCACCCGGAGGAAACCCAGATGATCATAGGGAGAACATGCAAACGACCTACAGGGAGCAGCAGAAATCTAACCCCGATCAGCGGCTGCTGATGCTGTAAGTGGTTGTGTTAACTGCAACACCACTGTGCTGGCCCGGTTAATCTACCAGCAGTGCGAGGAAACCTGGGCATCTGGGGGAAACCCACACGATCAGAAGGCCGTACAAACTTCACCCGACGACAGAGTCAAAGCTGTTGCGGTGGAGATGGGAGACAGCAACAGCTTCATCTATCGTACCACTGTAGCAAGCATCATCTCACCTTCGGCGCATGACACGCTCACCTTATTTAGTCCAAGTTCAAGTGTCGGGAAGTCATTCTGCTGCTGAGTCCAATTCGGCTTGCCTCATTACACAAAGGGTGTGGAGGCTTTGGAGAGGTTCTCCTACAGTGTAGGGCACGGACTGTAAAAGGAGGTTTAGCAAACTTGTGCTGTTTTCTCTGGAGCGGCTGAGGCTGAAGTGAGACCTGATAGAGGTTTATAAGATTATGAGAGGCATAAATAGAGAAACAATATCTTTTTCCCTGGGTTAGAATGTCTAATACCAGAGGGCATACATTGAAGGTGAGAGGAGGTAATTTCAATGGAGATGTGAGGGTCATGTGTTTTTCAAACAGATTGGCGGCTGCCTGGAATGCACAGCCATGCGTGGTGGTGGCAAAACCCATAAGAGGTATTTACGAGGTTCTTAAGACCCATGAATGTGCAGAGAACGGAGGGATAGACCTACAGGTGTGGAGTAGAGAGCATCCTAACACGCTGCATCACTGCATGGTATGGAAACTGCACTGCGGCGGACAGAAGGCTCTTCAAAGGCTAGACAACACTGACCATCACATCACCAGCACCAAGGAACCCACCAGCATGGACATTTGTACAGAAAAGAGCCAACAATATCATGAAGGATCCCACACACCCTGCTCATGGACTGTTTGTCCCACTCCCATCAAGGAGGAGATTACATAGCATCCACACTAGGACTGAAAACAATTACTTTCCTCAAGCAGTAAGGCTGATCAACACCTCCACTCATGAACCCACCCCTCCACCACTACTTTATCATTTCCTGTCAGAGTCACCTTATGTACAGACACTCCTGTGCCCAGCGTCACTTTATGGCCATACAATCAATCTATGTATATATGATAGCTTACATATTTATATTTATTCTGTTTTTTAAAAAAATATTGTGTTTCTTTTGTGCTGCATCAGATCTGGAGGAACAATCATTTTGTTCTCCTTTACACTTGTGTGCTGGAAGCGACATTCGATAATCTTGACTCTTGAATTAGGTGGAAGGAATTAGTTTAGGTAGATGCTTAATCACTAGTTTAATGGGATTAGTATACTGTGAGCTGGCGGTCTGTTCCTGTACGGTTCTGTGTTCTTGTTCAAACTTATAACTGAAACTTTCCACAACCAAACACCTGTGTCTGCTGAAGCCTTGAGTATTTATTCTTTTGAATCTGATTCCATTTCCTACTGGGCGCCTTCTTCCTGCTGCCCTTCCTCCCACTAGCGGGAGGGAAACCATGAAAGTGCCCTGTGAAACTGGGAGTCTCACTGTTGACGTTCTAACCAAAAGAGGAACTCCTGCCATCAAGATCCCCTTTTAAAGGGGGAAGTCCACTATCGAGATCTGTTATTGAAAAGGGAAGTCTCATCTTTGAAATACCCTTAGGGGGACTGGGATCAGGATTCGCTGTTAAGGGGAGAGTCTCATTCTCATTATCCTTACTTAGGAAGACCCACCATATGGCCACAAAAGCACATCAGTGCTTCTCCTTCTGCAGAAGTTCAGCATGTCTCCTTCGATTTTACAGATGCATCACAGTTTGGTACGGCAACTGCTCGGCCAAGACTGCAAGAAACTGCAGGGAGTCATGAACAGAGCCTAGTTCAGCATGTAAACAAGTCTCATCTCCATGGAATCAGTCTACATGTCTCACTGCCTTTGGAAAGTAGACAACATAACCTCGCTCCCTGACCATTCTCTCTTCTCTTCCTCCCGTCCGGCACAAGATGTAACAGCATGAGGACACACCCTACCAGGCTCAAAGACCACTTCTATCAGACTCTTCAACGACTCTCTTAGAGAACAGAGATGAATTCCTGAGCTCTGACTCTGTCTCGTCGTGGCCCCATTTGTCAATGTGCACTGCCCTTTCTCTGTAACTGTAACACGATCATCTGTGTTCTGTTTTCTTTTATCTTTCGTCTCACCTCACCGTACTGACGTACGGAATGATATGTTGGATGGCACACAGACAAAGGGTGTAAAATGACACACATAACAATAATAATATAACAATCCAGATTGTCTGTGGTAGGAGTTTCATCTGCTACACTCTGGATACTTGTGAATGGAAACATGGGCTGCTGTTCTGATGAACTTAGTGTGGCAGAATTACACAGTCATAGTCATCGAACACTAGAACTAGGCCTTTTAGCCCATCAAGTCCATGGCAAACCATTAATCTACCTATCCCATTGACCTGCATGGGGACCATTACCCTCCATGTACCTATTCAAATTTCTCTTAAGTGTTGCAATCGAACATGTATTCGCCACTTGCGCTGATAGCTTGTTCCACACTCTCATGACCTTCTGAGCGAAGGCATTTCCCCTCACGTTTCCCTTAAACTTTTCGCCTTTCATCCTTAAGCTTTGACCCCTAGTTCTAGTCGTATCCACCCTCCTTACCTACCACCTAATAGCCTCCACATCCAACACATTATCCTCCTCAACTTCCGCCATCTTCAAAAGGATCTTATAACTCTGCATATCTTTACCTCCACCGCCCCACCCCTGTTTTCCACGGGGATTGCTCCCCCCATGATTCCCTTGTCCATTCATCTCTTCCCATTAAACTCCCTTCCAGCACTTATCCCTGCAAGTGGCCTAAGTGCTATACCTGCCCATTGACCACCTCCCTCGCCTCCGTTCAGGGACATAGGTAGTCCTTCCAGGTGAGAAACACTTCACCTGTGAATCTGCTGGAGTTGTCTATTGTGTTCGGTGCTCCCGACATGGCCTCCTCCACATTGATAAGACTTGTCCTGAACTGGGGGGAGTGCTTCATCGAGCACCTCTGCACCATCTGCTTCAAGCAGAACTTCCAGGTGGCCGAACATTTTATTTCCGATTCCCACCCCCATTCCAAAGTGTCGATCCATGGCCTCCTCTTGTGCCAAGGTGAGGACACCCGCAGGGTGGAGGGACAACACCTTATATTCCGGTTGGGTAGTCTCCAATCTGATGATATGAATATCAATTTCTCCTCCCAGTGAACAAATATCACCACCCCCTTTCCCTATTCCCTACTCTGACCATTCTTCCTACCACTAGTCACCAGCAGCTAACTAGGGAATAAGCCTTAATTCCCACTCTTTACCTTCTGCTCAGCCAATCTTCTATCCATGCTAGTATCTTTTCTATAATACCATGGGCTCTTATCTTGTTGAGTAGCCTCATGTGCATCAGCTTGTCAAAGGCCTTCTGAAAGTCCATGTAAGCAACATCCATTCTCACATCCTTTTTCTATCTTGCCTATTATTTTCTCAACGTATCCCAACAGATTTACCAGGCAAGATTTTCCCTGAAAGAAACCATGCTGACTTTGGCCTATTTTATCATGTGCCTCCAAGTACCCGGAAATCTTAATAGTGGAGTCCAGAATCTTTTCAACCACTGAAGTCAAGCTAACTGACCTATAATTTCCTTTCTTCTGCCTCCCTCCCTTCTTAAAGAGTGGAGTGACATTTATAACTTCCAAGTCCTCAAAATCTAGTGATTCTGGCAAGAATCTGTGCCTCCACAATCTCTTCAGTTACCTTTTTCAGAACCCCAAGGTGTAATCCATTTGGTCTAAGTGACATATCTACCTTTAGACCTTTCAGCTTTCCAAGCACCTTCTCAGTAATGGCAACTACACTCACTTCTGTCCTCTGATACTCTCGAATTTCTGGCACACTGCTAGTTACTTCCATAGTGAAGACTGACACAAAATGCTGATTAAGTTCATCTGCAATTTCTTTGTTCCTTATTGCTACATCTCCAATGTCTTTTTTTAGTGGTCCAATATCTATTCTTGTTTCTCATTTACTCTTTATACTTTTGGTATCATCTTTGATATTATTGGCTAGCTAAACTTCATGTTTCATCTTTTCCCTCCTTATGACTTAGTTGCCTTCTGTTGGTTTTCAAAAGCTTCCTAATCCTTTGACTTCCCACTAAATATTGATCTATCATATGCCCTCTCCTTTGCTTTTATTCTGTCTTTGACTTCACTTCTGCCACAGTTGTCTCATTGTCCCTTTAGAATATTTATTCACCTTTGGGATATATCTATCCTGTGCCTTCCCAATCACCCCCAGAAACTCCAACTAGTGTTGTTCTGCCATCATCCCTGCTAGTGTCCCCTTCCACTCAGTTTTGGCCTGGTCCTCTCTCATGCCTCTGCAATTCCTTTTACTCCACCGTAATACTGAATCAGCTGAGGTTAGCTTCTCCTTCTCAAATTAAAGTGTGAATTCTATCATATTATGATTACTGTCTCTGAAGGGCTCCTTTACCTTAAGCTCCCTAGTCAAATCTAGTTCATTACACAACAGCCAATCCAGAATTATCTTTCTCCTAGTGGGCTCTACCAGAAGCTGCTCTTAAAAGAAAAACATCTTGAAGGGATGTTACAAACTCTGCCTCTTGGAATCCTACATCATCCTGGTTTTCCCAATCCACCTCCATATTGAAATCCCCCATTACTAGTGTCACATTACCCTTTTTACATGCTTTTCTGTCTCCTGTTGTAATTTATATCCCGCATCCCGGCTATAGTTCGGGAGCCTGTATATAACTCCCATCAGGGTCTTTTTACCTTTGCAGTTTCTTAACTCTACCCACAAGGGTTCTACATCTTCTGATCCTAGATCCTATGTCACCTCTTACTAAGGATTTGATTTTATTTTTACCTGCACAACCACCCCACTCCCTTCGCCTGCCTGTCTATCCTTTTGATAACGTGTGTATCCTTGGATGTTAAGCTCCCGACTATAATCTTCTTTCAGCCGTGACTCAGTAACGTCCACGATGTTGTACCTGCCAGTCTCTGACTGCACTGCAAGGTCATCTGCCTTATTCCATAAACTGCAGGGAAGGAGAGGCATGACTGTGTTACCCTGAGCCATCGCAGCGCCTGTAGTCAATACGCTGGCCGGTGCGTGGCAGCTGAAGTGATATTTACACAAGTAGTATTGTGGCTATTTAACCCCTTGAGCCTGCAATACAATCATTTTCCTGCACCAACCCCATCTCCCTTGATTCTCTTAACATGACTCCGAGACCGAGCATCTGCTGACCTCCTGACTGGAAAATTCCAAACGTTCATCACTGCCTGAATGAAGAAATGTTTTCTCAATAGCTGTACATACCCTGCCCCTTGCTGTGAGACTGTGCTACCTGGTCTGAGCCTCCTCAGGAGAATATAGTCCCTGCATCCAATCTGCAAAACCTGGTGAGAAATGTGTACGTTTCAATGAGATCTCCTCTCATTCTTCTATAGACAAGTCCTGTCTACACAGTCTCTCTGGACATTGTTGTCCCTGACACCAGAGAATACCACCAATTCACTACTTCCTGGAGAAAAGCAGTTCCTCCTCATCTCTGTCCTAAATCTATTCCCCAACATCTTGAGGCCATGCGCTGATTTCTACCGGTGGAAACACTTTTCTGCTTCAATCTTATCTATCCCTTTCATAATTGAATATGTTTCCATGAGATTCCCTCTTATTCTTCTGAATTCTAGCAAGTATTGTCCCAGGTGACTCAATCTGTCTTCACAGGCTAACCAGCTCTTCTCCGAAATCAACCAGGTGAACTTCCCCCGCACCACTTCCAAAACCAGTATATCTTTCCTCAAGTAGGGGACCAGAAATGCACACAGTATTCCATGTGTGACCTCACCAGTACCCTGTACAGTTGCAGCATAACCTCCCTGCTCTTAAATTCAATCCCGCTGGCAATGAAGGCCAACATTCCACTTGCCTTCTTGATAGCCTGCCGCAGAAAGTACATCCTTTTCAGATAAGGAGGCCTAAACTGTATACAATACTCTAGGTGTGATCATGACAATCCCTTCAAGTTGCATTAGACCTTAAGTATTGAATGCATTTCTCCCTTGCAAAGAAATGTTTCGCACGGATTCTAACAATTATTAAACATCGACTTCACATAATGAGAAGATCTTTGACTCACCCTATTCTTGATATTTGTTGAGATAATTTTAATTGTTGCAAGGGAAGCTCTTAGAGGTTCTATGGCTTTCTGCACTGTGTACACACACATCACACTCCCTGATCTTTTCAGAAAGTGCTGATTCATTTTGAGTTTGATCCTTTACCACAATCCATTCAACTGGGAGAAATATAACATAATGCATTTAGTCAATATGCTCTCCACTGCACAGCTATAGAAATTTGTCAAAGTTTTAGATGGCATGCAGTAAACTCCGGTAAGATGGTGGCGTATTCAGATGCAATGGCTTCTATGGGGTCAACCAAAGGTGTTATTGTCTTTGTCTTTTTTAATGTATGGTTTACGATCGCAAGACCCTGCAGGACATTAAGAACTTAAAATATACAAGTCTACCCCATTAGCAAGTTGCTTGTTGGTGGAGAAACTGAAGGAGCTAAACTTGGTGCGGACTGTGCTGCTCTCTGCGACAGAGAGGTGTCAGTGCACAATCTTACAGTCAATGATTGTTTTAGTCACTACTCTTGTGATCGCAAGTCCCTGTTGGACACTGGTGGTATGGACCACTGCAAGTCCAATTCATTGGTTTACTGGTGAACGGGTGAGGGGAGGGGGAGCTGCATGGCCTTGGTCAGAGTGCAGCCTAGGCCTTAAGCCATGGTTTCACCTGATTTTCAGCCGCCTATGGGAGGCGTCGGAGGTGGGTGCTCCATCAGACTGCCGGAGGCAGCATGGTGCTGGCATCACTGCTGGCTCCCAACTCAGCTCCCCCAGCGCTCGCTTGGCAGAAGACAGGCAGTATTGTGTTCGACTGCAGACTGCTGCAATCTTCATGGACTCAGGGACTTGGACCGTATTTTACTTCTGTCTTATAAGTGCTATGTGTGTCTTGTGCTGAGAATGACTGTTGGTGCTGTCTTTTGTACCTTGGCCCCAGAGTAACACTGTTTGGTTTGGCTGTATTCATGGTTATAAATGTATGGTTGAATAACATTAAAGTTTGAACTTGAGCTGTTCATAAACATGAAAGGAAGTAGCAACACTGATGTGCTTTTTTTGTAATTGCACATACATGCTGGGCCCAGAACAGATCCTCTGAAATGATAACACTGAGGAATTTAAAGTAGCTAACCCTCTACAACCCTGTTCCGCCAATTAGGATAGACTTATGGACCTCTGGTTTTCCCCTCCTGATCTCAACAATAAGTTCCTTGGTCTTGCTGACATTGAGTGAGAGGTGGTTGTTGTTATACAAGGTAAAAGAGTCAGACAGAAACGCTGTTGCAGATAGGAACATTCTTCAAAATGGGCAGTGCTGGAGAAATGGAAACATTGCCTTCCACCCACAATCCAAAGATGTATGGGTTAGGGTTAATAAGTTGAGGTCTGGAGGAACTGGAGCACCCAGAGGAAATCAACATGGTCACAGAGAGAATGTGACAGAAAACAGCCGAGGTGAATGAAGACGCTAGGTCACTGGAGCAGTAGGAACAGATACTCTATACTGGTGCAAACACGAGGAGCTCTGCAGATGCTGGAATTTCAAGCAACACACATCAAAGTTGATGGTGAATGCAGCAGGCCAGGCAGTATTTCTAGGAAGAGGTACAGTTGATGTTTCGGGCCGAGACCCTTCATCCTGACGTCAACTGTACCTCTTCTTAGAGATGCTGCCTGGCCTGCTGCATTCACCAGCAACTTTTATGTGTGTTACTGTATACTGGCACTGTCAGAATAATGCATTAAACAAGATGACAGTACACCAACTGCATCAGTGTACAGTCTGCAGTGTCCCAATCCAATTTACCGACTGTGTCTGCGTACAGTCTGCAGTGTTCCAGTTTGGTATACCGACTGTGTCTGTGTACAGTCTGCAGTGTCCCGGTCTGGTATACTGACTGTATCAGTGTACAGTCTGCAGTGTCCCAGTTCGGTATTCCGACTGTATCAGTGTACAGTCTGCAGTGTCCCGGTCTGGTATACTGACTGTATCAGTGTACAGTCTGCAGTGTCCTGATCCGGTATTCCAACTGTGTCAGTGTACAGTCAGCAGTGTTCCAGTCCGGTATTCCAACTGTGTCCATGTACAGTCTGCAGTGTCCCGGTCTGCCAAACATAGCGAAGCCCAGTAATGGACGTTAATGCAATGGGATGGTAACTTTAAATAATTTCTTGTGGACCAGGTATTTTTCTATAGTGTCCAGTGGCAGGGTCAATTCCGGAAATGATATTTTTCCTGGAAATGTTATTGATTAAGACATGTTTTGCCATTTATTTGTTTATTGAGATATTTTGTGGCATTGGTCCTTCTGGCCCTTTGAACCACACCACCCAGTTCAATTTACAATGACCAATGACCCTGCCAGCCACTATATCTTTGCACTGTGGCAGAATACCAGAACACCCGGAGGAACCCTACAACGTCATGGGGAGAAGGTACAAACAGCGGCAAGAATTGTGCTCTTGTTGCAGGCCCTGTAAAGTGTTGTGCTAGCCACTACACTACTGTGATCTGACAGAATATAGAATACTGCAGCACAATACAGGCTCTTCATCCCCCTTTTAACCTACTCTACGATCAGTCTAACCCTCCGCTCTCACATAGCCCTCCGTTTTCCTATGCTTATCCAAGAGGCTGTTTAATGTCTCTACTGTATCTGCCTTGATCACCACCACTGCCGGGGTGTCCCACACAGCCATCACTCTAAAAACATACATCTGATATCCCCTCAACACACTCCTCTAATCTCTTTAAAACAATGCCTCCTGTCCTTGCCATGTCTTTGGCTGCCCAGTTGATCGATGTCTCTTATCATCTTGTACACCTCTGTCAAGTCAAATCTCATCCTCCTTCGCTTGATGATTGAACAATCTTCCCACAAGTACGAGCTAGTTTACTCTGCAGCTAGTTAATGCCTTTTCCGGTTAATTTGGCAAGTGGGTTCAGAATGGCCAAAGGCAACAAATCAATCATCATTGGATCAAAGGAGGATGAGAGTGTGGGTATGCGGAATTGCTGCCAAATACATTAGGGAGGTTTAAGGGACTCTGAGAAGGGCACAGGGATGAAAGAAAAATGGAAGGCTGAGTGGGGAGGGGGTGGATAGATTGATCTTGGAGTAGTTTAAGGGTCAGTACATCATTGTGGGCCGAAGGGCCTGTACTGTGCTGTACTGCTCTACGTTGTGTGTTCTGGATCACGGCTACTCTGGGTCTCCACTGAAACTGTACAATTTATCCTGATCCAGGTTGAATCAAACCTCTGGTTGATGACTTGCTCAGAACTCAAACCGGAGGACAAGCCCCTGTCTTGTGTAGTGAACCATGTCAGACCAAGCCCCTGTCTTGTGTAGTGAACCATGTCAGACCAAGCCCCTGTCTTGTGTAGTGAACTGTGTCAGACCAAGCCCCTGTCTTGTGTGGTGAACTGTGTCAGACCAAGCCCCTGTCTTGTGTGATGAACTGTGTCAGACCAAGCCCCTGTCTTGTGTAGTGAACTGTGTCAGACCAAGCCCCTGTCTTGTGTGATGAACTGTGTCAGACCAAGCCCCTGTCTTGTGTGATGAACTGTGTCAGACCAAGCCCCTGTCTTGTGTGGTGAACTGTGTCAGACCAAGCCCCTGTCTTGTGTGATGAACTGTGTCAGACCAAGCCCCTGTCTTGTGTGGTGAACTGTGTCAGACCAAGCCCCTGTCTTGTGTGATGAACTGTGTCAGACCAAGCCCCTGTCTTGTGTGGTGAACTGTGTCAGACCAAGCCCCTGTCTTGTGTGATGAACTGTGTCAGACCAAGCCCCTGTCTTGTGTAGTGAACTGTGTCAGACCAAGCCCGTGTCTTGTGTGGTGAACTGTGTCAGACCAAGCCCGTGTCTTGTGTGATGAACCACGTCAGGCCAAGCCCCTGTCTTGTGTGGTGAACTGTGTCAGACCAAGCCCCTGTCTTGTGTGGTGAACTGTGTCAGACCAAGCCCCTGTCTTGTGTGATGAACTGTGTCAGACCAAGCCCGTGTCTTGTGTGATGAACTGTGTCAGACCAAGCCCGTGTCTTGTGTGATGAACCATGTCAGACCAAGCCCCTGTCTTGTGTGATGAATCACGTCAGACCAAGCCCCTGTCTTGTGTGGTGAACTGTGTCAGACCAAGCCCCTGTCTTGTGTGGTGAACTGTGTCAGACCAAGCCCCTGTCTTGTGTGGTGAACTGTGTCAGACCAAGCCCCTGTCTTGTGTGGTGAACTGTGTCAGACCAAGCCCGTGTCTTGTGTGATGAACCACGTCAGACCAAGCCCCTGTCTTGTGTGGTGAACTGTGTCAGACCAAGCCCCTGTCTTGTGTGATGAACCACGTCAGACCAAGCCCCTGTCTTGTGTGGTGAACTGTGTCAGACCAAGCCCCTGTCTTGTGTGATGAACCATGTCAGGCCAAGCCCCTGTCTTGTGTGGTGAACTGTGTCAGACCAAGCCCCTGTCTTGTGTGGTGAACTGTGTCAGACCAAGCCCCTGTCTTGTGTGATGAACCACATCAGGCCAAGCTCCTGTCTTGTGTGGTGAACCACGTCAGGCCAAGCCCCTGTCTTGTGTGGTGAACTGTGTCAGACCAAGCCCCTGCCTTGTGTGGTGAACTGTGTCAGACCAAGCCCGTGTCTTGTGTGATGAACCACGTCAGACCAAGCCCCTGTCTTGTGTGATGAACCATGTCAGGCCAAGCCCCTGTCTTGTGTGGTGAACTGTGTCAGACCAAGCCCCTGTCTTGTGTGGTGAACTGTGTCAGACCAAGCCCCTGTCTTGTGTGATGAACCACGTCAGGCCAAGCTCCTGTCTTGTGTGGTGAACCACGTCAGGCCAAGCCCCTGTCTTGTGTGGTGAACTGTGTCAGACCAAGCCCCTGCCTTGTGTGGTGAACTGTGTCAGACCAAGCCCCTGCCTTGTGTGGTGAACTGTGTCAGACCAAGCCCCTGTCTTGTGTGATGAACCACGTCAGACCAAGCCCCTGTCTTGTGTGGTGAACTGTGTCAGACCAAGCCCCTGTCTTGTGTGATGAACCATGTCAGGCCAAGCCCCTGTCTTGTGTGGTGAACTGTGTCAGACCAAGCCCCTGTCTTGTGTGGTGAACTGTGTCAGACCAAGCCCCTGTCTTGTGTGATGAACCACGTCAGGCCAAGCTCCTGTCTTGTGTGGTGAACCACGTCAGGCCAAGCCCCTGTCTTGTGTGGTGAACTGTGTCAGACCAAGCCCCTGCCTTGTGTGGTGAACTGTGTCAGACCAAGCCCGTGTCTTGTGTGATGAACCACGTCAGACCAAGCCCCTGTCTTGTGTGGTGAACTGTGTCAGACCAAGCCCCTGTCTTGTGTGATGAACCACGTCAGACCAAGCCCCTGTCTTGTGTGGTGAACTGTGTCAGACCAAGCCCCTGTCTTGTGTGATGAACCATGTCAGGCCAAGCCCCTGTCTTGTGTGGTGAACTGTGTCAGACCAAGCCCCTGTCTTGAGTGATGAACCATGTCAGGCCAAGCCCCTGTCTTGTCTTGTGAACTGTGTCAGACTAAGGAGAAAAGCAGAATGACTGATATCTCTACATCCAGAATGATTAACCGCACAGAGATACCCCTTCCTCTGCCTTAGAATGGAGACACATAACTAGATTGGCCTGTTTGACCCATGTACATCGAAACAGCAAAACATACGGTGGAATGTGCTGTTTGTGTCAAATTCAGTGAGGACTGTGCTGGGGACAGCCCATGTGACACCACACCTGCAGTGTCAACAAAGCATGTCTACTATTCACTAACACTAACCCGTACGTCTTTGGAATGTGGGAGGAAACTGTATGTCCAGGCGATGGATGTAGAACGTCTTTACTGATATTGGTGGGAATTGAACACCGATTGGTGATCACTGGCAGGACCTGTAAAGCAAATATACCAACTACTAAACCGCCGTGTCGGCCTCTGTGTGTGTGTGAGGGAGAGTGTGAGAGTGTTTGTGTGGGAGTGTGTGTCTCTGAGTATAAGTGAGAGTGTGAGAGTGAATATGTGTGTGTGAGAGTCTGTAGCAGAGTGTGAGTATGTGTGTCTGTATGGCTATGTGAGTCTGTGTGTGTTAATGTGTGTCATTATGTGTGAGTGTTAGTATGAGTGTGTGTGAGAGTGTTGGTGTGAGTGTATGTAAATCTGTGTGTGTGTGTGAGTACGTGAGTGAGTGTGTGTGTGACTGTGTTTGTGTGAGTGTGTGCATGTTAGTGAGTGTATGTGTGTGAGACAGTGCAAGTATGTGGTGTGGGTGTATGAGTGTGTGTAAGCGTGTGTGTGAGAATGTGTGTGTGTGCATAAGTGTGAGAGTGTGTGTAAGTGTGAATGTGTGTGCAAGTGTGAGTGTGTGTGAGAATGCATTGGAGTGTGTGTGTGAGGTGAGTATGTGTGAGAGTGTGTGTGTGAGTGCGAATGTGTGTGTGAGAGTGAGTGTGTGTGAGTGAATGTACCAATGACATAGGTATGAAAAGGTAGGAAAAGGGAAGAGATCCTGAAAAAAGTCTTTAGGGAGTTAGGAAGGAAATTGAGAAGCAGGACCGCAAAGGTAGTAATCTCGGGGTTACTGTCTGTGCCACGCGACAGTGAGTATAGGAATAGAATGAGGTGGAGGATAAATGGGTGGCTGAGGGATTGGAGCAGGGGGCAGGGATTCAGATTTCTGGATCATTGGGACCTCTTCTGGGGCAGGTGTGACCTGTACAAAAAGGACGGGTTGCACTTGAATCTGAGGGGGACCAGTATCCTGGCAGAGAAGTTTGCTAAGGCTATTGGGGAGAGTTTAAACTAGAATTTCTGGGAGGTGGGAACCAAACTGAAAAGTGGGAGGAGGGGATGGTGAGCTCACAAATAGAGAAAGCTTGTTGGCGGTGTGTGAGGGAGGATAGGCAGGAGATAGAGAAGGGATGCTCAGACCGATGGTGAGATGTGTCTATTTTAATGCAAGGAGTATTGTGAACAAGGTGGATGAGCTTAGAGCGTGGATCAGCACTTGGAGATATGATGTGGTGGCCATTACAGAGACTTGGATGGCTCAGGGACAGGAATGGTTACTTCCCTTGCCAGGCTTTAGATGTTTCAGAAAGGACAGGGAGGGAGGCAAAAGAGGTGGGGGCGTGGCATTGTTGATCAGAGATAGTGTCACGGCGGCAGAAAAGGTGAACGTCATGGAGGGGTTGTCTACGGAGTCTCTGTAGGTGGGGGTTAGGAATAGGAATGGGTCAATAACTTTACTGGGTGTTTTTTATAGGCTGCCCAATAGTAACAGGGATATTGAGGAGCAGATAGGGAAACAGATCCTGGAAAGGTGCAATAATAACAGAGTTGTCTTGATGGGAGATTTTAATTTCCCAGATATTGATTGGCATCTCCCTAGAGCAAGGGGTCTAGATGGGGTGGAGTTTGTTAGGTGTGTTCAGGAAGGTTTCTTGACACAATATGTAGATAAACCTACAAGAGGAGAGGCTGTACTTGATTTGGTATTGGGAAATGAACCTGGTCAGGTGTCAGATCTCTCAGTGGGAGAGCATTTTGGAGATAGTGATCATAATTCTATCTCCATTACAATAGCATTGGAAAGAGATAGGGACAGACAAGTTAGAAAAGCGTTTAATTGGAGTAAGGGGAATTATGAGGCTATCAGGCAGGAAAATGGAAGCTTAAATTGGGAACAGATGTTCTCAGGGAAAAGTACGGAAGAAATGTGGCAAATGTTCAGGAGATATTTTTGTCGAGTTCTGCATAGGTATGTTCTGATGAGACAGGGAAGTTATGGTAGGGTACAGGAACCGTGGTGTACAAAGGCTGTAATAAATCTAGTCAAGAAGAAAAGAAAAGCTTACGAAAGGTTCAGAGAGCTAGGTAATGTTAGCGATCTAGAAGATTATAAGGCTAACAGGAAGGAGCTTAAAAAGGAAATTAGGAGAGCCATGAGAAGGCCTTGGCAGGCAGGATTAAGAAAAACCCCAATGCATTCTACAAGTATGTGAAGAACAAAAGGATAAGACATGAGAGAATAGGACCAATCAAGTGTGACAGTGAAAAGTGTGTATGGAACCGAAGGAAATAGCAGAGGTACTTAATTAAAGCAACATACATCAAAGTTGCTGGTGAACGCAGCAGGCCAGGCAGCATCTATAGGAAGAAGCGCAGTCGACGTTTCAGGCCGAGACCCTTCGTCAGACGAAGGGTCTCGGCCTGAAACGTCGACTGCGCTTCTTCCTATAGATGCTGCCTGGCCTGCTGCGTTCACCAGCAACTTTGATGTATGTTGCTTGAATTTCCAGCATCTGCAGAATTCCTGTTGTTAGAGGTACTTAATTAATACTTTACTTCAGTATTCTTTATGGAAAGGATCTTGGTGATTGTAGGGATGACTTGCAGTGGACCGAAAAGCTTGAGCATGTAGATATTAAGAAAGAGGATGTGCTGGAGCTTTTGGAAAGCATCAAGTTGGACCAGATGAGATGTACCCCAGGCTACTGTGGGAGGAGATTGCTGAGCCTCTGGCGATGATCTTTGAATCATCAATGGGGACAGAAGAGGTTCCGGGGTTGTGGATGTTGTTCCTTTATTCAAGAAAGGGAGTAGAGATAGCCCAGGAAATTATAGACCAGTGCGTCTTACTTCAGTGGTTGGTAAGTTGACGGAGAAGATCCTGAGAGGCAGGATTTATGAACATTTGAAGAGGCATAATATAATTAGGAATCATCAGCATGTCTTTGTCAAAGGTAGGTCGTGCCTTACGAGCCTGATTGAATTTTATGAGGATGTGGCTAAACACATTGATGAAGGTAGAGCAGTAGATGTAGTGTATATGGATTTCAGCAAGGCATTTGATAAGGTACCCCATGCAAGGCTTATTGAGAAAGTAAGGAGGCATGGGATCTAAGGGGACATTGCTTTGTGGACCCAGAACTGGCTTGCCCACAGAAGGCAAAGAGTGGTTGTAGACGGGACATATTCTGCATGGAGGTCAGTGAGCAGTGGTGTGCCTCAGGGATCTGTTCTGGGACCCTTACTCTTCTTGATTTTTATAAATGACCTGGATGAGGAAGTGGAGAGATAGGTTAGTAAGTTTGCTGATGACACAAAGGTTGGAGGTGTTGTGGATAGTGTGGAGGGATGTCAGAGGTTACAGCGGGACACTGATAGTATGCAAAACTGCGCTGAGAAGTGGCAGATGGAGTTCAACCCAGATAAGTGTGAAGTGGTTCATTTTGGTAGGTCAAATATGACGGCAGAATATAGTACTAATGGTGAGACTCTTGGCAGTGTGGAGGATCAGAGGGATCATGGGGTCTGAGTCCACAGGACGCTCAAAGCAGCTACGCAGGTTGACTTCTTGGTTAAGAAGGCATACGATGCATTGACCTTCATTAATCATGGAATTGAATTTAGGAGCCGAGAGGTAATGTTACAGCTATATAGGACTCTGGTCAGACCCCACTTGGAGTACTGTGCTCAGTTCTGATCGCCTCACTACAGGAAGTATGTGGAAGCCATAGAAAGGGTGCAGAGGAGATTTACAAGGACATTGCCTGGATTGGGGAGCATGCCTTGTGAAAATAGGTTGAGTGAACTTGGCCTTTTCTCCTTGGAGCGACGGAGGATGAGAGGTGACCTGATAGAGGTGTATAAGATGATGAGAGGCATTGATCGTGTGGATAGTCAGAGGCTTTTTCCCAGGGCTGAAATGGCTAGTACGAGAGGGCACAGGTTTAAGGCGCTGGGGAATAGGTACAGAGGAGATGTCAGAGGTAAGTTTTTTACGCAGAAAGTGTTGAGTGTGTGGAATGGTCTGCCGGCAACGGTGGTGGAGGCGGATACAATAGGATCTTTTAAGAGACTTTTGGATAGGTACATGGAGCTTAGAAAAATAGAGGGCTATGGGTAAGCCTAGTAATTTCTAAGCTGGGAACATGTTCGGCACAACTTTGTGGGCCAAAGGGTCTGTATTGTGCTGTAGGTTTTCCATGTTTCTGTGCGTTTGAGAGTGAGTGTGAATGTGTGTCTGAGAGTGAGAGTGAGTGTGGGAGAGTATCTATGTGCATGTGAGTGTGTGTGTGAGAGTGAATATGTGAATGTGTGAGTGTGTGTGTCAGTGTGTGTGAGAATGTGTGTGTGTGTGCAGGAGTGTGAGAGTGTGCAAGTGTGAGTGTATGTGTTTGAGAGTGAGTGAGAATGCGTGCGTGGGAGTGTGTGTGCATGTGAGTGTGTGAGAGTATATTTGAGTGTGAGTGAGTGTATGTGTGAGTATGTCTGGGCGTATGTGAGTGTGTGAGAGTGCGTGTGGGAGTGTGAGTGTGTATGTGTGAGTGTATGTGTGTGAGAGTGTCTATGAGTGTGAATGTCTGTGTATGAGTGTGTGTGTGAGAGCGAGTTCTTTGAGTGAATGAGTGTCTGTGTGTGTGAGTGTGTGTGTGTGAGACAGTGAGTGTCTGTGTGTATGAGACAGTGACTGAGTGTCTGTGTGTGTGTGAGACAGTGAGTGAGTGTGTGTGTGTGAGTGTCTGTGTGTGTGTGTGTGAGTGAGATTGAGTGAGTGTCTGTGTGTGTGTGAGAGCGTGTGAGAGACAGTGTGTGTGTTAGTGTCTGTATGTGAGAGTGTGTGCCTCTGTGTGAGAGCCTGTGTAAGACAGATGTGTGTATGAGTGTCTGTGCGTGAAAGCATGTGTCTGTGAGCATGTGTGAGTGTCTGTGTGTGTGAGACAGTGTGTGAGTGTCTGTGTGTGTGTGAGTGTGTGAGTGTCTGTGTGTGAGCATCTGTGTGTGTGTGTGTGTGAGACAGTGTGTGAGTGTCTGTGTATGTGAGAGACAGCGTGTGAGTGTCTGTGTGTGTGTGAGTGTCTGTGTGTGAGCATCTGTGTGTGTGTATGTGAGACAGTGAGTGAGAGTCTGTGTGTGTGTGTGAGATTGAGTGAGTGTCTGTGTGTGTGTGTGTGTGTCTGTGTGTGTGAGTGTGTGTGTGTGAGACAGTGAGTGTCTGTGTGTATGAGACAGTGAGTGTCTGTGTGTGTGTGAGACAGTGAGTGAGTGTCTGTGTGTGTGTGAGACAGTGAGTGTGTGTGTGAGTGTCTGTGTGTGTGAGTGTGTGTGTATGTGAGACAGCGTGTGAGTGTCTGCGTGTGTGTGTGAGTGAGATTGAGTGAGTGTCTGTGTGTGTGTGTGAGACAGTGTGTGAGTGTCTGTGTGTGTGTGTGTATGTGAGACAGTGTGTGAGTGTGAATGTGTATGTGAGACAGTGTGTGAGTGTGAGTGTGTGTGTGAGACAGTGAGTGAGTGTGTGTGTGAGTGTCTGTGTATGTGAGACAGTGTGTGAGCGTCTGTGTGTGTGTGTGTGTGAGACAGTGAGTGAGTGTGTGTGTGTGTGTGAGTGTCTGTGTGTGGGCATCTGTGTGTGTGTGTGTGTGAGACAGTGAGTGAGTGTGTGTGTGTGAGACAGTGAGTGTGTGTGTGTGTGTGTGAGTGTCTGTGTATGTGAGACAGCGTGTGAGTGTCTGTGTGTGTGTGTGTCTGTGTGTGAGCGTCTCTGTGTGTGTGTGTGTGTGAGACAGTGAGTGAGTGTCTGTGTGTGTGAGACAGTGAGTGTGTGTGTGTGAGTGTGTGAGCGTCTGTGTGTGTGTATGTGTGAGACAGTGAGTGAGTGTCTGTGTGTGTGTGAGACAGTGAGTGAGTGTGTGTGTGTGTGTGTGTGTGAGCGTCTGTGTGTGTGTGTTAGACAGTGAGTGAGTGTGTGTGTGTGTGTGTGAGACAGTGAGTGTGTGTGTGAGACAGTGAGTGAGTGTGTGTGTGTGTGTATGTGAGACAGTGAGTGAGTGTCTGTGTGTGTGAGACAGTGAGTGAGTGTGTGTGTGTGTGAGACAGTGAGTGTCTGTGTGTGTGAGACAGTGAGTGAGTGTGTGTGTGTGTGTGTGTGTGAGACAGTGAGTGTCTGTGTGTGTGAGACAGTGAGTGTGTGTGTGTGTGTGAGACAGTGAGTCAGTGTCTGTGTGTGTGTGTGTGTATGTGAGACAGTGAGTGAGTGTCTGTGTGTGTGAGACAGTGAGTGAGTGTGTGTGTGTGTGTGTGTGTGTGTGAGTGTCTGTGTGTGTGAGACAGTGAGTGAGTGTCTGTGTGTGTGAGACAGTGAGTGTGTGTGTGTGTGAGTGTGTGAGCGTCTGTGTGTGTGTATGTGTGAGACAGTGAGTGAGTGTCTGTGTGTGTGTGAGACAGTGAGTGAGTGTGTGTGTGTGTGTGTGTGTGTTAGACAGTGAGTGAGTGTGTGTGTGTGTGTGTGAGACAGTGAGTGTCTGTGTGTGTGAGACGTGAGTGAGTGTGTGTGTGAGACAGTGAGTGAGTGTGTGTGTGTGTATGTGAGACAGTGAGTGAGTGTGTGTGTGTGTGAGACAGTGAGTGTCTGTGTGTGTGAGACAGTGAGTGAGTGAGTGTGTGTGTGTGTGTGTGTGTGTGAGACAGTGAGTGTCTGTGTGTGTGAGACAGTGAGTGTGTGTGTGTGTGTGTGTGAGACAGTGAGTCAGTGTCTGTGTGTGTGTGTGTGTGTGTGTGTATGTGAGACAGTGAGTGAGTGTCTGTGTGTGTGAGACAGTGAGTGTGTGTGTGTGTGTGTGTGTGAGTGTCTGTGTGTGTGAGACAGTGAGTGAGTGTCTGTGTGTGAGTGTTCTAGTGAAGCCTCAGTTCCAATATTGTGCCAGAATCAGAAAAGATACAAAATATTAAGAATTTATTCACCATTTCCCTTCAGAAATGTGACAGCAAGTTTCTGAATTTAATTTACATTTTACCAGTGCATAGATGCAATGTAGTGCTAATATTAAACAAAAATCACTGTCCCCTATTGCGGGGGTAAACTTCACATTAGTACCATTGGAGAGGGGGAAAGAAGTTGGTTTGTGTCCATGATTGACAGATGCCAGTCACGCGTGACGGAGTTTTGCCAAGTGCCGTCTTTGTGTCATCGTCATGGTGACAGTTCGAAGGTGTCCTCTTTGAAATCTGCTCCATCCTGTTCCTGAACTTCCAGTTGCTCCAACCTGTCAGGTTTGTGGATGATTTCTTCTGGAGTCTTCAGGAACCTGTTTGAAGGAACAACAGCCAGATCTGATTACAGACTGCAGGAAAGGTATTAGAAAAGCGGTGGCTACATCTACAACAAAAACAGAGAGATATGAGACCATAAGACCATAAGATTTCGGAGCAGATTTAGGCCATTTGTCCCATTGAGTCTGCTCTGCCATTCCATTATGGCCGATTTATTTTCCGTCTCAAACCCATTCTCCTGTCTTCTCCATGTAACCTTTGACGCTCTGACTGATCAAGAACCTATCAACCTCCACTTTAAATATAAGACTGCAAGTCAATGAGACATAGGAGCAGAATTAGGCCATTTGGTCCATCGAGTCTGCTCCGGCACTAAATCATGGCTGATCCTTTCTCTCTCTTCCTGAGCCCCACTCCCCGGCCTTCTCCTCGTAACCTTTGGTGATGTGTCCAATAAGAAACCTATCACACTTTGCCTTAAACACACCCAATGACCTAGCCTCTACAGCTGCATATGGCAATAAATTCCACAAATTCACTACCCTCTGGTTAAAGAAATTTCTCTGCATCTCTGTCTTAAATGGACGCCCCTCTATCCTGAGGCTGTGTCCTCTTGCCTAAGACTCCCTACCATGGGAAACATCCTTTCCACATCTACTCTGTCTAGCCTTTCAACATTCAAAAGGTTTCAATTAATTCCCCCCTCATGCTTCTAAATTCCAGCAAGTACAAACCTAGAGCCATCAAACGTTCCTCGTATGATAACCCTTCCATTCCTGGAATCATCCTTGTGAATCTCCTCTGGACCCTCTCCAATGCAGCACATATCTTCTACGATGAGGAGCTCAGAACTGTTCGCAATACTCAAGGTGAGACCTCACCAATGCCTTATAAAGCCTCAGCATCACTGCTCTTGTATTCTAGACCTCTTGAAATAATTGCTAAGATTGCATTTGCCTTCCTCACCACTGACTCTACCAGCAAGTTAACCTTTAGGGTGTTCTGTACAAGGACTCTGAAGTCCCTTTGCATCTCAGATTTTGGATTTTTCTCCCTGTGTATACTCAACAACCTAGCCCGCACAGCCGTCCATTGCAAAGAATTCCAGTAACTGTTAGTCTAACCTTGACCTCAGCTGCACTTTCTTGTACTTAACCTTTCAATCAGAATATTCACAGCAATCTGGGTTGAAAGTACTAAAAGTTCATAAAACTCGCCTCATCTCTGTCCTAGAACATGGACCATAGACAGTACAGCGCAGTACAGGCCCTTCAGCCCATGATGTTGTGCTGACCTCTGAACCTACTCTAAGATCCATCTAACCCTTCCCTCTCACATAACCCTCCATCTTTCTATCATCCATGTCTCTATCTAAGAGTTTCTTAAATGTCCTTAATATATCTGCCTCTACCACCACCCCTGGCAGGGAGTTGCACACACCCACCACTCCCTGTAAAAAAAAAGCTTACCTCTGACATCCCCCCCTGTACTTCCCTCCAAACACTGGTATTGGCCAATGGTTCCCTGGAGAAAAGGTGATGGCTGTCCATTCTGTCTACCGAATCAAAGTAGCAAGATAGAGATGATTTGTTGCCCTGACAATCTGACATTGTGCATGTTGTTTCCAGGAGAGATTTTTTTAAGTCTGCTGTTGTGCTTTCCCTATAGAATGCCACATGGGCAAGGCCAGACAAGGTACTTGCAAAGCTGCTTCTTGCTAGAAAAGCTGTCAGTCAAAGCCTCAATATTCTCTTGTTCCCTCTGTTCCACCAAGTGTTGGGCAGCTTGCTGATTTAGGAGTGAAGTCGGGCTGTAGCGACCTGCCAACTGCCTCCGAAGGGAGAAAGGAGGTGAACTGACTAGGTCTGTACAGTCTATATCAGTCTGATGCTGATCTTTTCAGAGTCTGCTCATTTGTACAGATCACGGGGGCCTCAGTTCAGTGCCTGGTCAGAGTTTCCGGTGCTGCTGGGCACTTCCACGCACCCTTCGTTGAGCTGATGTGTGAGATGTAACAGTGCTCATTGTCAGAGCTGCTCGATGTAACCGTACTGATGGTAGAATGCTTTTCAATCACAGAGCGAGAGGCAGCATCTATGGAGGGGAATGGACCCTCGGTGTTTCGGGCCGAGACCCTCTCCGGACTGAAAGAAAGAAAGAGGGAAGATGGCCAGAATAAGAGAGCGGAGGAAATGCAAGTAGGTGATGGGTGGATCCAGGTGAGGGGGTGACAGGCAGATGAGGGAGGGGAGAACGTGGGAAGGACATGAGACGACGGTGGAATCTGAGAGGACAGTGGATGGCTTTGTGTATTGCTCCAGATTCCAGCATCTGCAGTCCCCCGTGTCTCCATGGTGACTGGCCTGTTCTCCGACCCCTCTTGAACGATTGAGGACACCCACCTGAACAGCAGCTTCTGGCCTGGTTCCTTCTTGATAATGTTTAGCTTGTAGTAGTGGCGCAAAGCTCTTGACATCTTCTCATAAGTCATATTTGCTCGATTCTGTATGGAGCAGAAGAAAACTTGTGACCAGCTGTTCTTCCCAGAGTATAACCTCACATCTCTAATCCAGACCATTGGTGCTGTCTGTGTGGCGTTTGCACGGCTCTCCCCGTGACTGTGTAGGTTTCCCCTGGGTGCTCCCATTTCCTCCAAGATGCCAAAGGTTAACTGGCTGTGGTATAGTGTCCCTGCAGTGTGGGTGACTGGGGAGTTGATTGGCATTTGAGGGTGAATGCATTTCAAGGAACTAAGTATGGAAATTGCTCTGAAAGCCAGCAAACATTCAATGGGCTGAATGGACTCCTATGTCACAGGAAAACATGAATTAAGAGGAAACTCACCCGGTGAAATAACTAACAGCGGCCTCTCTGTGACGTTGTTAACTTTGTGTGGCTGTGGTCAGTACAATGTTAGATAGAACGGATCAGGTTGACATGGTTACGACTGTATGAGTTTTTGTGAAGAGCACACTTGGAGTATTGTGCACAGTTCCGGTTGCCCTACTATAGGAAAGCTTTCATTAAGAAGGAAGTGGTTCAGAAAAGAGACAAATCTAATTAATGAGGGTAGAGCAGTGAATGTGGTATATATGGATCTTCGAACATTGCAGCTCAGAATGATGTGCCAACCTTTAAATCTACTCTGAGATCAACCTATGTACATACACCCACACAGGCCTCCATTTTTTATCATCCACCTGCCTATGAAAGGTTCTTAATTGTCCCTAATATTTCTGCTTTTACCACCACCCAGCAAGGTTTTCCACCCTCTGTGTAAAAAACCTTCCCTCTGACATCTCCCTCTGACTTCACTTCTATCACCTTAAAATTATGCCCACTTGCATTAGACATTTGCGCTCTGGGAGAAAGTCTCTGGCTGTCCACTCTATCTATGCCTCTTACCATCTTATACACCTCTATCAGTTATCTCTCATCCTCCTTCACTCCAGAGAGGAAAGCCCCAGTTCCCACAGCCTATCCTCATAAAGTATCCTCTCTAATCCAGGCAGCATCCTGGTAAACCTCTGCGACCAGAACTGAACACAATACTCCAAGTGTGGTCTAACCGGACATTTATAGAGCTGCAGCAGTAACTTGCAGCTCTTGATCTCAATCCCCTGACAAATAAAGGCCAACACACCATACCTTTTTAACCACCCAATCAACTTGTGTAGCAACTTTGAGGGATCAATGGATGTAGCCTCCAAGATCCCTCTGTTCTTCCACACTGCGAAGACCCCTCTTATTAACTCTGTATTCTCCCTTCAAATTCGACCTTCCAAAGGCTTCACTTCCCACTTCCCCTTCAACATTTCACCTTATCTAAAAGTACGAAATTGACGTTTTTTTTTGTTCTGTGACGATATCAGAGTCCCCAAAACTGAGGTGTTTAGTTGAAAATGAAATGCAGATTAGTTCTGTTAGTCAGACCCGCCCCCCCCTGCCCCCGACAATTAACTGACACATTGGGTCTAGTACTACTGGGCAACTTTAACAAACTCAATGGCTGATTGGGGGAAGTGGCTGATTGTTCTGTCGTTTGAAATGTAGCAAGGTCAGGGCAAGGAATTACAGGTCAGACTGACATCAGCGATGGGGAAATTATTGGAGGAAGTCCTCAGTTTCAGGACCTAGAGTTAGAGAAGAGTACAGCACAGAACCAGGCCCTTCGGTGAACCTAATCCCAGCTGAACCATGAATCTGCCTAGTCCCACCGACCTGCATCTGGACCAAACCCCTCCCCCATCCACGTGTTTATCCAAGTTTCTGTTAAATGTTGAAATCGAACCCACATCCACTGGCAGCTCGTTCCACACTCCCACCACCCATTGAATGAAGAAGATCCCCCTCATCCTCCTCTTAAATATTTCACATTTCACCCATAACCTATGACCTCTAGTTCTAGTCTCTTCCTACCTCAGTGGATCTACCAGAATTTGGCTAGAGTCTGATTTGGAGGAGTCAGCATGCCTTTGTACATGGGAAGTCGAGCTTGATAGACTCCTCAGAGTTATTTGAAGAGGTAACCAAAAAGGTAGTTGAGGGTAGGGCAGTGGATGGTGTCTATTTAGTTTTCAGCAAGACCTTTAAGAAGGTCCCACATAGTAGGCTGGCCTGGAAAGGTAAGTCCCGGATGGTTTGTTGCCTCCCGGGTGCCAGGGTCAGGGATGTCTCTGATTGCGTGCACAGCATTCTGAAGTGGGAGGGTGATCAGCCGGATGTCATGGTACACATCGGTACCAAAGAAAGAGTGAGGAGGTCCTGAAGAGTGAGTATAGAGAGTTTGATATGAAGTTAAAAAGCAGGACCTCGAGGGTGGTAATCTCAGGATTGCTACCTGTGCCACGTGCCAGTGAGGGTAAGAATAGGATGCTCTGGCGGATGAACACATGGCTGGGGAACTGGTGTAGGGGGCAGAGTTTCAGATTTCAGGATCATTGGGACCTCTTCTGGGGCAGGTGGGACCTGTACAAGAGAGACAGGTTACATCTGAACTACAAGGGGACCAATATCTTTGCAGGGAGGTTTGTTAGTGCTACTGGGGAGGGTTTAAACTAGGTTTGCAGGGGGATGGGAACCAGAGTGCCAGAGCAGATAGTGGAGCGTGGGTGAATATAAATGATGTTAAAAGTTCACACAAGGTCACAAACAGAAGGGTTGTGAGTGGTGGTAATAATCTCCTGAGGTGTGTCTATTTCAATGCAAGGAGTATTGTGGGGAAGGCTGATGAGCTGAGGGCGTGGATTGACACATGGAATTACAACATTATAGCCATTAGTGAAACTTGGCTACAGGAGGGGCAGGACTGGCAGCTTAATGTTCCAGGGTTCCGATGTTTCAGACGTGATAGAGGCAGAGGAATGAAGGGTGGGGGGGTGGTGGCATTGCTAGTCAGTGCTCGGGCAGGCCAGATTAGAGGGCTTGTCTACCGAGGCCATATGGGTGGAGCTGAGAAACAGGAAAGGTATGACCACATTAATGGGGTTGTATTATAGACCACACAATAATCAGCGAGAATTGGAGGAGCAAATCTGCAGAGAGATGGCAGACAACTGCAGGAAACATAAAGTTGTGATAGTAGGGGATTTTAATTTTCCACATATTGATTGGGACTCCCATACTGTTAAAGGTCTAGACAGGTTAGAGTTTGTAAAATATGTTCAGGAAAGTTTTCTAAATCAATATATAGAGGTACCAACTAGAGAAGATGCAATATTAGATCTCCTATTAGGAAACGAGTTAGGACAGGTGACGGAAGTGTGTGTAGGGGAACACTTTGGTTCCAGTGATCATAACACCATTAGTTTCAACTTGATCATGGATAAAGATAGATCTGGTCCTCCAGTTGAGGTTCTAAACTGGAAAAAGGCCAAATTTGAAGAAATGAGAAAGGATCTAAAAAGCGTGGATTGGGACAGGTTGTTCTCTGGCAAGGATGTGATTGGTAAGTGGGAGGCCTTCAAAGGAGAAATTTTGAGAGTGTAGAGTTTGTATGTTCCTGTCAGGATTAAAGGCAAAGTGAATAAGAATAAGGAACCTTGGTTCTCAAAGGATATTGGAACTCTGATAAAGAAAAAGAGAGAGATGTATGACATGTATAGGAAACAGGGAGCAAATAAGGTGCTTGAGAAGTATAAAAAGTGCAAAAAAAAAACTTAAGAAAGAAATCAGGAGGGCTAAAAAAAGACATAAGGTTGCTTTGGCAGTCAAGGTAAAGGATAATCCAAAGAGCTTCTACAGGTATATTAAGAGCAAAAGGTTAGTAAGGGATAAAACTGGTCCTCTTGAAGATCAGAGTGGTCGGCTATGTATGGAACCAAAAGAAATGTGGGAGATCTTAAATGGGTTTTTTGCATCTGTATTTACTAAGGAAACTGGCATGAAGTCTATGGAAATAAGGCAATCAAGTAGTGAGGTCATGGAACCTATACAGATTGAAGAGGAAGAGGTGCTTGCTATTTTAAGGCAAATCAGGGTAGATAAATCCCCAGGACCTGATAGGGTATTCCCTCGGACCTTGAAGGAGACTAGTGTTGAAATTGCAGGGGCCCTGACAGATATATTTAAAATGAAGTGCCAGAGGATTGGAGGATAGCTTATCTCACAACATGCTGGAGGAACTCAGCAGGTCGGGCAGCATCCGTAGAAATGATGAGTCGACGTTTCGGGCCGGAACCCTTCATCAGGACTGAAGAGGGAAGGGGCAGAGGCCCTATAAAGAAGGTGGGGGAGGGTGGGAAGGAGAAGGCTGGTAGGTCCAGTTGAAAAACCAGTAATTTGAAAGACAAAGGGGTGGGGGAGGGGAAGCAGGGAGGTGATAGGCGGGAAAAGTAAAGAAGGAATAGGGGAAAACACATTATTTTGTGTTGTGGAGGATAGCTCATGTTGTTCCGTTGTTTAAAAAAGGCTCTAAAAGTAATCCCGGAAATTATAGGCCAGTAAATTTGACGTTGGTAGTACGTAATTTATTGGAAGGAGTACTAAGAGATAGGATCTACAAGTATTTGGATAGACAGGGACTTATTAGGAAGAGTCAACACAGCTTTGTGCGTGGTAGGTCATGTTTGACCAATCTACTGGAGTTTTTTTGAGGAGGTTACCAGGAAAGTGGATGAAGGGAAGGCAGTGGATATTGTCTACATGGACTTCAGTAAGGCCTTTGACAAGGTCCCGCATGGGAGGTTAGTTAGGAAGATTCAGTCGCTAGGTATACATGGAGAGGTGGTAAATTGGATTAGACATTGGCTCAATGGAAGAAGCCAGAGAGTGGTAGTGGAGGATTGCTTCTCCGAGTGGAGGCCTGTGACTAGTGGTGTGCCACAGGGATCAGTGCTGGGTCCATTGTTAGTTGTCATCTATATCAATGATCTGGATGATAATGTGGTAAATTGGATCAGCAAATTTGCTGATGATACAAAGATTGGAGGTGTAGTAGACAGTGAGGAAGATTTTCAGAGCCTGCAGAGGGATTTGGACTAGCTGGAAAAATGGGCTGAAAAATGGCAGATGGAGTTTAATACAGACAAGTGTGAGGTATTGCATGTTGGAAGGACAAACCAAGGTAGAACATACAGGGTAAATGGTAAGGCACTGAGGAGTGCAGTAGAACAGAGGGATCTGGGAATACAGATACAAAATTCCCTAAAAGTGGCATCACAGGTAGATAGGGTCGTAAGGAGAGCTTTTGGTACATTGGCCTTTATTAATCAAAGTATTGAGTATAAGAGTTGGAATGTTATGGTGAGGTTGTATAAGGCAGCGGTCCCCAACCAATGGGCCGCAAGGAAACGATATGAGTCAGCTGCACCTTTCCTCATTCCCTGTCACACACTGTTGAACTTGAACAAAGGGTTGCCAACTGTCCCGTATTTGCCGGGACATCCCGTATATTGAGCTAAATTGGTTTGTCCCGTATTTCCCCCGCTAAGGTAGAGCATTCCTATGAAACCTTTCGTGCCGAAATGGCGTGAAGCGAAGAAGCAATTACCATTAATTTATATGGGAAAAATTTTTGAGCATTCCCAGACCCAAAAAATAACCAAACAAATCATACCAACTAACAAATAAAACCGAAAATAAATAACTCTAACATATAGTAAAAGCAGGAATGATATGATAAATACACAACCTATATAACGTAGAAATAATGTATGTACAGTGTAGTTGGGAAGATGAAGGCAAAACCGATTTGTGGGATCGTCATATGCGCAAGTCACGCACGCACACACAGGTGCCTACGCAAGGCTTCTTGGTCATGGTAGTCCTTCCTGGGGTAAAGTGTCCCGGGATTTGACTGCTACTTTTGTCCCTTATTTGGAAAGACATGTTGAGGTGAGTTTAACCCTACTTGAACACCCCTCACCACACCCCCACCCCCCCCCCCACGACCCCGGTCAGCCGGTCCGCAAGAATATTGTCAATATTAAACTGGTCTGTGGTGCAAAAAAAGGTTGGGGACCCCTGGTATAAGGCATTGGTGAGGCCGAATTTGCAGTATTGTGTGCAGTTTTGGTGACTAAATTACAGGAAGGATATTAGTAAGGTTGAAAGAGTGCAGAGAAGGTTTACAAGGATGTTGCCGGGACTTGAGAAACTGAGTTACACAGAGAGATTGAATAGGTTAGGACTTCATTCCCTGGAGCGTAGAAGAATGAGGGGAGATTTGATAGAGGTATATAAAATTATGATAGGTATAGATAGAGTGAATGCAAGCAGGCTTTTTCCACTGAGGCTAAGGGAGTAAAAAACCAGAGGACATGGGTTAAGGGTGAAGGGGGAAAACTTTAAAGGGAATATTAGTGGGGGCTTCTTCACACAGAGAGTGGTGGGAGTGTGGAACGAGCTGCTAGATGAAGTGGTAAATGCGGGTTCACTTTTAACATTTAAGAAAAATTTGGACAGGTACATGGATGGGAGGTGTATGGAGAGATATGGTCCAGGTGCAGGTCAGTGAGACTAGGCAGAAGAATGGTTTGGCACAGCCAGGAAGGGCCAAAAGGCCTGTTTCTGTGCTGTAATGTCCTGTGGTTCTATGGTTCTATGGAATCCAGAGAGAAGATTCAAAATTGGCTGAGAGGTAAGAAGCAGGGTTGTTTCTGGAATGGAGGCCGATGGCTTGTGGTGTGCCACTGGGGGCCGTGTAGTTCATATTTATAATCAATAATTTGAATATGAATGTACACGGTTTGATCAGTAAACTTGGGAATTACACAAAATTAGGAGGGGTTGTTGATAGTGCAGAAGGTTTCCGTAGATTACAGAGGGATCTTGGTCAGTTAGGAAAGTGGGCCAAGGAGTGGCAAATGGATTTCAATGGAGGTAAGTGTGAGGCAATGCATTTTGCAAAGGCAAACCAGCATAGACTGTGAATGGTAGGGCACTAGGGAGTGTATTGGAACAGAGGGACATATAGGAGAACAAGTGCACAGCCTACTGATAGCAGTGTCACAGGTAGATGGAGTGGTGAGAAAGGCATTCATCACGCTAGCCATCAGTCAGGGTACTGAGCATAAGAGCTGTGAGGTGATGCTGCCCCATATCGAAGAAAGGGTGTGCTGCCATTGGAGAGGGCCCATAGGAGGTTCACAAGAGAGGTCCGGACACGATAGGGTTAACATGTGAGGAGCATTTGATGGCTCTGGGCCTGTACTCACTTCACTTTAGAAGAATAAAGGGGGGGGGGGAATCTCATTGAAATCTATCGAATACTGAAATACAGTAGATGTGGAGAGGATGTTTCCTGTGAGTTGTCTAGGACCAGAGGGCACAGCCTCAGAATTTAAGGATGTCCATGCAGAACAGAGATGAGCAGGAATTTCGTTAGCCAGAGGGTGGTGAATCTGTGGAATTCATTATCACAGGCGGCTGTGGAGGCCAAGTCATTGGGGGCATTTAAAGTGGAGGTTGATACCTTCTTGACTAGTCAGGGTATCGAAGGCTATGGGGACATGACAGGAGAATGGGGTTGAGCGCGATGAGAAATCAGCCAAAGTGGAATGGCAGAATAGACTTGACAGGCTGAATGGCCTACTTTCTGTTCCTATGTTTTATGGTCTTATACTGTAGTCGTATAAGTCGTTGGTGAGGCTGCACTTGGGGTACTGTGTACAGCTTTGGGCACCCTGATATAGCAAAGATGTGGTTAAACTAGAAAGAGTGTAGGAAGGTTTACGGAGATGCTGCCAGGAGTAGAGGGTCTGAGTTGCAGAGGGAGGTTGATCAGGCTGGGCCTTTATTCCATGGATCCCAGGAGAATGAGGGGTGACCTTACAGAATTGTTTAAAAGGCACAGATAAGGTGGACAGCAACAGCTCCTCAGCGTATGGGAGTCCAAAACTAGGGATATGGGGTTAGGGTGAGAGGGGAAAGGTTTAAAAGGCAACTTTTTCACCCAGAGGTTGGTGGGTATATGAAACATTGTGCCAGAGGAAATGGTTGAGGCAGGTGCCATTGTATCATTTCGAGCAGGGGTCGGCAACCTTTTTGCCTCTGTGGGCCGGATTACATATTAATGAGCGGACGGTGGGCCAGATAAATGCCATGAAAAACTTGAAATATGGGAATTATCCATTTAAATACAGCTAGTTATGTTTGGCCTCAATTTAATGAATAACACATGCTAGAAAATCATTTGTGCTTAAGGTTGCCTACCCCTGATTTAGAGGCATTTGATACGTGGAGGGGCAGCAGTTAAAGGAGTGTGGTCCAAACACAGGAGATTGGGACTACCTGCGTGTGCACTGTGATCAGCATGGACTAGCTGCACCAGAAGACCTGTATATTGTTTTGAAATCTTAGTTGAAAGGTTTCAAAACTGAGGTTTAATAAATAAAAAATGTAATTTTAAATTGAAATGAGGTTAAAAGCCTCTCTATTAAGGAAGATCTGATTTTTTTGAAATGTGACAGTCCACCAAAATCTTTAGCCCACTCACCTTGTGATTCCCCCAAAGACTTGCCAGACCATTGGGGTCGACCACACGGAAAACCTTTGATTCCTTATCTTCCCACCTGATGTAGGTTTGGTATCGACTGTCGGAGAGAAGCTGGTAGACATAATCCCAGAGCAGCCTACAGTCTGCATAAGAATTATTTTCATTAAGAATTGGCCCCAGCTCTAGGCATTCCTTCCTAGCGGCTCCCTCTTCCCTCAAATCTCATTGTTATTCCAGCTCATTGTGATGGGCAATTAAAAACAGGAGATCTTTTGAAATTCAGGGGCTTTTTTATTAACTCTTCTGTATTCTTACACACACACACACACACACATACCCACACGTGCACGCGCAAGTGTGCACCGCTGAGGATTCACATGTGAACATTACAACATGCACATAGTGAGACAGAGAGGATTCTCCATGGTCAGACTGAGATAGTTCAGTATGGCTGGGGCGGCCAATTGGCTGGATGGATGTCAGGACTATCACCTGCTCCTCAATGCTTTGAAACATTGCAGTTTAAGAAGCTGTCTATGCATTTGTATAGCACCTTAATGCAGAAAGATATCTCAGGGCATTCTGAAGGATTGTTGGAAACAGATTTGACATTGAATTACACAAAAAGTATGAGGCAGATACACAAAATTTGGAGAACAATTGTGTACTCAGAAGATCATCTTAGGGTTAAATATGACGCCAAGGTCCTGAACGATCTGTTTCAGCCTCAGGCATTTAGCAAGGAGAGGTCTGGGGTCAGTGGAGTTGGTTATCATCACTAACTTGCCTCAAATTCAGAGCGTGTCAGTTCATTTCTGTGCTGCTGGCACGGGAGAATTATGTGTTCTCATTACATAAGAGAAAACGACAGGAAACATAAATTTAAATGTGTAAGTCACAGGGAGGAACTGGGAGAAGAAAGACAAGGAAATTATAGATACAAGAGATACTGAAATCTAGAGTAACACACACAAAATGCTGGAGGAACTCAGTAGGTCAGGTGGCATCAAAGGAAATGAATAAACAGTTGGCATTTGGGGCTGAGACCCTTCATCAGGACTGGAAAAGAAGGGGGAAGAAGCCAGAATAAGGAGGTGGGAGGAGAGGGGAAGGAGTACGGACTGGCAGGTCGTAGGTGAGACCAGATGAGGGGGAAGGTGGGTGGATTGGGGAAGGGCCATGAAATGAGAAGCTGGGAGGTGATTGGTGGAAAAGGGTAAAGGGCTGAAGAAGAAAGAATGTGATGGGAGAGGAGAGTTGACCATGGGAGAAAGGGAAGGAGGAGGGGCATCAGGGGGAGTTGATGGGGAGGAGAGGAAGGGGTGAATGGGGAAAGGGAAAAGGGAGAAGGGGAAGGAGATAAATGAGCAGAAAAGGTTAAGGACTGGAGAAGAAGGAATCTGAAAGGAGAGGAGAGTGGACTATGGAAAGGAGAGGAACTAGAGAGAGATGATGGCAGGGCACGAGGGTAGGGAAGGGGAAAGAAGGGATGAGAGGGCCACGAGAATAGAGGAAAGCAAAAAAGGGGTGGGGGGGGGACGAGGGAAAGAGCTGCGGATACACAGGAAATGGTGGATAGTTTGAGAAACACACAAAATTTCCAACAGCTGCAGCTAAATTCTGCTTTAACACTGGAACAACAATCATGCTCTATACTGTATACTACAGTCCATGACCTCAGGATTCCCGTCAGTGTGGGATCACTACAGGAAGTGTGACAACAGGTTTTTACATAATACAGAGGCACTCACAATAACATGATGAGGAAGCAATTGAATGGCTGTAATTAATGAGGCTGGAAGAAACCAGTAGGTGAGAGGTTAGGACATATCACCCGGGATTCTTCAAATAATGAGGAAACAAGGAAACTGAACCCTTCTCCACTCATCCCTCCCCACTGATCCCCCCTCACACTTACCCCTCCTCACTGATCCCCTCTCACACTTACCCCTCCCCACTGATCCCCTCTCACACTTACCCCTCCCCACTGATCCCTCCTCACACTTACCCCTCCCCACTGATCCCTCCTCACACTTACCCCTCCCCACTGATCCCCCCTCACACTTACCGTTCCCCAGTGATCCCTCTCACACTTACCTCTCATCACAGATCCCCCTCCTGACACTTACCCCTCCCCACTGATCCCCCCTCACACTTACCCCTCCTCACTGATCCCCTCTCACACTTACCCCTCCCCACTGATCCCCTCTCACACTTACCCCTCCCCACTGATCCCTCCTCACACTTACCCCTCCCCACTGATCCCTCCTCACACTTACCCCTCCCCACTGATCCCCCCTCACACTTACCGTTCCCCAGTGATCCCTCTCACACTTACCTCTCATCACAGATCCCCCTCCTGACACTTACCCCTCCCCACTGATCCCCCCTCACACTTACCCCTCCTCACTGATCCCCTCTCACACTTACCCCTCCCCACTGATCCCCCCTCACACTCCCCACTGATCCCCCTCCACTACCCCTCCCCACTGATCCCCTCTCACACTTACCCCTCCCCACTGATCCCCTCTCACACTTACCCCTCCCCACTGATCCCTCCTCACACTTACCCCTCCCCACTGATCCCTCCTCACACTTACCCCTCCCCACTGATCCCCCCTCACACTTACCGTTCCCCAGTGATCCCTCTCACACTTACCTCTCATCACAGATCCCCCTCCTGACACTTACCCCTCCCCACTGATCCCCCCTCACACTTACCCCTCCTCACTGATCCCCTCTCACACTTACCCCTCCCCACTGATCCCCTCTCACACTTACCCCTCCCCACTGATCCCTCCTCACACTTACCCCTCCCCACTGATCCCTCCTCACACTTACCCCTCCCCACTGATCCCCCCTCACACTTACCGTTCCCCAGTGATCCCTCTCACACTTACCTCTCATCACAGATCCCCCATCCCCCCACACCCCCTCCTGACACTTACCCCTCCCCACTGATCCCCCCTCACACTTACCCCTCCCCACTGATCCCCTCTCACACTTACCCCTCCCCACTGATCCCCTCTCACACTTACCCCTCCCCACTGATCCCTCCTCACACTTACCCCTCCCCACTGATCCCTCCTCACACTTACCCCTCCCCACTGATCCCCCCTCACACTTACCGTTCCCCAGTGATCCCTCTCACACTTACCTCTCATCACAGATCCCCCTCCTGACACTTACCCCTCCCCACTGATCCCCCCTCACACTTACCCCTCCTCACTGATCCCCTCTCACACTTACCCCTCCCCACTGATCCCCTCTCACACTTACCCCTCCCCACTGATCCCTCCTCACACTTACCCCTCCCCACTGATCCCCTCTCACACTTACCCCTCCCCACTGATCCCCTCTCACACTTACCCCTCCCCACTGATCCCTCCTCACACTTACCCCTCCCCACTGATCCCTCCTCACACTTACCCCTCCCCACTGATCCCCCCTCACACTTACCGTTCCCCAGTGATCCCTCTCACACTTACCTCTCATCACAGATCCCCCTCCTGACACTTACCCCTCCCCACTGATCCCTCCTCACACTTACCCCTCCCCACTGATCCCTCCTCACACTTACCCCTCCCCACCGATCCCCTCCTTACACTTATCCCTCCCCACTGATCCCCTCCTCACAGATCCTCCCTCACACTTATCACCCCATACTCATCCCCTCCTCACACTTACCCCTCCCCACTGATCCCCTTATTCACACTTACCCCTCCCCACTGTTCCCCCCCAGTTACCCCTCCCCACTGATACCCTCCTCGCACTTACCCCTCCCCACTAATCCCTCCTCACACATAACCCTCCTCACTGATTCTCATCCTCACACTTACCCCTCCCCATTGATCCCCCTCACACTTACACCTACCCACTCAACCCCTCCTCACACTTACCTCCCCACTAATCCCTCCTCACACTTACTCCTCCTCACTGATTCTCATCCTCACACTTACCCCTCCCCATTGATCCCCCTCACACTTACACCTCCCCACTCATCCCCTCCTCACACTTACCCCTCCCCACTGATCCCTCCTCACACTTACCCCTCCTCACTGATTCTCATCCTCACATTTACCCCTCCTCACTGATCCCCTCTCACAGTTACTCCTCCCCACTGAACTCTCCTCACACTTACCCCTCCACACTGATCCGCTCTTCACACCTACCCCTCCTCCCTGATCCCCCTCCTCACATTTACCCCTCCCCACTGATCCCCCTCCTCACACTTACCCCACCACACTCATCGCCTCTGCACTGATCCCCTCCTCACACTTACCCCTCCCCACTGATCCCTGTTCACAATTACCCCTCTCCATTGATCCTCCTCACACTTACCCCTCCTCACTGATCCCCTTATTCGCACTTACCCCTCCCCACTGATCCTCCCTCACACTTACCCCTCCCCACTCATCCCCTCCTCACACTTACCCCTCCCCACTGATCTCCTCCTCACACTTACCCCTCCTCACTGATCCCCCTCTTCACTGATCCCCTTATCCACACTTATCCCCCCTGCACCGATCCCCTCCTCACACTTACCCCTCCCCACTGATCCCCTTATTCACACTTACCCCTCCTCACTGATCCCCTTATTCACATTTACCCCTCCCCACTGATCCCTCCTCACGCTTACCCCTCCCCACTGAACCCTGCTAACACTTACCTTTCCCCACTGATCCCCCTCGCACACTTATCCCTCCCCACTGATCCCTGTTCACACTTACTCCACACCACAGATCCCCCACACTTACCCCTCCCCACTGATTCCACTCCTCACACTTACCCCTCTTCACTGATCCCCTCCTCACACTTACCCCTCCCCACTGATTCCACTCCTCACACTTACCCCTCTTCACTGATCCCCTCCTCACACTTATCCCTCCCCATGGAACCCTCACACTTACACCTCCTCACATTTACCCCTCCCCACTGATCCCTCCTCATGCTTACCCCTCCCCACTGAACCCTCCTCACACTTACCCCTCCCCACTATTCCCTGCTCACACTTACCCCTCCCCACTATTCCCTGCTCACACTTATCCCTCCTCACTGATCCCCTTCTCACACTTACCACTCCCCACTGATCCCTCCTCACATTTATCCCTCCCCACTGATCCCTCCTCACACTTACCCCTCTTCACTGATCCCCTTCTCACACTTACCCCTCCCCACTGATCCCCTCCTCACACTTACCTATCCCCACTGATCCCCCTCGCACACTTATCCCTCCCCACTGATCCCTGTTCACACATACCCCACACCACAGATCCCCCTCACACTTACCCCCCACTGATTCCACTCCTCACACTTACCCCTCCCCACTGATCACCTTATTCACACTTATGCCTCCCCACTGATCCCCTTATTCACACTTACCCTCCCTACTGATCCCCCTCACACTTACCCATGTGCACTGATCCCCTCCTCACACTTACCCCTCTCCACTCATCCCCTCCTCACACTTACCCCTCCCCACTCATCCCCTCCTCAGACTTACCCCTCCCCACTCATCCCCTACCTCACACTTACCCCTCCCCACTCATCCCCTCCTCACACTTACCCATGTGCACTGATCCCCTTCTCACACTTACCCCTCCCCACTCATCCCCTCCTCACACTTACCGTCCTCACTGATCCCTCCTCACACTTACCCCTCCCCAGTGATCCCCTCCTCACACTTACCCCTCCCCATTGATTCCCCTCCTCACACTTACCCCTCCCCACTCATCCCCTCCTCACACTTACCCCTCCTCAGTGATTCCCCTCCTCACACTTACCCCTCCCCACTCATCCCCTCCTCATATTTACCCCTCCCCACTCATCCCCTCCTCACACTTACCCTCCCCACTGATCTCCTCCTCGCACTTACCTCTCCACACTGGTCCTCCCTCACACTTACCCCTCCCCACTGATCCCCTTATTCACATTTACCCCTCCCCACTGATCCTTCCTCATGCTTACCCCTCCCCACTGAACCCTCCTCACACTTATCCCTCCCCACAGATCCCTCCTCACACTTATCCCTCCCCACTGATCCCTCCTCACTTACCCCTCTTCACTGATCCCCTTCTCACACTTACCCCTCCCCACTGATCCCCCTCACACTTACCTCTCCCCACTGATTCCACTCCTCACACTTACCCCTCTTCACTGATCAGCTCCTCACACTTTCTCCTCCCCACTGATCACCTTATTCACACTTATGCCTCCCCACTGATCCCCTTATTCACACTTACCCTCCCCACTGATCCCCCCTCACACTTACCCATGTGCACTGATCCCCTCCTCACACTTACCCCTCCTCACTGATCCCTCCTCACACTTACTCATGTGTACTGATCTCCCTCCCGGCACTTACCCTCCCAGCTTATGCTCCTCCCCCTCTCCCCCCTTGTTCTTCTGGTTTTTGCCCCCTCCTTTCCAGTCCTGAAGAAGTTCCTCAGCCCAAAATGTCGACTGTTTATCCGTCTCCATAGATGCTGACTGAGCTGCCTAGTCCTCAGCATTTTGTGCGTGTTGCTGAGTGAATCTCAGGGACTTGGTATGGACAGGATCTGTGATGGTGTCGCTCCCTTTCAGCACCAGATGGACGAGTCTGTTCGTTTATGTGCCACAAACCCTGGTCTTTGGTCACAGAGTTGAGGTATTGTCCAGGGAATGGATGCCATGCTGCCCGTTACTGAACTGGCAAGCTGAACAAGGAACATATCTGGTTACTCGAGAGGACCTTCCTGAGGCAGTGGCTTTGGCCGTACTGAGAAAAATCCAAGTTTAACTGGCAGCTTCGTGCAACAGCCTGATTAATATGAGATAAGAAAGCTGAACCTGAGAGCTTCCCCCTCTTAATGGGTGATCTTTAATGGAATGCCAAACTCTCTTGTTCAACTGTGTAAGCAACGTTCGCAGAAGCAACAGGCGGGCTTTGTCCTCTCACGTTGGGTGAGACTACAACGAGAGGTCTTGAGTTAAGGGTGAAAGGTGAAATATTTGAGGGGAACCTGAGGGGGATTTTCTTCGCTGAGAGGGTGGTGAGGTTGTGGAATGGGCTGCCAGCAGAAGTGGTGGCTGCAGGGTCGATTTTAACGTTTGGACAGGTACATGGGCGGGAGGGATATGGAGGGCTGCAGTGTATGCAGGTCGATTGGACTAGGCAGAAGATCAGACCAGCATGGATTAGATTCACCAAAGGGCCTCTGTTCTGTCGTGCTTGATGACTTTAATCTACCGGAGGAATTCAGCGGGTCAAGCAGCATCCGTGGGAGGGAAGGAACTGTCAACGCTTCGGGTGGAAGACGACTGTTTGACCTGCTGAGTTCCTCCAGCAAAGCAGAAGTAAATCCTAAACTCACAATCCATTCATGTAACTCTTAACAAAAAATTTTTGGAGATACAGGCCCCTTATCACACCATAGGACACAGGGACAGAATTAAGCCATTCAGCCCATTGAGCCTGCTCCACATGACTGATTTATTACCCCCTCTCAACCCTACTCTGCTGGCTTCTCGCCGTAATCTTTGACACCCTTAATTAGACCAGCAGATCATCTGTTGCTCCAAGGTCCAGCATGCACCTTCCTAGTGTCTCTTTTGACTGAAACCCGTTGGTCACCTGGCCAACTCTGCCAACTTTAAGTCACCGCGACCACCCCCCCCCACCCCCGCTTGTGAAGCCCTCACCTGCAATTTTCCCATCAGCGGTTCCTTGAGGTGCTGGAAGTAATGGACCCATCCCAGGATTCCTCATCCCTTCTGATCTGCTCGAGAGGTTTAGTGGCTCTTCCCAGTGGTGGCTCCTGTTGGGGTTGGCACCGTTCTCCTTACTGGGGGAGCCCTGGGCCAGTGAAAACCCAGCGCTCAGCGGGGCCCGGCTCACCATGGCATTCACGATTCGAGGCACTCTGCAGTCTGCCAGGAGAAGGGGAATGACTGAGAATTCGCATCTTTCACTCCAAGATGGCGCCAAGCTGTGACTGCCGTTGCGTCGCAGCTTAGATTTACCAGTTTTTTAATTGCTTTTTTAGGCTTGTAGGGATGGTTTTAGGGGCAGAGATGTGAGTTTGGGGTTAGGGTTTAGGAACAGGGATATGGGGGAATTAGAGGCCAGGCAGGAGTCCCAGTCAAAGACCATCAATGCAGACGTGGGACATCTGTGTCCGATGTCGGATACCGAACCGGCTGAGAGTGGATGAGGCCCTTGCATCCTGGTCAATGAGTTGTTGGCAGCTTCTGGAATCAGAGTTCCATGAGGGCAGGAGGAACGAGGTCCAATGATGCCTTTGGTTCGCAAATTGGTGAGACCAAATTTCGAGGCCTAATGTTTGGGGTCCCATCATCGTCAAGTCCAGAGTTCGAGGCCTAATATTTGGTGATCTGCATGTCCTGGGGTCAAAATGAGGACCGAGGCCCAATGGGCGAATCACAAGTCTGGAGATCAAGGCCTACCGTTCAGTGTTCTGCAAGTTCTGGGATTGACATCAAGAACCGAGGCCCAGTGGGCAAATTGGAAGTCTGGAAGTTGAGGCCTATTGACCAGAGCCAAGTCTGTGAATCTCTGCGAGTCCTCTGGGGAGTTCGAAACCAAACGTCTGTGAGTCCGAGACTGCAGGCCTGTCTTGGGGTTAAAGGACCGTGAGTGTGTGTGGGAGGGAGGAAAGGGGCTTGTTTTGCTGCTGTTGTTTTGTCGCTTGTTGTGTTCTGTGTTGCTCTGCCGAGCATTGTGGCACTCGCTCGGGAGTTTCGGTTGTTAAAGTAAACAAGGAGTTCAATGTAACACGTGACAAAAAGCTTGAACGTTCAATCTTGAATCTGAAGTGGTCTCAGAGCTCTCAAACCCTCCTGATCCACACTTCAGGTGACAGAGGCCGGAGACTGCCTGGGCACTGCAGTAAACCTTACAGACGGGTCATGATCAAACAGGCCATGAATCCACATCACAACACCAGGCAGGACTCAGGTCCCTGTCTCCACTCCACTACGGAAAGTGAGGTGGCCAGTCACAGCCTTCATATTAGCAGCCTTTCCGCACAAATATGGATCTATAAAAATTATCTCCCGCTTTTCCTGTGTATATGACAAATAAACTCTTCTCGGGCTTCTAGCCGGGTACAGGTATCGATTATAACCGAGGTTTCGATGACAAACTCTGCCATCTTCCTCAGGGATGATGCCTGGGCACATCAAGTCCGGTGGTAATCATACCCCCCTCATCTGCCCCTCCTGATTGGTTAGTCCTCATCCAATCAGGTTTCCACTCTCCCACCTTGTTTACAATCGAATTCCAGTTTTTACTTAGAGTGAGGCCTTCACTTTGTTAAAATACTTATCCTCTAGTTTTATTTCAATGTCTTTCTTTATTAGGTAGTCCCAAAAGCCACTGGTGTGGCACAGTAGTCTTGTGCTGTCAAAGTCAATCCTAGGGATTGCACTGTGAATGCAATGCTCTGCTGCTGCCGATTTCACCGGGAAGCCCGGACGGATACACCTCCTGTGCTAGGTAGCTCAAATCACAGGTCATGCAGTTCAAAGGTGACCTGGCGGTTACGGGATTCCCTGTGAATGCAGAGCAGCGTATATCTGCCAGACAGATCACACGGTTGAAACCCACAACAAGGAGCACAGGAGGTGTATCCATTTGGGTTACCTAGAGAAACTGGCGGCAGCAGGACATTGTAATCGTAATGGCCATAGGGTTGACTACTACTGTTCGATATAAACGTATAGCTGGGTACAGGTATCAATTATAACTGACGTTTTAACTAATATAACTGATATATATTATATGTTCATGGTAGCCCATCCACTTCAAGGTTCCATGTGTTGTGAATTCAGGGATGCTCTTCTGCACACCACTGTTGCAATGCGTGGTATTTGAGTTACTGTCACCTTCCTGTCAGCTTGAGCCAGTCTGGCCATTCTCCACTGACCTCTCTCATTAACAAGACATTTTTACCCACAGACCTGCTGCTCACTGGATTTTTTTTCATACCATTCTCTGTAAAGTCTAGACACTGTTGTGTGTGAAATCCCAGGTGATCATCAGTTTCTGAGATACTCAAACCACCCCATCTGGCACCAACAGCCATTTCACAAAGCCATTTGGATCACATTTCTTCTCCATTCTGATGCTTGGTCTGAACAACAACTGAACCTCTTGACCATGTCTGTATGTTTTTATGCATTGAGTTGCTGCCACATGATTGGCTGATTAGATATTTGCATTAACGAGCAGATGTACAGATGTACCTAATAAAGTGGCCACAGAGTGTATATTGTTTATTTGAAAGGGGGGTTTAAACCTTTCCTGAGCACCTGCACTTTTCTCCCTTACCAAAGTCAGAGTTGGGGTCAAGTTTATTGTCACGTTTACAACAGTATCACAGGTAACTAGCATTGGATACACCCAAAATGCTGGAGGAACTCAGTAGGTCAGAAAGCATCTATGGAGGGGAATCAACAGTTGATGTTTTGGGTAAGATGCAGCCTCCAACCTGATGGCATGAACATCTATTTCTCTAAATTCTCGTAATGGCTCCTCCTCCCCGCCTCTCTTTTTTCCATTCCTCGTTCTGGCTCCCCTCTCATCTCTTCCTTTCTCCTCACCTGCCTATCAACAACCGTGGTGTCCCTTCTCCCATGATTCCTTTTCTCCCATGATCCACTCTCTTCTCCTATCACATTCTTTCTTCTTCTGCCCTTCCCCTTTTCAGCTTCTCACATCATTCCCCACCTTCCCCCTCACCTGGCCTCACCTATCACCTCCCACCTTCCCCCTCACCTGGTCTCACCTATCACCTCCCACCTTCCCCTCACCTGGTCTCACCCATCACCTCCCACCTTCCCCACATCTGGTCTCACCCATCACCTCCCACCTTCCCCTCACCTGGTCTCACCTATCACCTCCCACCTTCCCCTCACCTGGTCTCACCTATCACCTCCCACCTTCCTCTCACCTGGTCTCACCTATCACCTCCTACCTTCCCCTCACCTGGTCTCATCTATCACCTCCCACCTTCCCCCTCACCTGGTCTCACCTATCACCTCCCACCTTCCCCTTCCCTGGTCTCACCTATCACCTTCCCCTCACCTATCACCTCCCACCTTCCCCTCACCTGGTCTCACCTATCATCTCCCACCTTCCCCTCACCTGGTCTCACCTATCACCTCCCACCTTCCCCCTCACCTGGTCTCACCTATCACCTGCCAGCTTGTACTCCTCCCCACTTCCCCTACTCTCTTATTCCGGCTTCTTCCCCCTTCCTTTCCAGTCCTCAGACTGATGAAGGGCCTCGGACTGAAACGTCAACTGTTTATCCCTTTCTGTGGATGCTGCCTGACCTGCTGAGTTCCTCCAGCTTTTTGTCTGTGTTGCCCTGGATTTCCAGCCTCTGACAATAATAAAACAATTTACCAATTACCTTTGCGACGTACCTGTGTGGAACAGGAACCTCTGCATTGGCACTGTGTTGCTCTTCTCTCTGTCGTCCATGAAGAGGTTACTTGTGATTCCAACAGATGGCTGGACTGTCGAGGAGGGACAGTGGAACATGGGGGAACTACTGGACACATATCTGGGTGACGGGGTTATTGGTCTAAGTTCTGGGATACCTGAAAGAGCAAACCGAGATAATGGGATACATTCACAAATAACACAGCACAGAATGGAATCCACTTATAAGATCTTACACTGATAACATTCAATTTGCATTGCAGTATTAAAATTAACTCCATCAACGACTAGGGTTAATTGGGGCATCGGGGTAGTGCGACGCTATGCCAGACTAGGGCGTAGGAGTCTACAGTTCAATTCCGATGCCATCTGTGAGGAGTTCTTATGTTCCTCAGCCTGGTGCTCCGGCTTAGTAGGTTAATTGGTCATTGTAAATTGTCCTGTGATTAGGCTAGGGCCAAACAGGTGGATTGCTCAGCAGATCACAAACAAGAGAAAATCTGCAGGCACTGGAAAGCCAAGCAACACGCACAAAATGCTGAAGGAACTCAGCAGGCCAGGCAGCATCTGTAGAAGAGAGTACAGTCGACTTCTCGGCCTGAGACCATTCAGCAGGACTGGAGAAAAAAAGGTCGAGGAATCACTCTGACTCCTCATCTTTTTCCCTCCAGTCCTGATGAAGGGTCTCGGCCCAAAATATCAACGGTACTCTTTTCCATAGAGGCTGCCTGGTTTTCTGGGTGGAGTAGCTTGTTGGACTGGAAGGGCCTGTTCTATTCTGTATCTCTGCATCTCTAAATAAGTAAATAATCAGATATATATATAAACAATGACCAGTCATTTCAAGCTATAAGCACGGATCTAGGATCTTTGGACTAAACAAAGGAAACAGATTAAATTTGCAGAACGATCACTATGAACATCAGCATAGTTTGTCTCTTCCTAAAACTATCATAGCTCAAAGCAAGTGTACTATCAATGCGCATACATGTCACCATTGGTTCATTGTCTTGTGGGCATGCACAGTAGACCAAAGAGATACAACAGAATCAATGAAAAACTACTCACAAAGACCGACAAACGATCAATATGCAAACAAGACCAATTGTACAATCACAAAATAAATAAATCAGTAACACTGAGGATATATGAATTGTCAGGAGAAATCTCAGTAGCAGTCTGGTACAACCATCGCCACGGTCCGCTGGACCACTACATTGGTATTGATAGAGTGGTTAAGAAGACACATGGTGTGTTGGCCTTCATTAGTCAGAGGATTGGGTTCAAGAGCCGTGAGGTAATGTTGCAGCTCCATAAAACCCTGGTTAGACCACACTTGGAATATTGTGTTCAGTTCTGATCCCCTCATTATAGGAAGGATGTGGATCTTGAGAGAGTGTGCAAAAGGAGATTTACCGAGATGTTGCTGGACTAGAGGGCATGTCTTATGAGGATAGGTTGAGTTAGCTAGGGCTTTTCTCTTCGGAGTGAAGAAGGATGAGATGCGACTTGATAGAGATGTTCAAGATGACAAAAAGACCCAGATCAAGTGGACAGGCAGAGACTTTGTCCCGGGTAGAAATGGCTAAAGGCAAATATGAGGGCGGTTGTCAGAGTCAAGTTCATTTACACAGGGAGTGGTGGGGGCATGGAACCCCTGCCAGTGGTGGTGGTAAAGGCAGATACATTAGGGGCATGTAAGAAACTCTTAGATAGGCACATGGATGATTAGATTGATCTTAGAGTAGGTTAAAATGTTGGCACAACATTGTGGGCTGAAGGGCCTGCACGTGCTGTTGAAATTGATTAATCATGCCACCTACATAGAGTCATTCAGTTACAAAACACCTAGTACAGAAACAGGCCTTTCAGCCCATCTAGCTTGTGCTTATCTTGATCTGCCTAGCCCTATCTACCTGCAGCTGGACCATATCCCCTCCATACCCATACCCCTAACCACCGTGTACCTATCCAAATGTTGCAATCAAACCCTTATCCACCACTCCAACTGGCAGGTCGTTCCACACGCCCACCACCCTCCGAGCTTCATTCCAGGTCAAGAAGGAATGTACAGCAGTACACTTGTAGACCCAGCAGCATTTCCTGCAGCACTGGTTACCAGTCTGAAATCTCCAACCCACTACTCATCTCTTCAAGATAATCTACAAGTAGAGACATGCAGTATACAGAGGTCACAGGTTTAAACCAACTGGAGGGAAACCGAGCACAGCCGGTTCTCAGCTCTGGAGTTCTGTGCTCAAAGGTGTGGAAGCAGCTAACAGGGAATGGAATGAAAACCTTTTGTATTCATTCATGTTCCCATTGTCCAGAACATGTCTTCTTCTCATTACTCCATCAGGGAGGAGGTGCAAGAGCCCGAAGACACAGACTCCATGTTTCAGGAACGGCTTCTTCCCCTCCACCATCCGACAATGAAACCATGAGCACTACCTTGGTATCTCTTCCTTCCCTTTTCACACTGCTAGTACATTCATGTATTTATTTATTTATGTATTATTTATCAATCTCTTTCTTTACTGTTGTAATTTATGGTATTGTTTATACATTGCGCTGTACTGCTGCCATGAAACAACAAAGATCATGGCATTTGATAGCGATGATAAGCCTGATTCTGCCATCCGATTTCTCAATGGACATTGAACCCAGGAACACTACCTCATTACTTTTTAATATTTCTGTTTTTACATGACTATTTTTAATTTAACTCTTTACTACTATATATACATATACTTAGTATAATTCATTTTTTCCATATTTATCATGTACTGCATTGTACTGCTGCCATTAAATTATCAAATTTTGCTACGTATGCTGGCGATATTAAACCTGATTCTGATTCAGGCAAATCAGTATTTACTGACCGCTCCCTAATTGACTTTGAGAAGACAGTACTAAGCCTCTTCCTTAAACCACGGCTCCCAACCTGCCGGTATTCCCATAGTACCACTGGGCAGAGACACAGTGGCAATGAACAAACTTAAATATGTCACAAGAGATTCTGCAGATCACAAACAAAAGAAAATCTGCAGATGTTGGAAATCCAGAGTAACACACACAAAATGCTGGAGATACTCAGCAGGGTAGGCAGCATCTATGAAGCGGAATAAACAGCCAACGTTTCTGAAGAAGAACCATGCAATGTGACCCTTCGTCAACCGTGGTCATACTGAACACAAGGCTAGGTTGGAGGGCTCTGGTGGCCTATTTTCATGTCCTGGACAGACTCCCTTGGAGTTCACAAGCTCGGAACTGGTTCTGCAGAGGGAGAGGATGAAAGGTAAACTATTCTCTTCCTGTATCTTTGTTTACAGAGCGAGTCATCCTGAGAATGATCTCAACTTCCTGGTAAGGGTGGAACTATCCGTGTCACTGGGAAGGACAGAACTGGTTGGGTCGGGAGTGGGCATTTTGGACCAGCTGGGCGTGGGAGAGCGGGGAGAAGTTACTGTCATGGAAACGCACTGGCTAATTAGAGAAAAACAACATGAGATATGGAGGCTCATACATTTTTAGCTCCAGTCGCTGTTTAAAAAGCTTAGTGAACTGATCAGAGAGTTGTTAAACAATCACTGGCACGGAAGCAGCAGGTTTAACCATTTACACCTCAGAAGTGCTGGTGAAGGTTCCTGGGTTTGCAGTTTTTGCAAATCCTGATAAGCAGGGTTGTACATCTGTCAGGCCTGGCTGGTTATAACACTGTGTACCAGAAACATTGGCTGCCAGCCTGGGGCGTGTAGCTGCAGCTGATCTGGCTGCGAACCGGGGTTAGAGTCCAGTCTATGCAGGCAACTCGATGAAACTACCTGGCATGGCACAGGGCGGCATTCCAGGTGTGGAACAGTGCACTTTTTTACCCTCCCCCGGCTGAAGACGTTTGCTTATTCCCTCTAGACCCAGCACGGCCCTGTTGCATTCATGGTCCGCACCCTCTCGGCTCCAAACAGCAAACCATCTGCTGGAGGAACTCAGCATCTGTTGGGGGGGGGGGTCGCGGGATTGTCAATGCTTCAGGTTGGGACCCTCCTGAACCCAAAACATCGATAATCCCCCCACCACAGATGCCGCTCAACCCGCTGAGTTCCTCCAGCAACTTCACTGATCTTTCTGCTAATCTTGCTGATTCTGATTAGAAGAGACTTTCCCTGAGCATCACAACGTAAACACCAAACCACTTAGAACAGGAAGGTGCCAGGTTCAATCGTTACCTGGCTTTGTTATTGGACTTTGTTTCCTGCTCTACATTCTGGCGTCTGCAGATTCTTCTATCTCCATTCAATCTTTTACACACAGATAGGTGAATTACCCCAGCAAGGTAAATCAGCCGAACACACACCAAGACCTTACTGAGAAGCATTTGGGAGTTACATGGATTGATTTGAGATGGAGACAGACTATTTGAGCCACTGCAGACACACTAACCAGAGGGCATCATCCTGTCTAGACACTTCCTAACCACTCTGGCAAGGCATGGATACTTCACCAGGCCCAAGGACAGCTTCTATTCCACTACTATCAGAGTCTTCTTGCGCGATAAGATGGACTCTTGGCTTCACTGCCCATCTCGTTATAACCCTGCACTTCATCCTCCACCGACACCGCACCCCTCCAGCTTTACACCTGATGAAGGGTCTGAAGGGTTTATTCATTCCCATAGACACTGCCTGACCTGCTCAGTTCCTCCACCATCTTGTGTGTGTTGCTCTGGATTTCCACACCTGCAGAATCTTTTGTGTTTTACACTTGATTCTGCATTGTAATTGTTTTACCTTGTTCTGGCTCCGTGCCCTGTGTAATGATTTGATCTGCCCTGATGGTAGCATGTCCTGGGTGATGAGGGTCCTTAACGATGCCTGTTTGAGGCATGGCCTTTTGAAGATGTCCTCGATGCTGGTGAGTCCAGTGCCCATGATGGAGCTGACTGAGTTTACAACTTTCTGTGGCTTATTCAGTTCCTGTGTCTCTCAACACCAGACAGTGATGCAACCAGTTAGAATGCTCCCCACGGTACAACTATAGACATTTGCTAGAGTCTTTCAAGACATACCAAATCTCCTCAATCTCCCAATGGTATGCCTTCTTCATGGTTGGGCACAGGATCGATCTTCAGCGATGTTGACACCCAGGGACTTGAAACTCCTCACGCCTTCCACTGCTGATCCCTCAGTGAGGACGAGGTGCGTGTTTCCTCAACTTCCCCTTCCTGAAATCTGCAATCAACTCCTTGGTTTTACCGACAGTAAAGGCAAGACGGTTGTTGCGAGTGGACATGGGACTGAGAGTATAGTGAGGTGAGATCTGGGTTTTCTATCTCCACTGCCAACCAATGCATCCTATGTCCCTCTTATCAACACTCCCCTGGAACACTTACTGAGCAAGTCTTTGCCCAGCCCTCGTCTGTTCAAAGGCTCAAAATAGTGGTCAGGAATACCTCAGCTGTCAAACTGGGCAGTTTATGAAGCCTCCCTATCTCTTAGATGGACTGTGTTGGTAGTTTATGCAAATGAGACTTTGCACCACAAGTTTCAATATTTGGATGAACATGTGAAACATAAAGTGATATCTGTCTGCAGTACTGCACCTCCGGAATTCCATCCTTTCATGGCGAACGTTTAAAGCACCTCCAGATTTGTCTGCATCTTCCTCTCGCTCTGTGAATTGTTGGGCGAGCAGGCAGCTTTGGCAATGTTGCTCCAGCAATCGATCTTCCTTGGTATCATCTGTCACATCTTAAAGCAAAAATTATAAAAAGACTGGAAAAGACTGAAAAGTGTCTGAGGAGGCAGGAGGATGTTGATGTTTCAGGCCAAGGCCCCTGCATCAGGGTTGTATGCTGATCCAGTCCTCACACGTAACCAATCCCTTGGCTCCGGATCCCTGCCCCACAGTCTGTTGTGTCTGCATGTTAAAGGCCTGCCCAATACCCAAGGAGCCAGACATTAAACAGCTGTCTGGTCGGGAGAGTGAGGAGATCACCAGGAAAAAAACCATTACTGATCTGTCCGTAAACCCAGCACGCATCTGTCTGTAAAAACCCACTACGCATCTGTCTGTAAACCCCAGCACACATCTGTCTGTAAACACCAGTACACATCTGTCTGTAAACCCCAGTACACATCTGTCTGTAAACCCCAGCACACATCTGTCTGTAAACCCCAGTACACATCTCTCCGTAAACCCCAGCACACATCTCTCTGTAAACCCCAGTACATATCTGTACATAAACCCCAGCACACATCTGTCTGTAAACCCTAGTACACATTGGTCTGTAAACCCCAGCACACATCTCTCTGTAAACCCCAGTACACATCTGTACATAAACCCCAGCACACATCTGTCTGTAAACCCCAGCACACATCTGTCTGTAAACCCCAGTACACATCTGTCTGTAAACCCCAGCACACATCTGTCTGTAAACACCAGTACACATCTGTCTGTAAACCCCAGTACACATCTCTCCGTAAACCCCAGCACACATCTCTCTGTAAACCCCAGTACACATCTGTACATAAACCCAGCACACATCTGTCTGTAAACCCCAGCACACATCTGTCCATAAGCCCCAGTACACATCTCTCTGTAAACCCCAGTACACATCTCTCTGTAAACCCCAGTACACATCTGTCCATAAACCCTAGTACACATTGGTCTGTAAACCCCAGCACACATCTCTCTGTAAACCCCAGTACACATCTGTACATAAACCCCAGCACACATCTGTCTGTAAACCCCAGCACACATCTGTCTGTAAACACCAGTACACATCTGTCTGTAAACCCCAGTACACATCTGTCTGTAAACCCCAGCACACATCTGTCTGTAAACACCAGTACACATCTGTACATAAACCCCAGTACACATCTGTCTGTAAACCCCAGTACACATCTGTCTGTAAACACCAGTACACATCTGTCCGTAAACCCCAGTACACATCTGTCTGTAAACCCCAGTACACATCTGTACATAAACCCCAGTACACATCTGTCTGTAAACCCCAGCACACATCTGTCTGTAAACACCAGTACACATCTGTACATAAACCCCAGTACACATCTGTCTGTAAACCCCAGTACACATCTGTCTGTAAACACCAGTACACATCTGTACATAAACCCCAGTACACATCTGTCTGTAAACCCCAGAACACATCTGTCTGTAAACACCAGTACACATCTGTCTGTAAACCCCAGTACACATCTCTCCGTAAACCCCAGCACACATCTCTCTGTAAACCCCAGTACACATCTGTACATAAACCCAGCACACATCTGTCTGTAAACCCCAGCACACATCTGCCCATAAACCCCAGTACACATCTGTACATAAACCCCAGCACACATCTGTCTGTAAACCCCAGTACACATCTGTCCATAAACCCCAGTACACATCTGTCCGTAAACCCCAGTACACATCTCTCTGTAAACCCCAGTACACATCTATCCATAAACCCCAGTACACATTGGTCTGTAAACCCCAGCACACATCTCTCTGTAAACCCCAGTACACATCTGTACATAAACCCCAGTACACATTGGTCTGTAAACCCCAGCACACATCTGTCTGTAAACCCCAGTACACATCAGTCTGTAAACCCCAGTACACATCTCTCTGTAAACACCAGTACACATCTGTACATAAACCCCAGTACACATCTGTCTGTAAACCCCAGTACACATCTGTCTGTAAACACCAGTACACATCTGTCTGTAAACCCCAGTACACATTGGTCTGTAAACCCCAGTACACATCTGTCCATAAACCCCAGTACACATCTGTCTGTAAACACCAGTACACATCTGTCTGTAAACCCCAGCACACATCTCTCTGTAAACCCCAGTACACATCTGCCCATAAACCCCAGTACACATCTGTACATAAACCCCAGCACACATCTGTCTGTAAACCCCAGTACACATCTGTCCATAAACCCCAGTACACATCTGTCCATAAACCCCAGCACACATCTGTCTGTAAACCCCAGCACACATCTGTCTGTAAACACCAGTACACATCTGTCTGTAAACCCCAGTACACATTGGTCTGTAAACCCCAGTACACATCTGTACATAAACCCCAGCACACATCTGTCTGTAACCCCCAGCACACATCTGTCTGTAAACACCAGTACACATCTGTCTGTAAACACCAGTACACATTGGTCTGTCTATGAACTATTCACATAGCTATCCATAAACCATGCACACATCTGTCTGTGAATCCCACCACACATCTGTCTGCAAACTATGCACACATCTGTCCATGAATCACAGCATACCTGTAAATACCCTACACAGATCAGCCCATGAATCTTCACACACATCCATCCGTGGTAGACCTCTGGGTGTACTGTCGATAGTCTGTGGGTCTATAGGTCAATATCCTGCGGGTCTGTAGGTCAATATCCTGCGGGTGTATGGGTCAATTTCCTGTGGGTCTATAGGTCAATATCCTGTCGGTCTATAGATCAATATCCTGTGGGTGTATAGGTCAATATCATGTCGGTCTACAGGTCAATATCCTGTCGGTCTATAGATCAATATCCTGTCAGTCTATAGGTCAACATCCTTTGGGTGTACAGGTCAATATCCTGTTGGTCTATAGGTCAATATCTTGTCGGTGTACAGGTCAATATCCTGTGGGTGTACAGGTCAATATCCTGTCGGTCTATAGGTCAATATCCTGTGGGTTTACAGGTCAATATCCTATCCAACTATAGGTCAATATCCTGTGGGTCTATAGGTCAATATCCTGTCGGCCTGTAGGTCAATATCCTGTGGGTGTATAGGTCAATATCCTGTGGGTCTATAGGTCAATATCCTGTCAGTCTACCGGTCAATATCCTGTCGGTCTATAGGTCAATATCCTGTTGGTCTGCAGGTCAATATCCTGTCGGTGTACAGGTCAATATCCTGTCGGTCTACAGGTCAATATCCTGTGGGTCTGTAGGTCAATATCCTGTGGGTCTATAGTTCAATATCCTGCGGGTGTATAGGTCAATATCATGTCGGTCTACAGGTCAATATCCTGTTAGTCTATAGGTCAATATCCTGTGGGTGTACAGGTCAATATCCTGTTGGTCTATAGGTCAAAATCCTGTCCATCTATAGGTCCATATCCTGTGGGTCTATAGGTCAATATCCTGTCGGTCCATAGGTCAATATCCTGTGGGTGTACAGGTCAATATCCTGTGGGTCTATAGGTCAATATCCTGCGGGTGTCTAGGTCAATATCCTGTGGGTCTATAGGTCGATAGATCTATGCATGCATAGGATAATGTTGAGTTTCTGCATATATGGAGTTTAATTTGAACAGCGGCTTGGTGTAACATCGAATACCAAGAAACTTTGACCAACATCTTGATGGAAATGATAAGGATCTGAAACAGCCAGATAGAGAACTGGGTGACAATAGGACCTTCCAGGACCATGGTAACCTCGGTGATAAATAATTGAGACAGGTACTATAACAATCTTTAAAAGATACCTGGATGAGAAAGGTTTAGAAAGTTATGGGCCAAGTCCTGGGACTAGTTTGGGTAAGACCATTAGACATCAGAACAGAATGAGGCCACTTGGCCCATCGAGTCTGCTCCGCCATTTAATCACAGCTGATCCTTTTTTCTCCTCCTCTGCCCCACTCCCAAGCCTTCTCCCTGTAACCTTTGATGCCATGTCCAATCAAGAACCTATTAGGCTCTGCCTTAAATACACCCAACGACCTGGCCTCCACAGCTGCCAAAATTCACTACCTTCTGGCTAAAGAAATCTCTCCGCTCTCGGTTTTAAATGGACGCCCCTCTATCCTGAGGCTGTGCCCTCCTGTCCTAGACTCCCCCACTACGGGAAACATCCATTCAACATTTCAACATTTGAAAGTTTTCAATGAGATTTTCCCTTCTCCTGCTAAATTCCAGTGAGTACAGACCCTGAGCTATCAAACGTTTCTCATATGATAACTCTTTCATTCCTGGAATCACCCTTGTGAACCTCCTCTGGACCCTCTCCAATGTCAGCACATCTTTACATCGATGAGGAGCTCAGAACTGTTCACAATACTCAAGGTGAGACCTCACAGGTTTCTTATAAAGCCTCAGCATCACATCCCTGCTCTTGTATTCTAGACTTCTTGAAATGAATGCAAACATGGCATTTGCCTTCCTCACCACCGACGAGACCTGCAAGTTAACCTTTAGGGTGTTCTGCACAAAGAATCCCAGTGTTAGCAGGTTCGGATATGGCCAAGAGCAGAGTGAGAGACACTGAAGCAAGTCGATAGTTCACAGACTTTAATACGAACAGTGTTAAAGGGAAAATAAACAATAAACACCAGGCCAAACGGGGCCGTTAACTAAAACTCTCAAAAGGAACACAAAGCCTACACTGCGGCTGAAAAGAACACCTAAACATTAAACGAATACTGCTAGTCTTCAGAGTCAGTTGACTTGAAAGCCCAATATCTCGGGGAAGGCTGAATGCAAAGCAGCGGCGAAGCGTTGCTGTGCTCTGTCCAAGTCTCGACAAGTATGGAGTTAAATACTATCACAATTAAATAATAATTACCTGACATGTGCATTCACAAGCGCGATTTCCATATCTACTACGCTGCCGAATCTGTGGTTGGGCAGGGTCCCCTCTCCAGGCACAGCCCCTGAGGCGCCACAGACTTGTGTTTGCTGGAAGTCCCCGATCAGCAGCTTGTCCAAGATGTCCTTTGCCTGGGTGAATTTTCAGTGATGCTGGTAGATGCAATCTATAGGACACCTTGTTGACACCCTTTTCCACTACAAACGGTCTCACGTAGCGCGGAGCCAATTCCCGGTTCTCGACTTTCAGGGGAAGATCCCTTGATGCCAGCCAGACTTTCTCCCCTGGCTTGAATGGCCTTACCTGTCGGTGGAGCCGATCAGCCTGCCGGGAGTGTTGTTTCTGGGCGTGCAGCAGAGAAGCCCTGGCTCGTCTCCAGGTGCACTTGTAGCGCTGGATCAGCTGTTCAGCAGTAGGAACTCCTACGTCGATCTCCTGTTCATGGAAGAGCGGGGGCTGGAATCCCTTCTGGCATTCAAAGAGACATACCAGTGGAAGATGACTGGAGGTTATTGTGGGCAATCTCCGCCCAAACCAGTTGGGAGCTCCAGGACGTGGGGTTGGAAGAGGCAAGACAGTGCGGGGTTGTCTCCAACTCCTGGTCCACTCTCTCAGTCTGGCTATTAGATTGGGGGTAGAAACCTGACAAGAGGCTGGCGTGGTTCTTACAAGAGAGCAGAATGCCTTGCAAAAGCGGGAAGTGAACTGTGGTCCACGATCAGACACAATGTCTTGAGAAAAGCTATGGAGACTGAACACATGTTGAGCCATGAGTGTGGCAGTCTCACGAGCTGATGGGAGCTTGGGGAGGACAATGAAGTGGGCAGCCTTGGAAAATC